>NC_139984.1:27774805-27857305 GCF_963993115.1 Abramis brama
GTAAGGTAGAACAGTCAGCCTATGTGTATTAGCATGTAGATACAATGGGTTATACAAGTGGGGGCCGCCAGGGGGGCCGCAGCAAGTTGAAAAAAAAAAGTTAAAAAAAGTTAAAAAATAAATATTTGCTAATATGAGTATTGTTATGAAAAAACATTATAATAATTTGTTGCATAGCCTATCTGATATCTGATTGATCGGCTAGTGACAAGAATTGGCCGATTTTCACGTGATTTTCAGTCTGACATATGCCGATTCAAATGCACGGGCGCCGCATGAATAACATCGCGCAACATCAGCATCACACATGCACACAGAACGCACATGTAGGAAACCTTGTGAATTACGGCCGTTTCAGATCGCGAGCGGCACGTGAGCAGCGCGAATTTTTTTCGGCGTGCATGTTCAGTGAGCGCATTCACACCGCGAGCTGGAGCAGCGCGTGAGCGTCAAGCAGGAGCGTCGCATGAGCAGCAGTGAAGCGGAGGGTTTCGACGCCGAGTCTATTTTTGTAGCGCTGCTCACGCTCAGTTAAAGTGAAAGCACACTTTTGATGGACAAAATAAATATGATTTCACACAAAAAAATGCACATAATTTGCATGTATAGTGTGTTTTAACAAGAACTGGAGTAGGCTATGTCAGAAAAGAAAATGAAGACAAAAATATTTATAGAGAATGTATCCATTTAAACTTGTTTTTATTAATCAGTTTGGGTAAAAGTGGTGTTTTATTATATACTATATATATATATATATATATATATATATATATATATATATATATATATATATATATATAAATAAATATTTGTGTGTGCTGTAAAGTGGTTAGAAAAAATGAAATCAGAATCGGCTAAAATCTGTATCGGCAGGTCAAACTCAATGAAAAATCGGAATCTGCCTTGAAAATTGTAATCGGTGCATCCTAGATGTTTTATTTATTTATTTCTACATATGCCGTAGTATTGTCGATGGGTTCAATACGGGGGGCCTTGGCCAGAACCTAGTGGTATTTGGGGGGCCTTGGCATGGAAAAGTTTGGGAACCCCTGGGTTATACTACCGGTCACTATTGTTGCCGTTGACATGTTTGTGAGTGCTATGACCACATTAAAAAAAGTTGAGTAATTGCAAATGCATATATCAATACTAGACACCTTAAACATGATGTGTACCAAAAATCTATGTCCTATCTTTATGTTATCATACTTTACTAACATATTCTTTGGGAGCTTTCTTGCTGCCATCCTCTTCTCTTGGCGCAAACAGGAAATAAACAGCTCTGGTCATGTGACAATTTACAGTAAACATGCGACACTGCACATATTTCATTGAGACCCTTTATTATTTCAATATCTGCTGGAAATGCATTGATAGATCATTTAGTAACATTTTTATAGCCTTAGAAATGAAACTTTTTTTACGGTCACTTTTGTGACCATGTGAGCGAGCTGCCTGTGGCATGATGGCCGCCACGTGCGGACGTCGACCTCCATTGGCCAGCAGCGCGCACGAGACATTGTCAACAAATAAATTCTTTAAAAAAAGTGAAAAAAAAAAAAAAAAAAATCTATCGTTTATATATGATATCTATGGAAGAAGCCACTAGGGGCATTACTTCCGGTGTGATCAGCTGTGGAAGCACATGGTTTTTCTACCGTGTCTTTGTTTGTTTCTGTTCTGTTTGGAAACGAGAATAAATCAGTTTTTTGTTAAGGAACATGACGCCTTGTAGAGACTTTACTAACACAGATAATCACCAAATTATGGACTTTACATCAGTAGAAAAACCAACTTCATCAAGTCTTCACATGTGGATTATTTTGGATTGATGTCTTCTGGCAAGTGGAAGTGAACAAGTGGAAAAAACCTGGTACTAGTCGGCCAACAGTTGGAATATAAATTTTGCTTGTTTGGAGCATACAAAGGAGGACAATGGAGGAGGACAATGAAGCTGCTAGCAGGGTGAAGAAACGACAGGTGAGACCAACTTTAAAGGCTTTGGAGGATGCTTTTCAAAGACAAAGGAGTTCAAGGAAAGCTAAGTTAAGTTATCTCACCAGGAAAAAGAATCAGATGTGTACTTTAATGGATGATGATGACAATGTGGAGATGATTAAGAGCAAGCTGGTACCAGATTTCAAACAGTTTCTTAGAGAGTTTTGTGACATAAATGCTTCTGTCAAAGAGTTGCTAATTCAACTAGAGTCTGAGGAAGAAGTTAATAAGGATCAACTGGATTGGTTCGAACCTAAGGTAGAGGCTTTCATTACATTTACAAATGAAGAGCTGGAGAAAGCTGTTGAAGTAAGAGAGCGTGCTTCTAGCATGCACGCGTTTTCCGCGCGTCTCGAGCTGCGCCACGTCACACAGCCAGTGTGTCGCCGGCCTTACAAATCTGGAACGCGGTCATTCTTAAAAGTATCGATAGGCTACTAATACATTTAAGAATCGTGACGTTTTTAATTTCCGAGAAAAGCGATACTTTTGAAGTAGGCTAGGCCTATCTGTGCACCGGTCCGTGCATTTTTAACAGTCTATGTTAAAAACATATTGCGCGTCTACACGAGGTTGCGTGGTAAGCTCAATGTATATGCGCTTGGTGTCGGCAGACTTTTAAAAAAATATTCATAATAAAATCAAATTGTTTTCTGCAAACTCCACCAGATTCTTGTTCTACATCTCACAGACTACCACTGTGGTGATTTTCATGTTGTTTTACTGTTTTATTTAATAATTAACTGTCAAAGTCCTATACTGTATACCTGACTATACAGCAATATTTAATAAATTCATACATTTTTTAAATCAAATTGTTTTCTGCAAACTCCACCAGATTCTTGTTCTACATCTCACAGACTACGACTGTGGTGATTGTCATGTTGTTTTACTGTTTTATTTAATAATTAACTGTCAAAGTCCTATACTGTATACCTGACTATACAGCAATATTTAATAAATTCATAAACAACATGACAATCACCACAGTTGTAGTCTGTGAGATGTAGAACAAGAATCTGGTGGAGTTTGTAGAAAACAATTTGATTTGCATTTTTTATGAATTTATTAAATATGCCTATATGCCAGGTATACAGTATATTACTGGCAGTTAATTATTAAATAATAAAACCGTAAAACAACATGAGAATCACCACAGTGGTAGTCTGTGAGATGTAGAACAAGAATCTGGTGGAGTTTGTAGAAAACAGTTTGATTTTATTATTAATATTTTTTTTAAAGTCTGCCGACACCAAGCGCATACACATTGAGTGTAGACGCGCAATATGTTTTTAATTGTAGATGGCACGACCGCGCTTCTCAGAGCACAGATGGCGTGACCGCAGTTGTGAACGTTATCCGAATAACCGTACCCAATGTTTTATTAAAAAAGCAGAAAGTTTTCTGTGAAGGGTAGGTTTACGGGTAGGGTTAGTGTTGCGCTTATGTTTAAAAAAATCAGAAATAGGTGTGGTCCGGATAACCGTAAGTGATGTAGCTGCTAGGAGATTTATAGCCTATAGCTTTTTGTAGCATTGAAAACACGTCTATCATGGCGCTGCTCTGAATAAGGTCTATCAAAAACAAACAGCCACATGCATCCTCACCTGTACGGGGAGATACGCTGACGAAATGTTGTGAAGTCGGTTTGAATGAAAGCATCAAAGTGCAGATTGCGGATCAGGCTGTTGCGTTTCATGATCCTGAGCAGCTCCAGAAGCAGCGATGGATCCTCCGACGACAGCAGGTCACGGCTCTCCAGAAGAAGGAAGAGTTGTGTGCCTGAGCTCACAGTGCTGAGGTCTTTGGCAGCGATGAGATCTGAGCACAGGAACACCATGTCCTGCAGCTCATCGGCAGTGAGAGAATCCTGAACTCGTAACAGCTCCTGCTGAAACTCCATCTCCTGCTCACAGAAACAAGCTCTGCTGTGGGACAGTGCAGTTGGTGTTTGCGTAAATCTGATATGTCAACGTTTCATTTAAAGTCACCAAAGAGAAATGTTACACAGCAAAAAATGCTTTTCTTACTAAGTATTTTTGTCTTGTTTCCAGTCCAATCAAAAAATAAGATGCATTTACTAAAGTAGTAAAATGCCATACGATATTATGTCTTGTTTTCTGGACAAAAAAAATAAATCTAAATTAAGTGAGATTTTGCTTTTAAAAAAAAGCAAAATTATCAGCTAATTGGGTAAAAAAATATATTAATTCAAACAGAAACAAGATTATTTTTCTTTTAGCCTCTTAGCCTCTTAACATCCTTGATGTGTCATTACAAGTGCACAGGTCATATGAGTGATTCCTTCAGAGTGAACACGGGTGAATCTGACTGCAGTAGATGTGAAAGATAAGAATAAAATTGATATTAATTCAGCCAGTGCACATACCTGTATAGGTGCGTAGGATAACAAGACCAATTAAGTAGGTTGTATCAGTAGATAAAGAGCTCCCGCACACTATCATACACGACCTTAATCAGGAATATACAAATGTTAAAATTCATCTCTTTTAAAATAAACACATGACCAATCAACAGAGCTCCATCTGTAAACAATTAAGCTCATTGAAAGTACATAATTAACACCACATCATAAAAAGTTCCAAAATGTGATAGTAACAACAATCAGCAAAGATCCCCCTGTAGGTTAACAAGATCACCGAGAACACATAATCATCAAACAGTATCATTGTACTTGTAATATTCTAATCTATTAGAAATACAATTTGATACTGTCTGGTTCTTTGTGATTTGGACAACTTCAAGTTAAGCCCACTTCCTTTTACACCCCTCTTGCAGTCCGCAGACCCATCTCGAAATTTTGAAGATGATATTATGATGCTATTTTTCTAAGTATTATGGAGCCTCAATCCAAAAACACAGTATTTAAATACATTTCAGAGTTGAAGAATGAATTACCTGACAGCGTCCAGCTCACGGATCAGTTTCTCTCTGCAAATATTCTTGCACCAAATCCCAAAAAGATAATGCTTTCCCTTCTGGGTGATTCCCTGTTTTTGTACCCTGAGTAGAACAAGAGGGAGGGTAAGAGGGGTGAAGAAAGAGAGAGAGAAAATATGGACTACGCCTCGTGTCATTCCTGTGTTTTGTTTCCGGTTTACACAAAGGAATACTGTAATCTGTTTTGTCAGCACACACACACACAGACAAACAAGCTCAGAGGGCTTTTTATGATTCAATCACAAACTCCCTTACCCCAGACTCAATAGGAATGTATCACAGCAGGATCTTTCCATATGTGAAAACTTTACTACCCTGGCACATGAACCCACCCGATGACAGAGAGTGTTTTAATTGTGGTCAGCAGGGCCATTTAGCCCATAATTGTAAATGGCCACTCAGAAGGTGAGAAAATGTGAAAGTAACAGAAATTTCTGGTATTAATGTGGGTTTGAAAGTAGATCAGTGTTTAAATGACAATATCAAAGTTTTCGTCTAAGAAAGAATAAGAGATAAAAACAAGGTCAAAAGATTGAAGTCTTAAGGGAATCCTTTTGAAGGAAAGATCTATAATAATATTTTTTATAAGTGAATTGATCAAATAAGCAGAAGCAGTATTACTGGATTAACAGTTGCTAAATGTAAAATGTGTAGAAAGGCATCTGATTGAACAAACAGCTTGTTAGTGTCTTGAAGGTGGAGGAATGTTGACCATGAAAGAACTAGGAGCTGATGTTTTGCTTTCAAAAGATAAGCTTGTGATTGGCTGAAACAATTTGTTTATCTGAATCTGGTGAGTGCTGTGCTGAAACGGCCAGAGACAAAATCTGGGTGGAAATTTGTAATGTAATGTCTAAATTCCCTGATGTGGGCAAAAGACAAATGTAAAATATGGTTGTTTGAAAATACATGTAAATTCTGGCAAAGATGCCTTACGCTGGGATAGAGTTAAAGATGGTAGATAAAGTTTGATTTTAGAAGTTTATGAGACCAGCAGTGTACCAGCCCTGAATGCCTCAGTCTCTCTCATTCAATGTCAGCTAAAAGCTGTTATCTGAACCTGTGTCATAATATAGTAAGGCACAGTGTTTTAGTTGAAAACCATAGACCATAGGATGTTAAAAGAAGTCATGCTACAAGGCAGTTCAGATTTCAAAAATTCTACCCTTTTTAGTAAGATCACCTTGAAGTCAGTTTTTAAATTCCCCAGGATTCTGCTTTTCTGTTCTGTATGAACAATTATGTATGTTATGAAATCACTTGTGCAACCTGTGCGAGGGGGTTTTATAGGCTAGCCGCACCCCTTTTTGGCGGGCTATGACTACAGCGGGGAGGCTTCCCATTGAGTCATGCCAAGACGCACTGATAGGTTGCAGCAGTTGCCGCAGAGCAGCCAATAGGCGTGCGAGCTGTCTCGCGTAGGTCTGCCTGCTGCAGCAAATGCGTTTTACATTCTGAAAATTAAAGGATAATTTTTTGCTTCAGTATTCCCGTAGCGTAAGCTAAACTTACGCAACACTCGTTCCCTCTCTAGAGAGAACCGAGGTTACGTTAGTAACTGCCAAAGTCCTATACTATACCTGGCTATACAGCAATGTTTAATAAATTCATAATTTTTTTTTAAAATCAAATTGTTTTCTACAAACTAATAATAAATTAGTTTGTAGAAAAACATGCGGCTGTTTGTTTTTGATAGACCTTATTCAGAGCAGCGCCATGATAGACATATACCGTGTTTTCAATGCTACAAAAAGCTGTAGGGCAGGCTATAAATCTCCTAGCAGCTACATCACTTACGGTTATCCGGACCACACCTATTTCTGATTTTTTTTTTAACATATGCGCAACACTAACCCTACCCCTAAACATAGCCTACCCTTCACAGAAAACTTTCTGCTTTTTTAAGAAAACATTGGGTACGGTTATTCGGATAACGGTCACGTGTGGTCCGGATAACCGTATTGAACCCTTTACAATTTTCCACCGCTCATGTTGTCTGGAGTCTACTGAAATCTCTTTGAAAGATATTTTTTGCAGTGTTTCTACGAATAAAAGTACAACCCACTGACTGAAGAGATGTTTGTCCCTCACAGTCTCGCTATCATTCACATTAAAAATCAAAGATTGCGCTGCTGTGAATAAGGTCTATAAAGACGTGTTTGTTGACAGGGTGTGCTCAGGTCTCGCATTCAGGAATGTTGACCAGGCAAATATCTACTATCCAAAATAGTGTTGCACGGTGCACAGATAGGCCTAGCCTACTTCAAAAGTATCGCTTTTCTCGGAAATTAAAAACGTCACGATTCCTAAATTTATTAGTAGCCTATCGATACTTTTAAGAATGACCGCGTTCCAGATTTGTAAGGCCGGCGACACACTGGCTGCGTGGCGTGTCCGTTATTATTTCAGCTCCCAGGTTAGAGCTAGCACACTGCCTGCGTGACGTGGCGCAGCTCGAGACGCGCGGAAAACGCGTGCATGCTAGAAATAGAACCGATGCCTATTTTTCACGCGACACGCAAGCGTGTTGGAAGCGTTTCCAAGGCAAGGCAAGGCAAGTTTATTTATATAGCACATTTCATACACAGTGGCAATTCACAGTGCTTTACATAGAAGAAATTAAAATAATAAAAAGAAATAAGAATAATTAAAACAGTTTAGAAAAATAAAAATAAAATACAGTACAGTACAAACAGTCGGACGAACATTGGCACAGTGCTCATTCATTAAATGCATAGCTAAACAGATGTGTTTTGAGTCTGGATTTGAATGTGACTACTGTAGGAGCACGTCTGATCTCCTCTGGAAGCTGGTTCCAGCTGCGGCTGGCATAATAGCTAAAAGCGGACTCACCATGCTTAGAGTGAACCCTTGGTATTTCTAGCTGATATGATCCTAGTGATCTGAGTGATCTGTTGGGTTTATATTCAGTGAGCATATCTGCAATGTATTGAGGTCCTAGGCCATTGAATGATTTATATACCAGTAATAATACTTTAAAATCAATCCTAAATTTAACTGGGAGCCAGTGTAAAGACCTGAGGACTGGTGTGATATGTTCATATTTTCTGGTCCTGCTCAGAATCCTGGCGGCAGCGTTCTGTATGAGCTGCAACTGTCTTATGGTCTTTTTGGGAAGGCCAGTGAGGAGTCCATTACAATAATCCACCCTGCTGGTGATGAAAGCATGAACAAGTTTCTCTAAGTCTTGTCTGGAAACAAAGTATCTAATTCTTGCAATATTTTTTAGATGATAGTATGCTGATTTAGTTATTGCTTTGACATGACTACTGAAACTAAGGTCTGACTCTAGTGTCACACCAAGATTCCTGACTTGATTTTTAGTTGTTTGACCCCTAGAGTGAAGGTATGCGTTCACCTTGAGAACTTCATCTTTGTTTCCAAATGCAATAACTTCAGTTTTGTCTTTGTTTAACTGAAGAAAGTTTTGACACATCCAACTGTTGACTTCGTCAATGCATTGGCACAGGGAGTCAATGGGGCTGTAATCGTTAGGCGATAGGGCTAAGTAGATCTGTGTGTCGTCTGCATAGCTGTGGTAAGCAATTTGGTTCTTTCTCATTATTTGGCTCATTGGGAGCATATACAGGTTGAACAGGAGTGGCGCAAGAATTGAGCCTTGAGGGACTCCGCATGTCATGGATGTCCACTCAGACTTATGGTCTCCTATACTCACATAATAACCTCTCCCATCTAAGTATGACCTGAACCATTTTAGGACTATCCCAGAAAGCCCCACCCAGTTTTCCAGCCTGTCAAGAAGTATGTTATGATCGACAGTGTCAAATGCAGCACTGAGGTCGAGTAGTACGAGCACTGATAATTTGAATCTGAATCAGTATTTAAGCGAATATCGTTTATTATCTTTATGAGCACTGTCTCTGTGCTGTGATGTGGTCGGAAACCAGATTGAAAATTGTCAAAGTATCCATTCGCGCATAACAATTTGTTCAGCTGATTGAAGACAACTTTTTCAATGATCTTGCCTATGAAAGGAAGATTTGAGATCGGCCTATAGTTGCTTAATACGGTCTTATCCAGATTGTTCTTTTTCAGGAGGGGCTTGACAACTGCAGTTTTCAGGGAGTTTGGAAAACTCCCAGAGAGAAGTGAAGCATTTACCACTTCTAGAAGATCTGCTTCTAAACTGTTTAACACACTTTTGAAAAATGATGTGGGAAGAGTGTCAAGAGCACAGGTTGATGTTTTAAGGTGCTGTACGGTTTCTTCCAAAATTGTGCCATCAATTTCTTTGAAGTCAGACATAGTAACAACTTTCTCAGGTGGTTTGATGATCTGTCTGACCCCAGTGCAACTCAAGGATGTGCTGATCACCTTTCTGATATTATTGATTTTCTCAGAGAAGAAAGAAGCAAACTCACTGCACTTGTTGTCTGAGAGCATTTCACTGGGAATCTGGTTTGGGGGGTTTGTCAGTCTCTCTACAGTAGCAAAAAGAGTGCGTGTGTTGTTTAAATTACTGTTTATAATATTTGAGAAGAAAGTCTGTCTAGCTTTGCCTAGTTCCATATTAAAAGCATGTAGGCTGTCTTTGTAGATGTTATAATGGACTACAAGTTTTGTCTTCCGCCATATTCGTTCTGCTTTTCTGCATTGTCTTTTAATATTTTGCACTGCTGTTGAGTTTCTCCAAGGTGCTTTTTGTCTGCCACTCTTCTTCCTGACTTTCACAGGAGCAATATCATCAATTACAGTTTTAACTTTTGAGTTAAAGGAATCAAGGAGAAAATCAACAGAGTCTGCAGAAATGCTTGGTGTTAATGATATAGCCTTCATAAATAGTACACTAGTGTTCTCATTTAAGCATCTCTTCTTGACAGACACAGATCTAACTTCAGTGGCAGGAGAGATCAATATATCAAAGAAAATACAGAAATGATCAGACAGTGCTACATCCTTAATAACAATCGATGAAATGTTTAGACCCTTACTGATAAGTAAATCTAGAGTGTTTCCACGATTGTGTGTGGGTCCATTGTGTGTTTCCAGGCGAAATAGAATAGGAAAAGATGTTTCGATGGCATTTTGACACGAATACATGTTAATAAATGACATTTTGATGTTTGATGTTTGTTTCCACCGCTCATGTTGTCTGGAGTTTTTTTTCTTGTCTACTGAAATCTCTTTGAAATATATTTTTGCAGTGTTTCTACGAATAAAAGTACAACCCACTGACTGAAGAGATGTTTGTCCCTCACAGTCTCGCTATCATTCACATTAAAAATCAAAGATTGCGCTGCTGTGAATAAGGTCTATAAAGACGTGTTTGTTGACAGGGTGTGCTCAGGTCTCGCATTCAGGAATGTTGACCAGGCAAATATCTACTATCCAAAATAGTGTTGCACGGTGCACAGATAGGCCTAGCCTACTTTTAAAAACTTTAATTAAAAACGTCACGATTCCGTCCCACAGACTGTGATTGAGGGGTTCAAAACTTCCAAACATTAGCTCCTACTGTGTATTTAACATACGTTCACCCTCTATCTATGTAGAAGCATGCTAGCGATGTATGAAATCATGCTAGCAACATGGTTGTTGAAGTAACAGAGCGTGCATCATCTGCTTTAAACCTACGGGAGCTCCTAGAAGAAGTTGACCCTGGAGACAGTATATAACATCTTATAGGAGCTACCGTAGGTTTAAAGCAGATGATGCACGCTCTGTTACTTCAACAGCTTTCTCCAGCTCTGCCTTTAGTCGTGCAGAGGAAACTGTTGAAGTAACAGAGCGTGCATCATCTGCTTTAAACCTACGGGAGCTCCTAGAAGATGTTACAGATATACTGTCTCCAGGGCCAACTTCTTCACTAACCTTCACTGCCTCCTTTTTACGTTGCAGAGCCTTGTCAATCCACAAATCCACTTCATTTGTAAATGTAATGAAAGCCTCTACCTTAGGTTCGAACCAATCCAGTTGATCCTTATTAACTTCTTCCTCAGACTCTAGTTGAATTAGCAACTCTTTGACAGAAGCATTTATGTCACAAAACTCTCTAAGAAACTGTTTGAAATCTGGTACCAGCTTGCTCTTAATCATCTCCACATTGTCATCATCATCCATTAAAGTACACATCTGATTCTTTTTCCTGGTGAGATAACTTAACTTAACTTAGCTTTCCTTGAACTCCTTTGTCTCTGAAAAGCTTTATTATTTATTATACCATGGTCTGGGTGAATACTCGATTCTGATTGGCTGCAGGGTGTCCATTAAAAAGTGATAATGTACACCTAGGAAAGGCGTCCCATCAATTTGCCTGATGACAGTTCTAAATGATTGCGCTGGCTCAAACTCACTGATCAACTGCTGCGGTCGGGTCGCTGTGGCCACGTTGCTTGGCAACGCCTGTATACGGGAGATATTAAATAGTGCGCTCGACTTAATAAATAAAAACCCTCACGATTTTTACTCTAAAACACATTAAAGTATGCGCGTCGGACGGTTCACGCCTCGCCGTCGTCCATTAAAACGTACTCGGTTACCTAATGTAACCTCGGTTCTCTCTAGAAGAGGAAACGAGTATTGCGTAAGTTGCTTACGCTACGGGAAAGTCTTCTTTCTTCGAGATCTGAAGCCAAAAATTATCCTTAATTTTGTATTCATTGTCAACGCAGTGCGGCAGCCGGCAGACCAAGGCAGGCTGTATAAGCGTGCTCATTGGCTGCTCGGCAGCAACTGCTTAAGCCTATCAGTGAGCCTCGTGAAACGTGGCCTCCAATGAGGGCGCTTCGCGCCCTCCACACCCTTCTAACCGTCAAGATGGGTGTGGCCAGAGTGTATATAACGAAGGCTCACAGGCTGAATATCTGGTTTTCGTAGTCTGAAGCGCAAAAGCTCGTGGCGCGACACGGCAGGTTACGCAATACTCGTTCCCTCTTCTAGAGAGAACCGAGATTACATTAGGTAACCGAGTACGTTCTCTTACGAGAGGTTCTCTCGTATTGCGTAAGTTGCTTACGCTACGGGAACCCATTGTCAACGCCGTGCGCGCCGAGCATCCAGCACTTGAAACCCAGGGAGACCGGGGAAAACATTCTGCTGGAACAGGTGGCCGGTCGGAGAGACGGGCCAACACAGTACAAAGCACTTCACTCAGTGTATAAAATAGAGCGGCGCCGCCGGTCTATAAGTATATATCAGTGCAAAACAGTGGGGCCGGCAGCGCGAGCCCACACAGTACATACGCACACATTAGGGGAAGAAAAGAGCGACATCATCGGTCTTTTACGAAGAGAATAACCCCCCGCGCAGCAGAGTGGAAGACGGGCGGCCAGCAGCGCGGGCCAGCACCGGTAAACAGCGCGTAACGGGGAATGAGAAACAGAGCGGACCAGCCGGTCTGAGTATAAAACACTTTATCCTAAGTAACATGCCAGAAATATCGTCAGCATGCGAACGTAGTCTGCACATGAGCGACTGGGCAGAGCATACATGTCACTTATAGTGACAGCAATTTAGCCTGTAAGGCGGGAACTTCCAGGTTATAAAACCTCACGAATGTCGATGGGGAGGCCCAGCCCGCCGCCATACAAATATCGTGGATAGAAATTCCACTGGACCATGCCCACGAAGAGGCCATGCTTCAAGTAGAGTGGGCTCTGATACCCAGAGGGCACTGCAGGTGTTTGGAGGCATAAGCTGCTGCAATCGCGTCCACTATCCACCTGGACAGGCTCTGTTTCGAGGCGGCGAGACCCTTGGTGCGCCCGCCGAAGGAAACAAAGAGCTGCTCGGAACGCCTGAAAGCGGCGGAGCGCGTGATGTAAACTCTCAGCGCCCTGACAGGGCATAGGAGGTTATCACTGTCCCCATTATCGGATGCTGGCAGAGCCGAAAGGGAAATAATTTGTGCCCTAAAAGGGGTTCCAATCGCTTTGGGGATGTAACCGTGTCTCGGTCTGAGAATGACTTTCGAGTCATTCGGTCCGAACTCAAGACATGCAGGGCTAACAGATAGCGCGTGCAAATCCCCCACGCGTTTTACTGAAGACAGAGCTATCAGAAAAACGGTTTTGAGCGACAGGTACTTTAAATCCACAGATTCAAGCGGTTCAAAGGGAAAAGCCTTCAGGGCCTCCAGGACCAAGGACAGATCCCAAATAGGAACCGAGGGGGGCCGCGGGGGATTCATCCATCTGGCTCCTCTGAGGAAGCGGATAATAAGCTCGTTCCTTCCTAATGTCTGGCCGCGCGTCGTCTCAGCGAACGCTGCAATAGCCGCCACATACACTTTGAGCGTGGAAAGGGACCTGCCCTTGTCCAACAGCTCTTGTAGGAAGGAGAGCACCCGTGGGACCCCACATGCACGTGGATCTAAGCTCTTAGTAGCGCACCATTTAGAAAACACCGACCACTTAGACGCGTAGAGCCGTCTCGTGGAGGGGGCTCTAGACTGCGTGATCGTGTTCACGACCCCTTCTGGCAGGTCAACGGGTATCCGTTGATTACCCATGCATGCAGAGACCATCGCTCTGGATGGGGATGCCAGATCGACCCACCGGCTTGAGAGAGGAGATCCTTTCTCACGGGGATCGGCCATGGGGATGAGTGCGACAGCCTCACCAGCTCTGGGTACCAGGTTTGGTTCTCCCAACGCGGGGCTATAAGAAGCACTGGGTGGTGCGTTTCCCTGATCCTCGCAACGACCTGTGGTAACAGGGAGATCGGGGGAAAAGCGTACAGCGGGAGGCTGGGCCATGTCTGGGACAGCGCATCCTCGCTTTTCGAGAAAAATTTCGGGCAGTGAGCGTTGTCTCTTAACGCAAAGAGATCGACCTCCGCTCTGCCGAATAGGCGCCAGAGAAACTGGACTGATCGGGGGAAAAGCGTACAGCGGGAGGCTGGGCCATGTCTGGGACAGCGCATCCTCGCTTTTTGAGAAAAATTTCGGGCAGTGAGCGTTGTCTCTTGACGCAAAGAGATCGACCTCCGCTCTGCCGAATAGGCGCCAGAGAAACTGGACTGTCTGGGGGTGCAGGGACCATTCTCCCGGGGGAATGATGTCTCTGGACAGTCTGTCTGGACCGACATTCAGGTGGCCCGGCACGTGCGCGGCTCTCAGCGAGCGCAACGAGCGGTGAGCCCACACGAGAAGGCGTTCTGTCAGCTTGCACAGGTTTCTGGATCTGACGCCGCCCTGTCGGTTCACATAGGATACCACTGACATGTTGTCCGAGCGGACTAGCACATGGTGATCCTGTATAAATGGGAGGAAGCGCTTGAGCGCGTTCTCGACCGCTATCATCTCCAAACAGTTTATGTGGAGGCATTTCTCCTGGTCTGACCACAGGCCAAAGACCGGTTTGCCCTCGAAAAGAGCGCCCCAACCTGAGGTGGAAGCGTCCGTCGAGATAACTTTGCGGTGCGAGATGGCTCCCATTGTCACTCCCCGCTGGTACCAGTCGGCCGCTAACCAGGGCTTCAGTGCTGAAACGCAGCTCTGAGTCACTCTGATTCGAATGCCGCCGGAAGCCCAGGCTCTGTGAGGCACTCGGGCATTCAGCCAGCGTTGTAGCGGGCGCATACGTAACAGACCCAGCTGAAGCACTGCTGCAGCTGAAGCCATACAACCCAGCATCCTCTGAAATGTCTTGAGAGGTGCGGTGCTGCCCGGCTGGAAAGACGCGGCCAGGCGTCGAATGCAGCGCGCGCGCTGTGTCGACAGGCGGGCCGTCATTGCCACAGTGTCCAGATCCAAACCCAGAAAAGAGGTTGATTGACTGGGCACTAATGAGCTCTTGGTCCAGTTGACCGTGAGCCCCAGGCTGTCCAGGTGGCTTAGAAGCACTGTTCTGTGGGCGATGAGTTCGGCCTCTGACTGTGCTAGAATTAGCCAATTGTCCAAGTAGTTCAGAATTCGCATTCCCCGACCCCTCAGGGGAGCGAGAGCCGTGTCCATGCACTTCGTAAATGTACGGGGTGCCAGCGACAGGCCGAAAGGCAGGACGGTGTACTGATATACCTGACCGTCGAAGGCGAATCTCAAGAATGGCCTGTGACGGGGTATTATCTGGATCTGAAAGTACGCGTCTTTTAGATCGAGAGATATAAACCAGTCCCTCGGGCGAATTTGCGCGAGAATTTGCCTGGTTGTGAGCATTTTGAACGGTCTTCTCATAAGAGTTTTGTTCAAACGTCTCAGATCCAAAATTGGTCTGAGAGCTCCGTCCTTCTTGGGAACGAGGAAATAACGGCTGTAAAAGCCCGACTCGCTCATAGAAGGGGAAAACCGGTTCTATAGCCCCTTTGCACAGAAGTGTAGCTATTTCTGCTCGAAGTAGAAGTGCAACTTCCCCATTCACTCTGGTCTCGGTACGCGCTTGAAAGCGCGGAGGGCGGCGAGCGAACTGCAGAGTATAGCCCTGTTTTACTGTGCTTAGCACCCATTCTGACATGCCTGAATAGCTTCCCACGCTTTCGCGTGTGCAGCCAGGGGCAGAATGGCCTCCGAGCTCTGATTGCCGCGCGTCGAGGGCTCGAGAGCTCGTAACGGGGGCGCGGGCGCAGCGCGCGCGCTCTTGGTGCTTAGATACGGCGGCTCGCATGCAGCGATAGCTGGCCGTTTTACACACAGTGTCCCAGTGGCTTTGGACGGGGAACATACAGTGTGAGGCGCGACGCGCGAGGGCGGCGTCGGGGCGAAATGTTTGTTAGTATGTGTGAGCGTTCGAGGGCGGGCACAGGACTTACATTTAAAACATGACCGGTCGTGAGAGGCCGTGTGACAGAGCGGGCAGTGAGTAGGTGTGGGCACGGGGAGGTGGACACGTGACCTACTTTTAACACTCGAGCGGCTTCTGCCTGCTTTATGAGAGTGGGCTCTGTGAGAGACACGGGATTTATAGTGCTTGTGTGCAGGGGTGAACACGGAAACGTGGGCACATTCACTGCATTTGAAACACATACGGCGTGAGCCGTGCAACCAGACATTATGCTCATTTGAGATTTCTCTGGGTCGCCGTGAGAACGGTGGTTGCGCGCAGGCGAGCGGGTAGATATACCGGCTCGTTGGCTGCGAGGTAAACATCTGCAGTAGCCGTGGCAACGGGGACTGACAGAGCGTGAAGCTTTGACGGTGGTCCAACCGCAGCGGGACTTAACCGTCTTTTCTTCCCTCGTGTATAGAGGCTCAATAATAATCGAGCACCACCATGAGTAGGAGGGGTGCGAGAGGCGGGTTCGCTTTCTGTATGTAAGAAAAGCTGGCCGCGAGCTCGGAGAAGCGAACAGCATAAATTTTTATCTGCTGCGAGAGCCGGGATCGAACACGGGTCTCTGGCGCGAAAGCCTATAATTCTGCCACTGTACCACAGGGGAGAACACAATAGCTTTCGGTTAGCGCGAGCATATAAGTGAGCAACCTCAAGTTTGTTTGCAGGCGTGCGTGTAATAAAAACAGGCTCGTTTACTGCAATAGTAATATTTCCAGCCGCCTGAACTTAAGAGCGGACTGAGAAATGTGTGAGAATTGGCGGTTTGTCCGGCCACAGCGGGACGAAAACACTCTCTCTCCTCTTTTCGCCGGTGAGTGAGGCGCGCGCGCTGAACGTTGCTCGTGACCGTCCGCTCTGTCATCCCTTGTGAACGGCGCAATCTGCGCGGCCCAACAAGGGGGAGAGCGGGTTCGCTTTCTGTAAATAAGAAAAGCTTGCCGCGAGCTTGGAGAAGCGAACAGCATACATTTTTATCTGCCGCGAGAGCCGGGATCGAACCCGGATCTCTGGCGCAAAAGCCTAAGATTCTGCCACAGGGGAGAATTCATTAACTTTTGGTTAGAGCGAGCATATAAGAGCGTCATGTCTTGCGACGGCGTTTGCTTGCAGGCGTGCGTGTATTTATAACAGGCTCGTATACTGCAATATGAACAATTCCAGTCACCTGAACTCAAGAGGGAACTGAGAAATGTGTGAGGAATGGAGGTAGGTCCGGCCAGGGCGGGACGAAAACACTCTGTTCTCCTTTCGCTGGTGAGTGACGCGCGAGGACGGAGTAGCTTTCTTGTAATGTAAAGAGAGCTCCAGGACCGTCCGCTTCTGCCATCCCTTGTGAGCGGCGCAGTAGCGCGGCTCGAACAGAGGGAGTGTATCTATCTCATTCGCCTCATCCCCTGACGCGGCGGCGCGGGCGAGAGCCGGCGGTTGAACGGCCGGGAGGGGGGGCGGAGAGGGCGAGAGAGAAGCTCGAGGGAGAAGTTCCGGCGAGCTCCTCAGTCACATCAGTGTCCGGAGGTCTCTGAACGACAGCTTGGTCGAAAACTTCAAGTCGAGCCCGCAGGGTCGACATTGAAAGTTCTTCGCACTCGGGGCAGCCGCCCGTAGAGAGTGCGGTGGCAGCGTGCTCGCGGCCCAGGCAGAGAGCGCAGATGAGGTGGCGGTCTCCGTTGCTGAGCGGGGCGCGGCACAAGCCGCAGGAAAAAACGAGGCATTTTTAGAAAAACGCCTCGTGCTCTTTTAGAATGAGAGAAAGTATGTGTCGCAGTAGGCGAACACACACAGCAGTAAAAGGATATGTCGCCGGATAGCGTAGCAGGCACGGATGGCTGAAGGCGGCGAAGGCGGCCGGCTTCTTCAGGCGCTGTCCTAGGCTTGCTGGTCGCTGGTTTCAACGGCGGCGGCTCTCAAGATCCAGCGATGCGAAGAGCTTCGCTGAAGACAAGAAAATCAGATATTCAGCCTGTGAGCCTTCGTTATATACACTCTGGCCACACCCATCTTGACGGTTAGAAGGGTGTGGAGGGCGCGAAGCGCCCTCATTGGAGGCCACGTTTCACGAGGCTCACTGATAGGCTTAAGCAGTTGCTGCCGAGCAGCCAATGAGCACGCTTATACAGCCTGCCTTGGTCTGCCGGCTGCCGCACTGCGTTGACAATGAATACAAAATTAAGGATAATTTTTGGCTTCAGATCTCGAAGAAAGAAGACTTTCCCGTAGCGTAAGCAACTTGCGCAATACGAGAGAACCTCTCGTAAGAGAACCTGATAATGGACACCTCGTCGGGCATTAACCCTTACATAATTAACTGTCAAAGTCCTATACTGTATACCTGGCTATACAGCAATATTTAATAAATTCATACATTTTTTAAATCAAATTGTTTTCTACAAACTCCACCAGATTCTTGTTCTACATCTCACAGACTACCACTGTGGTGATTTTTCATGTTGTTTTGTTTTATTATTTAATAATTAACTGTCAAAGTCATATACTGTATACCTGACTATACTGCAATATTTAATAAATTCATAAAAAATGCAAATCAAATTGTTTTCTACAAACTCCACCCGATTCTTGTTCTACATCTCACAGACTACGTTCTTTTTTGTAAATTCGGAGTGCTGTCAATACAGAGAACAACGACAAAAATGGGTGTTGCCTACACCGTGTTATCCTCTTTTTAAAATTTGCACCCTGTTGACTTCAATGGGGCAAGTTTTAAACCTGCTTTTAGCCTCTTAACATCCTTGATGTGTCATTACAAGTGCCCAGCCATGTGAGTGATTACTTCAGAGTGAACACGGGTGAGTCTGACTGCAGTAGATGTGAAAGATATGAATAAAAGTGATGTTATTTCAGCCAGCGCTCATACCTGTATTTACATCCTGTTTTCGGTCGAAGTCCATGTGAGTGATTCCTTCAGAGTGAACACGGGTGAATCTGTAATCGATTGTCGAGTTCACGCGCATAGGTTTAGTTACCTATGATCACGCGCGTGAACTCGACAATCGATTACTATGGACTTCGACCGAAAACAGGATGGCGTGACCGCAGTGCATACGAGGAGGGAAAACGCATAAATTAAGTGTTTAATCGCATTTATATGCATTTTTATAACAGGGGCATTTTCCATGACGTGCGAAGCGGAGCAGACTAGGATGATGTTACTTTTTAACAGGGAAACGACGAAAGTAAGTGTTTTAACTAATTTACAATATGTATTTTATAACATATTGTTTTATAGCGATATTTAAATGTTCTGCGAGCTTAAACTTTTTTCAAAGGCGACATCTTTGACTCAATACAGAGCTGACGATGAGGAGGTTTGCTTGTAACGTTAATAAGGAAAACACAGAAAGTAAGTGTTTTTAACCTAATTTACAACATGTATTGCATGGCATGGCATTACAGGCTGTGCAGAATTATTAGGCACGTTGATTTTCTGATCATATTTTATTCCCAGGAACATTTTGCCAATGCCAAACCATATTAATCTTAATAACTACTATTAATTTTGTATTTAATCATTTATAAGTGATATATAATTGTTCATGAAGGCTGAAAAAGATAAACGCCTTATTTTCAGGTGTGCAGAATTATTAGGCAAGTTTTCTTTTACAGATAAAATAAGCCAAAAAAGAGATTTAACTAAGACTGAAAAGTAAAAAATTATTAAATCCCCATGAGAAGAATTCAATACTAAGGCAATACCCGAGATTGCAGTTAAGGCATTACCATTGGACAGTGAAATGCTCATTGGGTCAGCAGGGTCAGACAAAAACAGGTGGAGAAGAAAAGACACATGTTAACTGCAAAAGAATTAAGAATTAAGGTGAATAATTAAGTGTGAAACCATCAGGAACCCTTTAGTCTTCAGCGCCACCATTTTCCAGAACTGCAACCTACCTGGAGTCTCCAGAAGAGCAAGGTGTCAGGGTCTCAGAGACTTGGGTTAGGCAAAGAATCTTAAAAAATGCCCCCCACTTAATAAGAATCACAAGCTGAAGTGTTGTGAAATACATGAAGACTGTTTTTTATAGGCTTTATAGACAGACAGATTGAGAGTGACTCTTGAAGGACCAGCACCATATCCTCTTCTACCACTATTTGAAGAATTCATCTTCCAGAATACGTTTTAATAAGTTTTGTGAGTTAATTTTTAGTCCATCTCTGCAAAACGGGCTTCAGGGTAGGAGATGGACTAAAAATAAACTCACAAAATTTATTAAAACGTATTCTAGAAGACACCAGGATGGTGTAATATTTGACTCCTATAAGGTTGAGAAGATTGTGATTTCCATTTTTTTTTTTAAGTGTTAGGTCAACACCAGAACAGTGTAGAATTTTAACTGCATCCAGCTCTGTAACAATGTTGTTGTTCTCTGCATTGGTGTTAATATTTTACTCTCTTAGTGTTCATATTGTAACACTTTGTTGGTGTTGCGAGAGGCAACACTTTTGAAAGTGTTGAACTAACACTTTGTGGGTGGTTCCCATATATACACTTTTAAAGTGTTGAAATTAACTCTATTGGTGTTGATTTCTGGATTTCAAAATTACAGTTACTTGGATTTTTGTGATGCAATATTGATTTTAATATATGATTTTTACGAGCAAAGACCCAAATTAGATTAGGGTGTACAGATGAAGTACTCTTGTCCAGCTTCAGAAGATGCAGCTTGGCATTCTTAAATAGTTGCCGAGTCAGTTATGGGAGCTTTGGGGATTTTTTTTTCATGAGTAGAATGAGAGAGAGAGGGAGAGGGTAAGACAGACATAGGACTTGGCCTACGTGCAGGAGAGCAGAGCGTAAATGGCAGAAGGACAGACTCCAAGTGTCCTATGATATACGTATTAAGTTATAATATTTCACAATAGTACTGTTTTTTGTTTTGTTTTTTTTAACAAACAAAAAACAACAGTAATATTGTGAAATCAAATAAATGCAACTTTGGTGAGCAGAAGAGACTTCTTTTAAAAACATTAAAAATCCTACAGATCCAAAACCTTTGAGTGGTAGTGTATATACACATACACACGTTTTTTTTTTACATGTACAATGTAAAGATGGAGTACTCTTGTCCAGCTTCAGAAGACGCAGCTTGGCTCCTTCTTAAAGCATTCTTGAATGGTTGCCAAGTTGCGGTTTCACGGAGATGGCTGAGCTGGAATTCCAGTATATTTAAAAGTAGTATATTTATTCATCTGCTTTGAAGAACTCTGGCCAGCTGCAGTCTTCATCATTCTGTCGTTTTATTTATTTTATTCATTACAACAATGAAATCATGTGTAGTATTCAGTGTCAATTCAATACATTGAGATCCCATGTTTGATATTTCATTGATCTAATGACAACCATCAGAAAATCAGTATATTTATAACTGTGACATTACACACACACAGTAAAGAAGCTCCTAGTCATTATTCAACTGAAATAACTTCAGCTGAATGACTTCATTATGGCTTCTTTACTGCTGCATTAAATTCTATTTACATAATTGATAACTTTATAATGTTATCTCTGTAAAGCTGCTTTGAAAAAAACTGTATTGTATAAAACTGTATTGTATTGCACTATATACATTGACAAATGCAAGTTTCAGATTGAGGTTCATAAACATTTATGTTCAGTTTGTTCCATTTATTGATCTAATTAGATTTGACCAAATTTTAGCAATATACTTAACTTTCCAAAAGCTACAAATAAAACAGCAAGAGATGCCATCTCCAGTGACCAGCTCTACATTTATTTATTTTGTGAACATATGGTTCACCAAAAATAGCATCTTTAACATAAGGTGAACAGAACAACTGGACGGCAAGCTTTCAAAACATGATTTTCCGTGCAGCAGACTTCCTTTTTAGAGTTACAATTGAATTGTAAACAAAGTTTTTAATATCTCTCCAAGATCTTTCCTTCAGGGCCTTTTCCTCTTCTAGGCATCTCATGCAGTCCAGTGTCTCTGCCATGAACTTTCCTAGGTGTTTGTTCACTGCCCTTCTCTCTTCTTCACTCCAGGGTCTCTTCAGGATTATCCTGGTCGCCTCTACAAATAACAAATACAATGTATATTTTGTAAACTTATTACAGAAAGTCTCTATCTTTTATCACTTTTAAGATATAGCCTTTTGAAATTAAGATGTCAAAATCGAACGGTTTAGAAAAAACCTCTGCGCCTAAAGGGTTAAAAAACAGAGACATAAATGTAGGTTTCTTAAACTGCTTTTGCTTGCTCACAGTCACAGAAAGTCCCCAAATGTATCATTTGTCCCGTATGACACAGAGCTAATGGATTGTTGTTTAAAGGAAATGACATGACATGAGCAATCAATTTTGCCTTGATGGTTTGACATATAATGGGTCTTTGTACCATTAAAACATCCAGCAAGTTTCAGAACTTAAAATAAAGATAAAAAAATGTCATGATCGCTTTCATTTTTATGATAATCACTGTATAGTAGGGGTGTAAAAATATATATTGTGTATCATGGTTAAAAAAAAGGTGCTGTGCCGTGGAGAGAGGGCGCTTTTTAAATGTATTTAATTGTTTGTTCTCCGCATTATGCACAACAAACTTGGGATCTTTATTCCCATTGCCCATTTCTCCTGCACCCAACACACTGATCACAAGAACTATGTGGCTTTGTTAGATGATCAACAATATTTGCTTCACCTAATGTTTTGGATCATCGGTGTATATATTTGGCTCTAGTAGACAGTAACAGAAAGCATCTAATACTTTAAAAGAACATACCCTTTGCTTTGCTTGTCTGTTCCTCTTTTCTTCATCATCTTCGGTGAGGCTCCAGCTTGTTTCCTGGCTGTGATCTGCAACAGACAAGCATTAGTACCTGTTACTTAATAATCGTTAGTTGCAGCCCTACTGCTGAGTGTTGACAGCAGGTTTCTCTCCCTGTTTTACCTTCTCCACCTAATCGAAACCCTGTAGCTTTGGCCTGATACTGGGAGCTAAAGGACTCTCCAAATCATACATGTAATTCATCTTATCTCTTTAAATAGCTAGATTTTACTTACATGTAAGCTCTGTAAAGTTGATTTGAAACAATGTTTGTGAAAATCTCTATACAAATACAACTGACTTGTCTTAAAATAAGAATAAATGCTGGTGCTACCCGCTACTCTTTTGCTAAGATTTATGAAACTTACCCATTAGTTTACCCTTCTTAGTAAGTTTTTCTGCACTTTTGCAATACCCATTTCAGCCAGTAGGGGTGAAAGTTGCGCAGTAGGGGTAAAAATAGAGGTTGTGAAAGTTGTCCCCTGTCCTCCTCTACTGAATGACACTGGTTAGATGTCTCTGTCTAACTCATGGACAAAGCTATTACAAAAAGAATGTTAATTTTGGAAATGCAATACCGATTTCCGCCAGTAGGGTGAAAATAGAGCAGTAGGGGTAAAAATAGAGGTTGTGAAAGTTGTCCCCTGTCCTCCTCTACTGAATGACACTGGTTAGATGTCTCTGTCTAACTCATGGACAAAGCTATTACAAAAAGAATGTTAATTTTGGAAATGCAATACCGATTTCCGCCAGTAGGGGTGAAAGTTGCGCAGTAGGGGTAAAAATAGAGGTTGTGAAAGTTGTCCCCTGTCCTCCTCTACTGAATGACACTGGTTTGATGTCTCTGTCTCACTTCTGGAAAAAGCTATTACAAAAAGAATGTTAATTTTGGACATGCAGTACCGATTTCCGCCAGTAGGGGTGAAAGTAGAGCAGTAGGGGTAAAAATAGAGGTTGTGAAAGTTGTCCCCTGTCCTCCTCTACTGAATGACACTGGTTAGATGTCTCTGTCTAACTCATGGACAAAGCTATTACAAAAAGAATGTTAATTTTGGAAATGCAATACCGATTTCCGCCAGTAGGGTGAAAGTTGCGCAGTAGGGGTAAAAATAGAGGTTGTGAAAGTTGTCCCCTGTCCTCCTCTACTGAATGACACTGGTTTGATGTCTCTGTCTCACTTCTGGAAAAAGCTATTACAAAAAGAATGTTAATTTTGGACATGCAATACCGATTTCCGCCAGTAGGGGTAAAAATAGAAGTTGTGAAAGTTGTCCCCTGTCCTCCTCTACTTAATGACACTGGTTAGATGTCTCTGTCTCACTGCTGGACAAAGCTATTACAAAAAGAATGTTAATTTTGGACATGCGATGCCCATTTCAGCCAGTAGGGGCAAAGGAGAGGTTGTTAAAGATGCCCACTGAGGCCCCCTACCGAACTGCACTGGTCTCATGTCAATAGGCTCTTTAAAATCAAAAAGCTATTACAAAAACACACACTCTGCGTTTTCCTTAAAAACTAAGAAATAGTGCACTTTCCCCACGGTCCCTTACTCGCATCTCCGTCAAGAGCGAGCTTTCCCGGCGAAACTCACATTGCGGCGGCTTTTGAGGGGCAGTGCTTATTATATAGAGCGAAAATACGGAAAATTAAGCTTGTGAAACATTGTTAGCCTTGCCTTTTTAGCGGCAATAGGGTTTAAATAATTTTTGGCCAAGTCCTTTAGGAGGTATTGCCATTTTTCAGCGAATGTCTGGGAATATCGAAAACAAAACTAACCTTACCCCGCTCGGAAAGCGAGAGAGGTGTGTGTGAGGATGAGAGAATGGGACGCAGATTAGCAGAATTGCGCTGCCTTTTCCGCGTGATGAAGGGGCGTTGCCGAGAGATAACAGGAATGTTTTGAAAACACATGTTGATGAAGTTGTAAAATAAGATTAAAGTGGGAAGGGAAAGGGAAAACAAAATACTGGTGTCCTTGCTCGGTGGAGTCGCGCAGGTAGAGTCGCTGGTCTTTACCCGAGTCGGTCTTCACACGAGGAGGCTGAACACGAGAGCTGAACGCTTCCGCGACAGCGCGCAAATTACATATAGATATAATGCTTTCACCGCTTGAGTGAGGACAGCTGTCTCAGTCGGCCAATTAAGTCAATAAAGCGAAAATGGGGCAAATCGAAACTGCTAGGAGTCAATACTTAAGTGCTATTAGAACTGCAATAATAATAATAATTTCCACGCGCGGCCGTTGATTAATGTAGCAACGCGTCTAAATAAAATACAGAATTATGTGAAGTTAAAAATGAAAAATAAACAGAGAATCGAAGATAGTCTTACCTTGAGTCAAATACAACACTGAAATAACAGGAGAACTGAGTATTCTGAAAAACCACTAGCGCGCTCTTGCCGTGCGTCCTTCTATACTGACCGCTGGTCCTGAAGAAGTGACCTGAAACTGCTCTATTTATATCTATTTTTACAGTTGCTGTCTCAGTCGGAAAAATTAAGTCAATAAAGCGAAAATGGGGCAAATCGAAACTGCTAGGAGTCAATACTTAAGTGCTTTTAGAACTGCAATAATAATAATAATTTCCACGCGCGGCCGTTGATTAATGTAGCAACGCGTCTAAATAAAATACAGAATTATGTGAAGTTAAAAATGAAAAATAAACAGAGAATCAAAGATAGTCTTACCTTGAGTCAAATACAACACTGAAATAACAGGAGAACTGAGTATTCTGAAAAACCACTAGCGCGCTCTTGCCTGCATCCTCCTTTACTGACCGCTGGTGACTCTATGCTGACTCAAGCTTTAAAATAAATAAAACCACTTGTTTTTTTACCACCAGCGGTCCCTGCCTTATAAGGTCTCAGTGCCTTTCTCCATTGCAAACAGAAGTTTACTTATCTTGGCAATTTGAAATGTTTTTTCAGTCTGTCTGTAAAACTCATGGTGAAATTTTATGTCATGACTCATGGAACTTACAGCTTCCCCCAACTCTTGAGTCAACCATAACGCTTCCCTTCATGCCGCTTGTTAAAAATAATGACCTGTGCCAGAACAGTCTCATTTAATACCTTGTATGCTCTTAAACTCATTTGCTCCGTCTGCTCCCCTCTTGCTTCATCTTCTACCTTCCTGAGATGGTCTCTTGAGTAATTACATTTTTGGTGAGGGGGATGTCATCTTCTTTATTCCATCTTTTTTCTTGCATGGTTTGGTGAGCGTGTCGAGACTTTGAAGCTGCACTGAAACTCACATCTGGACCACCAAACTTTAAATCTTAATCTTTTAATCTTACAATAAAGAGAAATAAATATATATTTTTAATTATTGTTTTTCACTCTAATGTTAAAACCGTGTAAGAGACTATATAAATTTTCAGAATGCTGACGTCATTAGCAGAATGCTAGCGTGTTATGGGCAACAACAACTCAACCTGTAAGAAATCGAAAAGAAATAAGTACTCGTTCATTCAACTTTCGACCTATAACCCATGTTGAACTTGCAAAACTTACAATAAAATCTGAGATTTCTCAACGGCAATCGGGTGAAAGAGACACATTTAGCCGTCTAGCCCCATAGACTCCCATTCAGTCTGCACTCGCCCGCGATCACCTCCAGTGGAATTCTAATGGAACTGCAACCAAGATCGATACAATGGGGCTAATAGGAAGTGCCAAGGCTCTCCGTAGACGGGCTCTGTTGTTACTAACAACTACTCAAAAGATTTTGTAAATGCACATAAGTTACCTGTGTTGACTTTTCTTCCATCACTTCCTGGAAGAGAAGATTGAAAAATGTTATATTAGTTTCAACGAAATAATTCCAGTCACAGCAGGCTACAATAAGCAGTGGTCTATACAGCACTACTAGACAGTAATGTTTAAGCATTCAGTTATTTATGACAATACAGACCTTATAGTGATAAACGTCATTAAAAATTACATCCATGTATAACCTATTCTGTATAATTGACAATGTACCATTTGGTCACAGAGAAGCTGATACAAAGATAAAGGCCCTCAGGTTTATTACTGCTGTTCAAGTTCACTCGTCATTAGTAATTATGTAGTTTATTACATTTTCTACTCGATTTTAATTTGTTCTTAAAACTTACTATAGCCTTTTTCTATGTAGGCTACCGTATATACCCGACTATAAGACGACCCCCCCCATTTTCCAGACTTATTTTTGGGACAAAAGGAGATTTTTGTGGAAAAATCTGAAATATCTGGATTTAACAGAAAATAATTGTATTTGAAAATTGCAGTGATAATTCATTCTCTCTCTTCCAGCGCGTGTGCGCACGCACCTCTCTGTCTCTGTCTCTCTCTCTCGCTCTGCGTCTCGCGCGCACCTCTCTCTCTATGGCGTTATTTTTTAGTCAAATGTCATGAGCGTGTAAGACATGCTCACGAGCACATTATGTTATTTCACGCGCAAAAATGAACCTTCAGCTGGCATGATAAAAGTACTCGCGCACAAATTCAACAACCGAGAGGTGTACAAGTAGCTGCGAGCGAGCGCCTGGCATACTCTCATAGGTTAACTCTGCTTGTACAGTGGAATCCTGCTCGCGCGCAGCGGGCTTCTGCTCGCGGAGTGCTGTTTTGCTCGCGCAGTGGATTTCTGCTCGCTCAGCTGATTTCTGCTCGCTCGAGTCTACATGACTTTTGACATTTTGGGGGCGGAAACCAAGGAGGGCACTGACCCTCTTATGATTGGTCACTTTCATCATGGAAAATCTTGGGAAATCCTAACCCCGCCCACCTTCTGACGCAGCGCGCGTCACTCAGCTGCTCTGCTACTCCGGCTATCTCTGTGTATATTTTAGACAACGAAATATGTGATAAAACACCATACTAACTCTTTTCGTTTTCATTTAAAGAAATCTTAAACATGATAGCCACACAAATGTGGTTCAGGCAACGCGTATTGATTATATTCACTGCACATTGCCTATTTATAAAAACAAAACAAAATATAAAACACAAACCTGCCTCTTTTCGTTTTAAATATAATATAAAAACATTAAACATTTTAATATGGTCCAGGCAATATGTGCATTTGTACTAAACAACAGATTTTGCAGTAAACAACATTACAGTTTTTAAAATTTTTACATACAATTATTACAATTTAAAATGACAAAACTCAACCCAGTCTCTTTTTGTTAAATTTCAGTTTTTATCAATATTAGCCATTATAAAAGTATCCACCTTTTTCTGCTCAGTCTAAACAATGCGCGCTGCCATGACGACGACTCCGGTTGCCTACTTCCGGTTCGTAGCTTGACCTGTACTAGCAGCGAGAGAATTAGTTCAAGCTCCTCATGTGCAGTTGTTGGTTGTTTTAACAATTCAAAGAAGATTTCAAACTTTTTAGAAACTGAGTGTTTCGAGCATAAGATAAGAAGGAGATAAGAATTTATTTTCTAAAGAGCCGTGAGTCAAAAGAACCGGCTCTTTTCAGTGAGCTGAGTCAAACGAGCCAAAATGTTTTTCACATCTGTCATGTTAACATGGACAAAAGACAATCTCACAACAACATCACATCCTTTTAAAAATAAAAACAGTAGCCTACAGTATACAGTAGTCATACTCATAACTTAGAATTTTATTATAATTGTATTTCATATAATATACAATAATGTAATTTTTACTTGTCCATAACAACCCGAAAACTTGCCTGCTTGCCTTGCACATCTAATTAATGGGCAAAGTTTTCCGACTTTTTTTCTTATGCTTCAGTTTTAACGCTAACCACTCTAAACGTTTACTTTATTGAATGTATCTGATACGGAACCGGACATGGGCATTATCTCCTTCTTATCTTATGCTCGAAACACTCAGTTTCTAAAAAGTTTGAAATCTTCTTTGAATTGTTAAAACAACCAACAACTGCACACGAGGAGCTTGAACTCATTCTCTCGCTGCTAGTACAGGTCAAGCGCTACGAACCGGAAGTAGGCAACCGGAGTCGTCGTTATGGCCATAGACATGTATAGAAAGGCTAGATGGCTCAAGGCGGAGTCAGCTGTGTCGTCACTTGGCGGCCATCTTAGGTCAGGGCTCTGTGAATTAAGGTGAGTGAGCAGCACGCACACAAATCCTCTTATCTCGCTGAAATCTTGACGGATTTACAAACGGTTTGGTTTCTTACAAACGTTATTAACGTGGCTATAATTCTGAATGCTTAAACATTTTGAACATAATTATTCATATGTATGCAGTACAATAGCTACATCTCTGACGTTTATAACAAACCAAACCGTTTGAAAATCGGTAGAAAATTGAGCAAGTTATGGTTATTTAAAAGTACATGCACCATGTTATGAGTGAGCGAGCACCCTGTCGTAAGATGGCCGCCGTGTGCGGATGTCGAGCTCCATTGGCCAGCAGCGCGGACGAGACATCTAGCCTTTATATGATATCTATGGTTATGGCAGTCATTGTTTAGAGCAGAATAAGGTGGATAAGTAAAAGGTATAAGAAGCTATACAAATAAAGCAAACAATTCAGTCAAACATACAAAGTCAGCGCTCTAGTCTAACCATACAACGGTAAAGTTAAATAGCTTATATGTATAGCTTTATTTGTATAGCTTCTTATACCTTTTACTTATACTTTTATAATGGCTAATATATTGATAAAAACTGAAATTTAACAAAAAGAGACTGGGTTGAGTTTTGTCATTTTAAATTGTAATAATTGTATGTAAAAATTTTAAAAACTGTAATGTTGTTTACTGCAAAATCTGTTGTTTAGTACAAATGCACATATTGCCTGGACCATATTAAAATGTTTAATGTTTTTATATTATATTTAAAACGAAAAGAGGCAGGTTTGTGTTTTATATATATATATATATTTTTATAAATAGGCAATGTGCAGTGAATATAATCAATACGCGTTGCCTGAACCACATTTGTGTGGCTATCATGTTTAATTTTTCTTTAAATGAAAACGAAAAGAGTTAGTATGGTGTTTTATCACATATTTCGTTGTCTAAAATATACACAGAGATAGCCGGAGTAGCAGAGCAGCTGAGTGACGCGCGCTGCGTCAGAAGGTGGGCGGGGTTAGGATTTCCCAAGATTTTCCATGATGAAAGTGACCAATCATAAGAGGGTCAGTGCCCTCCTTGGTTTCCGCCCCCAAAATGTCAAAAGTCATGTAGACTCGAGCGAGCAGAAATCAGCTGAGCGAGCAGAAATCCACTGCGCGAGCAAAACAGCACTCCGCGAGCAGAAGCCCGCTGCGCGCGAGCAGGATTCCACTGTACAAGCAGAGTTAACCTATGAGAGTATGCCAGGCGCTCGCTCGCAGCTACTTGTACACCTCTCGGTTGTTGAATTTGTGCGCGAGTACTTTTATCATGCCAGCTGAAGGTTCATTTTTGCGCGTGTGAAATAACATAATGTGCTCGTGAGCATGTCTTACACGCTCATGACTTTTGACTAAAAAATAACGCCATATCTCTCTCTCGCTCGCTCTGCATCTCGCGCGCGCACCTCTCTCTCTCTCTCTCTCTCTCTCTCTCGCTCGCTCTGCTTCTCGCGCGCGCACCTCTCTCTCGCTCGCTCTGCGTCTCGCATGGCAGAGGGGAGCAGCGTTTTAATTCAGTTAAACACAGATATTATGTTGCTTCTCTAATTTTATATGCAAGTATAGCCGAAATCATTTGTCTTAATGGGTCGCGTTTCAGTCACTATTTCATATTAATTCCGTTGTTCCTTCTCCCTTTCCCCCCGCGATTTTGTCTATATCGCGAATATAAGACGACCCCCCATTTTTCAGCCTATTTTTAGGACAAAAAAACCTCGTCTTATATTCGGGTATATACGGTACTTTATTAGCCTATGTACAACCAGCGCGATGTCTACCGACCCCTTCCCCCATCACGACCTTGCACGCACTACTAGATAACTAACTGAGAGAGATGCATACAGCACTCACCCCCTCCCCCACCCCAATCAAGACCTTGCACGCATTAGAGAACTAGGCCTGAGAGGCGACCCGCAGCACCACCAGCACCAGGACCGCCAGCGCCAGGACCGGAAGTGAGGGGCGGAGTTTACCGAGTAGCAAGTACTTATTGTACTGTAACTAATGTATCATTATAACGTATAAGGGTGTTTCTGCACACCTTGATATAAAAAAATAAAATAATGATTTAGGGCCCTATCTTGCACCCAGCGCAATTGACTTTGTACACTGACGCATGTATCATTCCTATTTTGCACCTGCGCAAAGCGCGCTTTTCCCTCCACAGAAGCACGTACGTCGCTAAACTAGGGAATGAACTTGCGCTCCCTGGGCGGTTCAGCGCAAAAAAGGAGGCGTGTACCGGCGCAAACGTTCCTTCATGCTATTTTGCAGGTTTAGAAAACAATTGCGCCACTAACCAGGAAAAAATAGTTTAAAGTCAGTGGCGCGTTGCGCATGTTATCCATATGCTATTTTAAGGGCGCATGCTTGGCCATAATCAATGTAGCGTGTGCACAACGCGCATACACTTTGATTCTGTCATCTACACAGAAGCAGCAGTTTTCATTTTTGCAAATCATACATTATTATGATAGATACATATTATAAAATGATAGATACATTATTATAAAAGCATACATCTAGCTTACACATTTACCCAAATTATCATACACCTTTTTAACCGAAGTTAATTTGGGTGGGTTTCTCCATCCCCAACGTCCCTGACGAGAGCGTTGCTCTCCTTGGCTGTGAACCGCTCCTGGCGCGCGTCTGCGTGCAAATCCGCCGTTATAATAGGAATCCGCTTTAGAACAAAGCGCGTCTGCTCTTAAAGGGAATGTGAGATGACGCTCTGATTGGTTTATTTCACGTTACGCCCAAACCACACCTATGAATAATGAAGCTACTTCAGACCAACCCATTTTAGATTTGCGCCTGGCGCAAGAGTAATTTATCCCGCTGGGAAAATAGCAACAGCGCCAAGACCTGCCCACAAAGTTACTTGCGCTTTGCGCTTTGACACTTGCGTTTCAGATCGTTAAAATAGGGCCCTTAATGTCAAATTATGAAGCATTTATGTCCAAACACCATTTTCGCTCATGTCCCACACCCGTGGTTTCAATGTTGAGATACTTAAAATTAGCTCATTCTTTTACAATATGACATTATTTCAAATGGAATTGTTTAATATATAGATTAATTTACAGCATCTTAAAATTCTTTGTATTATTTACTGATAATTTTTATGAAAAAAATATTTTTACACTTAAATTGAGATGGCAACATCTGTCATAAAAAGTTAATTTTGTTATCTTTTGTTTGTATGGAAACAATTGACATCTAAGGTTACTGTAAATTTTTTACATGGCATAGAAAAAAAAACCCTTTTTTAGAAGATGACCCGAAAAACATAAAAAATAAACATGTTCCAGATTAAAATCTTAACAACTACATTCTATTTTGTGTAAATTTTTATATGTAATGCAGACTGTAAATTATAAATTACATTACACACGTATATTAATGTATACATTTTTATTAATATACACTTATATTCATGCATAAATTTATATTAATGTATACATTTCGTGTAATATATAAAATGCCCCTAAGTTTCAAGCATTATTTTTCAACAGCGTGATCAGGAAGTAACTCTCACAATACAATGAAACGGATAACTATACAATTACTATTACACAAGATTAACGTTTTTAAATGCTTATTGTACTGTAACTGTAATGTATCATTATAACATGTTGGCGGTAAACTCCACCCCTCACTTCCGGTCCTGGCGCTGGTGGGTCCTGGCACTGGCTGTCCTGGGACTCCTGGCGCTGGTGCTGCGGGTCTGCAGCTGGATACTATTGCCTGAGAGAGATCATGGAACCATGCAGCACTCACCCTCCCCTCCCCAATCACGACAGCTCCGAAGAAAATAAATGTCAGAGGGATCATACAATCATACCTGCGCTGTGACTATATATATAATTGTATATGCGCAATTCGGCAAACTGTGTATATAGCGCGATCTCTACCAATTATTCTCGTAATAATGACTTAACATCTCATAATAATGAGAAACTTTCTCGTAATAATGAGAAACTTTCTCGAAATAATGACTTAACATCTCGTAATGAGAAACTTTCTCGTAATAATGACTTAACATCTCATAATAATGAGAAACTTTCTCGTAATAATGACTTAACATCTCATAATAATGAGAAACTTTCTCGTAATAATGAGAAACTTTCTCGTAATAATGACTTAACATCTCGTAATAATGAGAAACTTTCTCGAAATAATGACTAAACATCTCGTAATAATGAGAAACGTTCTCGTAATAATGAGAAACTTTCTCGTAATAATGACTTAACATCTCGTAATAATGAGAAACTTTCTCATAATAATGACTTAACATCTCGTAATAATGAGAAACTTTCTCATAATAATGACTTAACATCTCATAATAATGAGAAACTTTCTCGTAATAATGAGAAACTTTCTCGTAATTATGACTTAATCCACGCATGCGCAATGTGCATTGTGCACATGCGTTAAGCAAGCGACTGAAGCGAGGCGTGCTGCATTATGAAGAACTGTTTTGAATGTAAGTATGCCTGTATAACAACAGCTGAACACTGTTTAAAAGTAATTGTAAATTAAAACGTTGCATATCATAAACGTTTGCACGGTTTAACGATTGGTTGCGTGAACACAAGAGGGGCCAGGTTAATTCGCGTAGTTGTCGTTCCCATTGGTAGATAAATGGTCGATTACTAAGTTGGCCAAATCTCTTTGATTATGTCGCGTTTATTAATTATCGAACACTAAACACGCAAGTGAAATGTGAGACGAAATACTGCTATTTTTGAATCGCGCGGCGCGAGCTAACTATACATGTTTTCACCTGCAGAGCAGGTGCGTTTTATCATGGAATGTAATCAACAGCATATAGTGCAGAACCAAACATTTTAAACACTGCCCGAACTAAGGGACTGTCCCTAAACTCTCGATACAGACCCCAATGAGGCAGTGTTGAAGCAAGTTCAAAACCAGTTCAAAACAGCCCAATTCTAAACACCGTTTTCAGAAAAAACAGGACAAAACATCCTGTTATGTGCAAATATAAATTACGACTTAAATCTACACATCACCAGCCATACAAAACTGACCATGAGTTTACTGTAGTAACTATTGTTTTGATATACTTGTAATGTATGTATGTCTGTGTGGGTGTTCTTTAAATACAATACTGGTAATCAAACTTGTCATGTGGGTAAAGGCCTAGAGAGGATAAAAACATATGTATGTCTACAGGATGGATGATCTAACTGAGTTTCTGCGAATGAGGAATGTTCCAGAGGAAACCGTTGAGAAACTGGAACAAGAAAAGGTGAGACAATGCAGCTGGACAAAAATGTGGCACAGATGAAGGACTGCAGGGCAGGGCTTTAAGATTATACATAAAGGTTTCATAAACTGGTAATTTATACTTTCTTTAGTTACATTTAAGTTAATTTAGTACATTTAAGTTAATTTAGTACACTTAGGCCCTGTTTCACAGACAGGGCTTAGACTAAGCCAGAATTAGGCCTTATGGTGCATTCATGTCCTCCTGGAAAGTTCGTATTTACAAGGTGGGAAGTCGTTTCGTTCAAGTCACTTTCGTCGGAGTAAGATGGCGGCGTACTTTCTCTTAATTAATTACACAAAAATACAGCAAGGTTTTTAAAATATACTTCCAGAAAATAAAGAATAAGGAATGTGCATCAGGTGTGTTTTTTATTTTTTTTATTTTATGTTTTTAATTAATTTACGAAGATACTGTAAACTTTGTTATATATTATATTGTTATATTATAATGTTATCATATTCTGTGCAGGCAATCAGCTTACTTTGCTGTAAATAGACAATTCTAGCAATATCACTGCTAAATACCTTTAAGTATTGTGCGTATTGTGGTAACTGGTTCAGTTAAAACAGCTCAACATGCATTTTAGTCTGAGACTAGCTTTGTCTGTGAAACCAGAGGTTGGAAACCATCTTGTCTGCCCCAGATTTCTTATCGCTAAGAAAGTTAGATCTATCACAAAGTTGGTTTTAATATTAAATATAGTCAACACTTTAATTCTTCTATCAGCCCAAGAGGTAGACAGAGGCAGTGGAAGAGCAAGAAGCAGAAGACAAAGTGTAAGAATGAGCAGTCTATTAAATAATCTTTGTTAAATTTCTCAATGAGAATTAATCTCACCAGCACAAATTCAAAAAGTCTTATTATACTGAAGCAACAGTGATGAAAAATGTATGCTTCACAACATCATCCTTTGATGATAAAAACTTTGAGGTGGAGGTGTTCCTGTAGAATGTACAGAATGTATGAGAACATTCTGGTAACAAAAATAAAATTAGCTACAGAAAACATTACAAGACCATAACATAATGCTCCCAAAACATTCATAGAACAATAACATGTCTAGCTGGGATGAGCTCATATTGTGGTCAGTCTGAGTTATTCTTGTGCCAATAAAAATGAACGTAGCTTTTCAAGAAACTATAATGAAAATATAAATTGAAACTAAATAAATTATCTCTAAAACTGAAAAAGAATAAATCGCAGGCAATTTTTTTTTACTTCGTTTTTAATACACTGCATGTTTTGCTAACTATTTCTCATATTTCAATTGCTGATCTGAACTTACAAATGCGCTTCCAGAGTTTTCATTTACGCTTCTGAAGTTTTCGTTTACGCTCCCTGAGTTTTCGTTCGCCGTTCTGACACATTTCTCTCGTGGGGGCGGGGCTAGTAGCAGTGTGTTCTCATTGGTTACTGAGCTTTTGATTGACAGCTTCGTGACCTGGAAGTGAAGACGTCAGTGGTGTGTTTATGTGTGGATGTGAGCGTCTGTAATCACAGCTTTCCATTTCATTTTAGTGATATTAAGTTTATATCTGTATTTATTTGCTGCTACACTATATTGTTGAGATGATTTCTTATAGAAGGAACAGACGAATGATATTTATCATTAGTCATCGTCGCTATATCAGGAGGATACTGGATAACGTTAGCCTACTCGTGGTAAGTCTGATTTTTTTTCATTAATACTATACTGATACTATTTATAATACTGGCTTTTTTCCGGTGGAGAGCCATTTTAGAGCTCAGTGAGAGCCCATAACATTATACAGCTGTGTTGTCTTGATTTAACTGTTAGCCCAATCATTACATGACTTGTTTATCTACATTCGGTTACAGTCTTCGATTAGATCATATTTCCCCCCAGCCACCCCAAACAACATTGAGCTAGAGTACTGTACAGTATCTGTACTGTATCAGTCAATGACCAATGCCATAGGACCAGAGCGCTGTCAATCACTGCCTGATTCAACTTTGGCAATGTAAAGCCTTTTTACCATGCCAATAAAGCTATTTAAACCTGAATTTCTCAATTGCTGATTAATTTGCGATGCAAAATTTTTGAAAGAGGAGAGACACGACTTGACCACAGACCACGTCTCTGTTCGTAATATGTAAACACTCAATTATTTTGAAGTATCGCCCTGGTTGCAATATTTATTCTGATTACCTTTGTGTGATAAAGATGACTGATAAAGCTATTATATGTATCTAGTATATGCACTTCATATGAACATTTCTGAGAAAAATGTTTAATCTTTAATAGTCTTTAATAATATATGTCCAAATTAAAAACTTAATACATGCAAGTAATTATGACTGAAAACATCCAGCAACTAGGGAATACACATCCATATGTTTATATATAGGGCAATACAGCCATCTACTGGTTACACAACAGTATTACAGATGATAAATGCTGCTTGACTCCGAGGTAAATATTTAGTGCTGTTAAATCCCTTAAATATATAAGCAGTTTGTATTGTTAGATTATAATACATTTCCTCTCTCATTTTCCAGGGAGTGGAGCAACTTTTCCATAAACAAAATTCTGATGCTGACACAGAGGATGGAGTGATAGTACCAGAGATCCACTGTCCCTATCAGACAATAATCTTACTTTGTTCAGACACATCACCTTTGAATGACTGGGATCTTGATCTTCAGACACCTGATTTATTTTAATATAAACTAGCAAATATTTCAATTTCCTCTAGATTAAAACAAACATAGTTCACAAGTACACAAGAGGTTTCACTTTATTCTTATTAATCTATGCTGATCACACACAGTGAGCGTGACGGCAATCCATGCGACCTCAGTGGATGAATCAATGCCTTCTGAAGTCAAACAATAGGCTAGATAAGAAAAATACTAATAATATGACTCTTTTAACTATTAAAAATCACTTCTGACCAACTGTCTTACGTACATGAGTTACAATCCACTTGTATTATGGACTCACAGAGATGGATTATTTCCTTAAAAATCTTTGTCTATGTTTATGTCAAGAAGAAAGTCATATACACCTGGGATGGCATGAAGGTGAGTAAATGATGAGAGAATGCTCATGTTTTGGGTGGACTATCCTTGTACTGCTTGTGTCCAGTCACTGCTTTGTTACTTGTACTGCAACAGGAACTGCTCAAAGAATCATTGCAACATTTAAAATGTATATGAATTTTTAAAATATATTCTGTATTTGTAATTGTGCATTTTGTATAGTAATGTATATCATGAGAATACTGTGCATTACATGTATATTATGCAGTTAATGTTTTGTGGATTCTGGTCTTTCCTGTCACAACATAATTGCATCCAAGACCTTCACTCTGATACTTGTGTATATGCTTTAGTGACAATAAAGAATGTAAATTTATTTGAATTCATATTTTCAATTACATTCATTTAACTGGTTGTATAAGTCACAATTGAAATGGTTGATGATTGTTAAAATATATTTACAATTTTAAATGTTAGAAGATGGTGTTAATTAAATTAAATAACTAAATACAATTATCAATTAAAAAAATGGCAACAAGAACATTCTTTGTGTGACATATGTAATGCAATGCCCTTTGAGGTCTGTATCTGACAGCAGGACACGACTGTAATTTTCATATTGTTTAAATTCCTCTTATTTAAGTGATCATTAATTTTGATGGTGTAAACGTATATCATGCTAACAATGAGTAGTGTGATGGCCATGGTTGCCAACCTTGATTACCTGGTTGAAGTTTGACTTTCTTGACGGCTGAATATATCACACACGTTTGCTAATATTCTCTTTAAATTGTAACAGCTGAACCTAATCAGAGCCTAACATGCAAAAGAATCATCAGGAATAAACAAATATTCTCTGAAAACATCGGACACTACAATATTTTAAGTATACAGTACTTTAATTACACCTGAATAGACTGAATAGATCTCTTGTGCTCCTAAAAGCTTCTGCCAACTAAGTAGTAGCAGCAGGTAAATACAGATAAAATTAAAAAACAAGCATAACTTAATATCACTAAAATGAAATGAAAGCTGCGATTACAGACGCTCACATCCACACATAAACACACCACTGACGTCTTCACTTCCAGGTCACGAAGCTGTCAATAAAAAACTCAGTAACCAATGAGAACACACTGCTACTAGCCCCGCCCCCACGAGAGAAATGTGTCAGAACCGCGAACGAAAACTCAGGGAGCGTAAACGAAAACTTCAGAAGCGTAAATGAAAACTCTGAAAGCGCATTTGTAAGTTCAGATCAGTGATTGAAATATGAGAAATATTGAGTGAGGAGATGTTTGCTGTATGTGACAAAAAATGTTTTGGCCTAAAAAACGCGTGACATGACTTAGAGCACCTTTAATCTTTAATCTTTAATATGATTAGCCTTTTGCTTGACTACGTTATCAAACAGCTAATAATGTGTTGCTAATGCTAAACCATGTTCCCATTCGCCATCTCAGATTCAGACAGCTGCCTTATACAACATCAACATCATAATATACAGCATATATTATACATACTTCACCCACTATATTGCCAAATGTACCTGATTTTTCATATCAACAGAAAAATACTGGATAACCTGGTTTCTCTTGAGACTCCCTGCTTTAGATAATAGTTATTGATATGCTAAAGCCATGCCCCCTGGCCCTTGTGACGTGAAGGTAGTTTGTGACGTCAGAAACACCAGTGATTTCAAAGTGTGTTTTTGAGACTGTCTTTGGTTCACTGCAGTTTTAAGGAGAAAATACTCAGCAATGGTGTCGACTTATGAATTTACACATGGTTTGTCTTAAAGCATATTAAAAACACCACATAGACACATGAACAACATTAAAAGCTGGATTTTCCCCACAGGGCGACTTTAAGAGTGAGTCGGGTAATAACAAAGTCAGGGTGCTGTTGCTCCATGTCTATATCCTGATCAGCTTTTGCAGTGCTGTGCTCACGCAGGCTTGAGAAGGCATGTAAACATTGACCAGCATGAACAAGGAAAACTCTTGCGGTAAATAAAAAGGCTTGCAGTTAATGAATGGGGCTTCTAATTTAGAACAGCATATCTTTTCCAAAATTGTATACCTGTGCACCGAACTTTGTTAAACATAATTCAGCAAATTATTGTTTATTTTGTTGGTACTCTGGAAACATATATTCGACAGGTGAATATTCAGCAGTGGGGTGATAAAACCTGTTAAGTGTCTGAGTGTGTTAAAATGTCCAGTAAAAGTTGGGGTCCTATAATGCCCTTTTCAAAAAAATATAAAATAAGTCTGTGATGTCCCCAGAGTGTGTATTTTTATAGCATAGATATTTTATAGCTATTAAAAAGTTTTTGTGTGTGTCCCTTTAAATCCAATTGAGCTGCTGCTCCCAGAGGGCGGAGCTTCAACAGCTCCTGCAGTGTGTGTTAGCAGCTCCGATTACCTCACACACACTGAAAATTTCTGAAACTTTTAGCCTTTTATGTTCAAACCGGAGTCAGACAATGATGGAGAGACTCAAGAAGAAGTGACAACATGTAGAAGTAACAGGACATTTCTGAATGGTTAGTTGATGAATTTATGTATGTGTAGTTATCTTCTAGTCACTGATTAGCATATTCTGTCTTGATTATCTATAAATCGTGTTTCGGGGGCGGGGTTTATGTAAATTTTAGGGTTGGTGATGTCACTAACCCATGAAGAAGCTTGTTGTAGTTCCTACCAGCCGTTTGTTGTAGTCCTTAAAAAGCGATTTCTTTAAAAGTAAATATCTCCCTTTGCATTGAACTTTGAGCGTCGTAACTTTGCAGATGTTGTTTATGATCAAACAGCAACATTACACACTAACTAAAGTTAGAAAAGTGAAATCATAATCAACCACCCCTTTAATAATAATAACCAAAAAACAACAAAAGACCGACAAGTACATGTCCAGCAGTTTTGCCCTACTAAAAGTTATTGGACAAAAGAGACTAAAGATAGGACCAACAATAAAAACTGAGGAGCTCCAAACCAAGGTACCCATCTGCGACATCATGTTTGCCAAATTATCATGTCATAAGTCAAAACAAGTCATAGTGCTTGTTTAAATAGGGAGCAGCTGAGGTAATGAAACAGCATCTGGAATTAATCATGACAAACCTAGATATGAATTGTATTATAATAATCTTGTAGGATAATTTTTAGAGGTTTGTTTAAATTCAGAGCTGTTAAAACATTGATAATGTTCTGTAATCCTTGTTAATAAATAATACCTTTATGAAAATGTACCATGAATTTACTGCAGTAATACTGTAACCATGACTATAGTAAACACAGCTATAATAATGATTAACCATGGTTTTACTACATCATTACTGTAGTATCCAAGGTAACTTGGTTTTAGTAGCAGTAACCATGAAATATTATATAAACAATATATATGGTTAACTCTTGTAGTTATATATGTGGTTTATATTTAATCATTTTTAAAGGGTAAGCAAAGAAAACAGTAAATATGTTTTTGCAGAACATTATGATGTCACTGTGAAATTGACCTTTGACCTTTTGTGAAATTTAATCATAATTATCAAAATCTTGAGTTATGGCCCAAAAAGTATTTTGTGAGGTAAACTTTGGCCTTTGACCACAAATTCTAATATGTTTAGTCTAATTAGACATTAGTCTAGATTGAATGAAATTCTTTCCAGATGTTCCTGATATACCACATTTATAAGAAAGGAGAAGAACGTGAAGTTATAGTGATCTTGACCTTTGACCACCAAAATCTAATCACTTTATCTTTGCATCTATGTGAACATTTGTGCCAAATGTGAAGAAAGTCCTGTAAGCCGTTCCTGAGTTACTGCGTTCACAAGTTGAATTACAGCCAAAGTCATGTTTTGTGAGGTCACAGTGACCTTGACCTTTGATCTCCAAATTCTGTTCAGTTCATCCTTGATCCCAAGTGAACATTTGTAACAAATTTGAAGAAAATCCCTCAAGGCGTTCCTGAGATATCGCGTTGTCTATATATGCGGCGCAGTGAACATGGAAAGACAATAGGGGGCGATAGAGAGCAAACCGTGTGTGTATGCAGAGGACATACACACAATTTATTCATCATTTTACCATCTATCTGAGGACCTCTCTGAAACTTTGAGAGAAGCCTTTAAATAGCCAATGGAGGCCATTGCAGTGAAAACAAAGAGAGAACAAAATAATTTCTCTCCCACTTCTGCTCTCACTATCTAGCTACATTTGGCTGGCTATGCTAGCTAACAATCTGACAAGTTAACTAGCAAATGTTATCTAGCTAGCCTGACAAGTAGAAAAAATATAGGACACCAATCTCCCAATAGAATCAATATCTTTCTATAACCAGAAAAATAGATCAACTGACCTCCAAATTGGCTTTGCTAAATAACTTCAGGATGTGACTAGAAGGGTTAGGGTGTTGGTTGGTTAGTATGTTTACAGTATGTGTGTAACCTGGTTACCAATGTTTTATCTGCTGGGGCCTTAACATTACTCACTTTTCATGCAATTCACTTCATATAGTATAGCAGTGCATAAGTCTCAACTCTTTTTAGAAATATTGTTCATATGCAAAAAAATATGCTCAATCCCATATGGAATGGCAATGCTTGAAAGTTCTGTTTTCTCCGATTTGAGGTACAGTGGAGATCTTTGGTTATATCAGCTGTAATCCTCTAGATAGAAAGGTCATCTTGGACTTAAATTGAAGCTTATAAAGGAAGCTATATTGGGAAGTTTTTCATGTACATTTGAGGCTGTGATATGTATAATAAAATGCTTGAAAATGATCACTTTTGATGACAATTTGTCAGGCAGACAGACATTTTTTTGTCTTTTGGGGTATGTTGAGGGTGATATTTGACAGCAAAAAGGCAGCAATCCCCAGAATCTTTTTGTACTAGTTTCCCCTATGTGTCAGGATACACCATGCAAAATTTTAGGGTTATATGACCATTTATGTAGCTGCAGTACCTTAATATTCAGAATTACATCATTCCACCAAAAGCTTTTCCCAAAAAGGGTGTTTTTTGGCCCCTGAGACCAAACGGGGCCGAGTTGAGGGTGGTCGTTATCAACTTGTGATGGCCCAAGGTATAAGTTAATAGGAAATAATAGTGGAAAAAAAGGTAGCAAAAGCTCCCGGCCTAAGAGAGAGAGAGGGGTGGTGTCTGAAAATACACTTTATATATATTCACATAGAAAACAGCTGATTTACATTATAATAATATTTCACAATAGTACTGTTTTTGTTTTTAAAAATACAAAAACAGTAATATTGTGAAACCAAATAAATGCAACTTTGGTGAGCAGAAGAGTCTTCTTTTAAAAACATAAAAAATTTTACATATCCAAAACTTTTGACTGGTAGTGTATACACTCACCTAAAGGATTATTAGGAACACCATACTAATACTGTGTTTGACCCCCTTTCGCCTTCAGAACTGCCTTAATTCTACGTGGTATTGATTCAACAAGGTGCTGAAAGCATTCTTTAGAAATGTTGGCCCATATTGATAGGATAGCATCTTGCAGTTGATGGAGATTTGTGGGATGCACATCCAGGGCACGAAGCTCCCGTTCCACCACATCCCAAAGATGCTCTATTGGGTTGAGATCTGGTGACTGTGGGGGCCATTTTAGTACAGTGAACTCATTGTCATGTTCAAGAAACCAATTTGAAATGATTTGAGCTTTGTGACATGGTGCATTATCCTGCTGGAAGTAGCCATCAGAGGATGGGTACATGGTGGTCATAAAGGGATGGACATGGTCAGAAACAATGCTCAGGTAGGCCGTGGCATTTAAACGATGCCCAATTGGCACTAAGGGGCCTAAAGTGTGCCAAGAAAACATCCCCCACACCATTACACCACCACCACCAGCCTGCACAGTGGTAACAAGGCATGATGGATCCATGTTCTCATTCTGTTTACGCCAAATTCTGACTCTACCATCTGAATGTCTCAACAGAAATCGAGACTCATCATACCAGGCAACATTTTTCCAGTCTTCAACTGTCCAATTTTGGTGAGCTTGTGCAAATTGTAGCCTCTTTTTCTATTTGTAGTGGAGATGAGTGGTACCCGGTGGGGTCTTCTGCTGTTGTAGCCCATCCGCCTCAAGGTTGTGCGTGTTGTGGCTTCACAAATGCTTTGCTGCATACCTCGGTTGTAACGAGTGGTTATTTCAGTCAAAGTTGCTCTTCTATCAGCTTGAATCAGTCGGTCAGTTTGGAGTTCAGGAGATTGTCTTGACCAGGACCACACCCCTAAATGCATTAAAGCAACTGCCATGTGATTGGTTGATTAGATAATTGCATTAATGAGAAATTGAACAGGTGTTCCTAATAATCCTTTAGGTGAGTGTATATGTAACCGTTAAAAAGGTTCAGGTTAAATCCTACTAAATGGGATTATTGTGCCACCTGCTGTCATAAAGTTGTACCTGCAGCAAACGCTATAATGACGAAGGATTATGGGTAATCCTCAAAGCAATGGAGGATTTTCCCTGATGTAACGTGTCTGTGAATGTTTGGGACTAAACAATGATAATTCACTTGAAAAGCATGTAAAAGTTAAGCTAGATTTCTTTGGTTGAATAATATGTATTGTTGATTACTTTTACCATGTTTTTATAAAGTCAACCATCTGGTTATGTGTTTTATAGCCGATAGAAAGTCTCCAGTATAGTTAGCTAACTTCAACATGATGCCGTTTTTCCAGACAGAGCATGCGCTGTTTGTCCACATGTGATGACTATTCAACACTGTTGTCTTTTGTCATGAATGCAGATGTGGAATAAACCTGCTGTTACCACAAACCTGACAGGATCCGAGAGATTTTATCAGGCAGAAGACATTACACAGAGGTTACATATACACATACCATAGGACACATACACACACACAGACACACACACACTGTTCTTGAAACTTTTATGTCAGTAAAGCCCTTTGAATTGAATATAATTTTGTGTTTAGTTGTGGAGAGAAAGGGGGACTACTCCCAATAAGGTATAATACATTTACAGTATTTACTGTATATATTTTTCTTGTGCTTCTATGGTCATAATTACTAACATCCTAATGTTATGTTCTGTTCAAATACATTCACATAAACCTGCACAACAAGTGAATATCAATTAAAGCTGCCCAGTTTAAGTCAAGAAAGAAGTCTGGTCAACAGTGAAAATATACAAGGCAACCAATTGCATTCAACAAAACATTTAATTATATATTATATCTAGGAATAGAGCAAGTTTTCCTGAATGGTCTGTCCTCAAAGAAACTCGTTCGACTTCCTACAGGGAGAGAAAGATGGCAGAAAGCAGGCCAGAAAAGGAATTCAGGTGTTCACAATAGCCATTACATTCTGCCACCGAAGCTGTAGGATGATCTGGAGACCTGGTGGTGAATTGAGAATCAGTCAAATGCTTATCCATACACTGATAACAAAAGCATTCAAACTCCACACTATAAGTAATGGATTTTTGGGATGCAATATATATATTTTTTTTTTACATTTTGCCACACTTTTGCAATTAGAACCAATCACAAGCGTTTTGTAAGTTTTTAAGTCTGTACATTTGTAAGTCCCTCAAAGAGTTTTCACTTCTGGAAAACCATCCATATATGATTAAATAATCCAGAAACCAGCTACCAATGAATCTAGAACTTCACTTTTTAATATTCAAAGCAACATATAGCTCAACCTACAGTAAAACAAAAAAACAAAAAAAAACGCTTCTTAATAAAACAGTTCTTTGCCAAACTTAAGACGATGTAAAAAGACCGACTGAAGTACATTCACTGTGTAATGAATAATGCATTGGTGACACTTTACAATATATGGTTAATTTGTTAACATTAGTTAACTACCTTAGTTAACATTAACTAAGAATGAACAGTACTTCTACAGCATTTATTAATCTTAGTTAATATTAAAGGTTGTATTTGTTAACATTATTTAATGCACTGTGAACTAACATGAAAAAACAACGAACAGCTGTGAACTATGCACCAGTTGTTTTTTTTATTAATGAACTAACATTAACAAAGATGAATTAATGATGTAACAAATGTATTGCTCATTGTTAGTTAATACATTAACTCATGTTAACTAATGAAACATTGTAAAGTGAACAGTTACTTAAGATGTAAAGATCTCAAATCCACTTGAGCTTCCTCTGATGAGATGAGATGAAAGGATCTAGAGGCTGAGGTTTGAGGGAGGATGCATGTCGACAGAACAATCATGCTTGCTCTTTTTAAAGGAGAACTCCGGTCAATTTTAACATTGAGCTAATTTTTTTGTAAATTTGGAGTGCTGTCAATACAGCAGCCAGCAGCCATATCACCCTGTAGCCAAAGACTGGTTGCCCACTGAAGCTAAGCAGGGCTGAGCCTGGTCAGTACCTGGATGGGAGACCTCCTGGGAAAAACCAGGTTGCTGCTGGAAGAGGTCTTAGTGAAGCCAGCAGGGAGCGCTCACCCTGTGGTCTGTGTGGGTCCTAATGCCCCAGTATAGTGACGGGGACACTATACTGTCAAAGAGCACCGTCTTTCGGATGAGACGTTAAACCGAGGTCCTGACTCTCCGTGGTCATTAAAAATTCCAGGATGTCTTTTTGAAAGAGTAGGGGTTTAACCCCGGCATCCTGGCCAAATTTGCCCCTTGGCCTCTGTCTATCATGGCCTCCTAATCATCCCCATATACTGATTGGCTTCATCTCCTCTCCACCAGTAAGCTGGTGTGTGGTGGGCGTTCTGGCGCAATATGGCTGCCGTCGCATCATCCAAGTGGATGCTGCACATTGGTGGTGGTTGAAGAGATTCCCCGTCATGATCCGGGTTCCTTCTTTCTCTGTCTCCCTCTTGTGGCCACATCTCACACTTTTTCACTACACCATCACCCTGGTCTCATCAGTACCAGCTGTTCCCATTTATCCTTAATCTCCGCTCATTCATCTCACCTGTTTCCCCTTTCCCCCTGATGTTTCCTGCTATTTCTAACACTCTCTTTCTCTGCCTCTTTGTCAGTTTATTCCAATCTATCTAATGCTGAAGACGCTTCTCTTACCTCTCTTGTCAACGAATCGAGTCCTGTCCTGTCCTGTCCTGTCCTGTCCTGTCCTGTCCTGTCGAGTCCTGTGTGGTTCATGAGGAAGCCTCTCCTCGAGTCAGTATTCTCATCCTTTCTCTTGCTGGCTCACTGTACTCTGCCCTGCCAATTCAGATGCTGAGTTCCTGATTAAGACACGGTATCCAGCCTACGGTACCTTCTCTCTCGGCGGACTTCGCCTCTCACTACAGTCTCCACTCGGAGCTCTACTTCGCCTGACGCCTCGCTGCGCATCCTGAGTTCCAGTAATTTCTGCCTAGCAGTTTATGTTGATTCCTACAAAGCGAAGTTTTCAGTTGACTGTTTCCTGAGAATCCTGAGAAGATTTATGTTCTTTATTGCTTCAGTGATTCGCTTCTCATTTCCATTAAAGACTGTATTATTGTCAATCTCGCTTTTTGGTCCTCTATCTCTCATTACAACACCCCCCTTCTATGTAAAGCGATTTGAGGTCTCAGAAAAAGCACTATATAAATGTAACAAATTATTATTATTAATACAGAGAACAACGACACCGTGTTATCCTCCTTTTAAAATTTGCACCCTGTTGACTTCAATGGGGCAAGTTTTAAACCTGCTTTTAGCCTCTTAACATTCTTGATGTGTCCTTATAAGTGCACAGCCAATGTGAGTGATTCCTTCAGAGTGAACGCGGGTCAATCTGACTGCAGTAGATGTGAAAGATATGAATAAAAATGATTTTATTTCAGCCAGCGCAAATACCTGTATTTACATCCCCATAAAATAAAACATCTTTTGAAGTCAGGGCAACATACTGAAAAACTTTCAAAATCATAATAAGGTTGAGTGCAGTATCCAAATATTTCCAATATTTCTGCAATGTTCAGAGATGTCCTGACCTACCAATTTTGTCCTCTATTTAAAAAAAAAAATATGATTGTTTAAAATAGATTCCGAACCAATGTTCCCAAGTTTCAAATGATAATGAAACTGTAACGTGTGTGTGTACATGCAAAAATGATCACACAACATCTGTCACAATAATCATAACACATACATGCATATTGTGAAGTCTTATTTTGTATGGTGCTTTTGTGTAGTCATCGTGTGAATGCACACTCATTTTGTGTTTCTCATTGTAGGTGGGAATAAGCGAAGGCATCAACTGAGAAGAAAGATTGCTGTTGAGGGAAGTTGAAAAACTGCCTTGCTCCCAATGAACTCCTGGCTGTGGTGGACAACTACTACTGGCCATGGGAATGTAAGTACTTCCTCTGAAATGCACTGAATACAAATTGTTTGATGCACACATCTTGATGTAAATATGGAATCTGATGTAAAAACTAGGCAATATGCACAAAAAAAAAAGAATGCAGTAATTTGTAAATGGATGTGATCGAACCCCTTCGCGAATTGCTGGGGTTCTATCTCATCCTGTCAGGGTTTATTTCTCTATTGTAGTAGTACAGCATGCAAAATATCTTCTGTCCCAATGTTTTTATAAGAGGTTGTAAGATAACACTTTGATGTAATGTATTGCAGGTCATGGTGATATGGAGCGGAAAAAAAAATGTTTTAGGCAAGGTAATGCTGCTGGCTAGACTGAAAGAAGAAGTTATTGTGGTTCGCGAAGTCAAGCAGCGCATAGAGTACATGAGGAGTGTTGCTGGACTGATTGAAGAGTTTTCCTTTCAGCTCACTGGAGACACCAATGGGAAATGTAAGGATGATAAATAGTTCGACTTTTTCTTCAGTTTGCTTCTCTGGTAACCATTGGCTCATTTCTTTATATTTTAATGTCACATTTTCCGGCAGTACAGAGGGCTTTATGGAGGAAGGACGAGAGGGACTACTCTGTGTGCTGAAGAGAAGATTGTGGGAAGTTGAAGCACAACTGGCTACAGCACGCACAACATACAAAAGTATTCTTGGACTGCAAACATTGTCTGAAACTGTACAAACCCATTATGTTAACCCATTAGTCCCCACCCTCTGCCCCAACCCAACCAGTGGTGATTCACAACTGTCAAACATGACAAATTACCTTGTTTTTTTTAGCATTACATTTTTGTTCGAAATGTATTGCGCATCCCTACATAGCTTCACTGTAGTTGTGTATAGTTTGTATATACTGTACCTACTGTAGTGTTACTCTCTCCAACAGTGTGCTATTCCAGCTTATGTTTCCACGTTAGAATATTAATTCTCTCTCTCTCTCTCTTGTGAAATATTATGACAATTTAAAATTACTGTATATATTCTATTTTAATATATTTTAAACTGTAATTTATTCCTGTGATCAAAGCTGAATTTTCAGCATCATTACTCCAGTCTTCAGTGTCACATGATCCTTCAGAAATCATTCTAATATGATGATTTGATGCTCAAGAAACATTCATTATTATTATCAATGTTGAAAACAGTTGTGTACAATTTTTTTTCAAAATTCTTTGATGAATAGAAAATTCAAAAGAACAGCATTTATTTAAAATAGAATATTTTCTAACATTATAAATGTCTTTACTGTAACTTTTGATCAGTTTAACTCAACCTTGATGAATAAAAGTATCGATTTATTTGATTTATTTCCCCCAAAATAAAATAAAAATTCGTACTGACCGCAAACTTTTGAAGGGTAGTGTTTAATGTTACAAAAGCTTTAGATTTCAGATAAATTCTGTTCTTTTGAACTTTCTATTCATCATAGCATCATGAAATAAAATTGTAAAAAACTGTTTTCAACATTGATAATAATCATAAATGTTTCTTGAGCATCAAATCATCATATTAGAGTTATTTCTGAAGGATCATGTGACACTGAAGACTGGAGTAATGATGCTGAAAATTCAGCTTTGATCACAGGAATAAATTACACTTTATTATTATAAATATTATTCACATAGAAAACAGCTGATTTAAATTGGAATAATATTTCACAATTTTTTGTTTGTATTTTTAATCAAATAAATGCAGCCTTGAAGATACTTATTTTAAAAACATTAAAAATCTTACTGACGGCAAACTATTGAACGGTAGTGTATGTTATTTTTTAGCCTTTGTCAGTGTTAACTTACTTACTCATATTACCTGTACAATAGCAAGCCACTATAGGGCAAAAACGATATTGTAGGCTTCATATTCATGAGGCTGTCAAATGCTAAGGCAGGCATAACAGCTGTCAAGCCCGATGTTAAAAAGATTGTGTCGGAAGGGAAATGTCAATTCTTTCGCAAACTGTGTGATTGTTACATTTTTGCCTATGTTTTGTTTTGTGTCTCAATCATGTGACTCTCGAGGTTCCTGTCGGGAAAACAAAAACGGCGGACATTAAATGGAAAATTGGCTGCTGCTTCACTGCTGTCCAGAAGTCGTCTTTTTTTCTTTCTTTTTTTGCTGTGTGTCATATACACAAGGAAAACTGTTTGAAAAAAATAATTGCTGTACCACTGTGTCTGAAATGAAAGGGTATGGTCTGACAGTGTCTGCTTTATGATAAATTTGGGTTTTCAGTTTGAAGTAGTTTGAAGTAGATTTAAAGGTTAAAGTTTGAAGATTTTGAAGGCAATAGCTAGACTGGGTAAACCCAGCCTGATCTGCAGGCGATTTGATTTCGCCCTGCAGTGAATGTTCAGTCTTAAAAGAATGAGCTTGGTCTGGTGATAGCCAGACTAGGCAATAGCCTACAGTCTATCAGAAAACAGACTGATATATTGATAGATGGACAGATAGATCGATAAGGTGTTTTAGCATGTTATGTAAACATGTTTTACATTGCTAGCATGTTTTAGCATGATTAAGCACATTGCTTTCATGTTTTAAGCATTTGGCTAACATGATTTAAAGGGGTGGTTGAGTGTGATTTCACTTTTCTAACTTTAGTTAGTGTGTAATGTTGCTGTTTGAGGATAAACAACATCTGCAAAGTTACAACGCTCAAAGTTCAAAGCAAAGGGAGATATTTGCTTTTAAAGAAAAGGACTACAACAAATGGCTGGTTGGGACTACATGACATTCCTCTCGGGTTAGTGACATCACTAACCCTAGAATTTACATAAACCCCGCCCCCGGGAACACCCATGTTGAGAAGAGGAAAAGTTGTTGTATAAGAGTACATTTGTGAGTCAGCTCAAACTTTAGCATCCATCTTTTCACATGCAATAGAAAGTCACTCTGTGTGTATCTCACAAGTTCATATATGAGAAATTTATAGATTTATCATGACAGAATATCCTAATTGAAGATAGTTAACTCCACATCAGCAACATAAATTCATCAACTAACCATTCAGAGACGTCCTGTTGCATTCTACATGTTGTCACTTCTTCTTGAGTCTCTCCATCCTTATCTGACTCCGTTTAACATTGAAGGCAGAACAGTTTCTGTCATTTTAGTGTGTCTGCGTGAGGTAACAGCAGCTGCTAACAGACAGGAGCTCTTGAAACCTCGCCCTCTGCAGCAGCTCATTTGCATTTAAAGGGCCAGACACAAAACGGTGCGTTTTTGCTCACCCTCAAAAAGTGACAACTTTAACTTGCTATATAAAAATATCTGTGGGGTATTTTGTGCTAAAACTTAACACACACACTCTGGTGACATCATAGATATATTTACATCTTGTGAAAGGGGCATTATACCACCCCTTTAACATGTTGCTAGCATGATTTAACATAATACTAACAATTTATAACACAAATTAACACATTGCTAGCATGTTGTTAGCATGAATTAATGCATTACTAGCATGTTTTTTTACACATTGTTAACATGTTTTAGCATTGTTTTTTGCATGCCTTTAGTTTAACCAGTTTTAGCACATTGTTAGCATGATTAACATGTTGTTATCATGTTTTACCATGTTACTATGAATTAACATGTTGCTAACATGAATTAACAACATGCTGCTAACGTATTTTAACATGCTGTTAGCATGTTGCTTGCATGTTTGAGCACAAAGGTAGTTGCTAGGCTTTGTTAAATCAAGCTAGCAATATGCTAAATCATGTTATGAACATGCAATGTCCTTAAACATGCTTGAAAGCTCTAAAAGGAGTTTTCAGTCTCAAAAGATGAATATTAAATAGCACAAAAGTATGTTGGCTTTCTCAGGCCAAAATAATAAACAGCATACACTTCACCTTTAACACTATACTTTACAGTAAGAACCCCACGGTGAACTGTAATTTAGAGATGATTATTGCAAAATTATCTTTTACAACAAGTGTAAAATAAAAATAAAATATGTCAGTGCAGGAGTGAGAGTATAGAAGAAACCATAGATACAAACATGTCATTTATTTAATGTTTTACATAGATCACCGCAGATGAGGCCTACATTAAAAGAACCATATGGAACTGTATTCAAATGTGAACCATCACTGTAACATCCCTTTATGCTAAGGTATGAGAACATTTGGTCTAATTTGCCAAAACTCATTTCTATTAACAAAGAACATAATCATACATTCAAAACCGGTCTAAAGATTTTATGTTATTATGGCTTCCAGCAGCTGATGCTTGTCACACAGTCACCATTATGTCACTGAGGTCCTTGCGTTTGAGGTCAGGCACTTTGGCATCAGACGCAGGATAGCCAACAGGAAGCAGAATTAGAAGCTTCTCATTGGCTGGTCGCTGGAGGAGGGACCTCAACTGTGGACCACAGTTCAAAGGAGTGGTCGTCACGGTAACCAGCCCAACATTCTAAACCCACAAAATGGAATATCACATGAAATTCAAATTCAAAGATCCACAAATGTTTGATGTGTGCGTTTCCGAGTCTCACCTGCAGGGCGGCCAGCAGAATCCCACAGGAAATCGACACACTGATTTCATTGTAATAGTGAGTCTTTTTCTTGCCGTTGGGCAGAAGTCCATGTGTCTGCTTAAACACTAGGATCAGATACGGAGCCACATCCAAATACTCCTTCACCCAGTTTGTCCTGTGAAAGAGAGTATTATAAATATTATCACTTATTATTATTATTATATTACTCTGTATAGCATTACAACAACAACAAAAACAATAATAATCATAATTATTATTATCATATAACAGTGTGTAATATAATGTTATCAACTTTATTATTTCTAAGAAATATTGTATTATATTATGTGTATTGTACAGTATACAAAAATGACAAAAATAATAATAACAGATTTAATTATTATTATTATATTATCGTGTATCATATTATAAATATATTTTTAATTTGATAAATATTATAGTATTATAAATATTATTTCTTATTATTATTATATCAGTGTATACCATTCCAACAACAAAAACAATAATAGTAATAATTATTATTATTATATTAGTGTATAGTATTATACATATATTATTTAAATCTTAATTATTATAGTATTATTAACATTATTTCTAATAAATATTGTTATTATATTCCTGTGAACAGTATTACAACAACAACAAAAATATTAACAATAATTCTTATACAAAAACTGTGTAAAGTATTACAATAATAATAAAAAACTGTGTAAAGTATTACAATAATAATAATAATAAAACATTTAATTATTAATATATTTTAATGGATCACAATATAAATATATATATTTTTAATTTTATAATATTATACTATTATAAATATGATTGTTTCTTATAAATAATATTAATAAATGACTGTATATTGTATTATAATCATAATAATTACACACACACACACACACACACACACACACATATATATATATATATATATATATTTTTTTTTTTTCGTGACCTGTTTGGAATAGTATTAACCATGGTAAAAAAGAGATAGAAAAAAGTAGCCACAAGGGGGCACTAATACCATAGCTAAATGAGTTTATAAACTCATATTACTATTATTGTTATGTGTCTGTAATTGTTATATTAAATTATAATACATAATACATAACGTATAGTAGGCCTACAGCAAAAATAAAACTAATAAACATTAAAAATGTAAAAAAAATAAAAAAAAAATATTTTTGAAGCCTCTTGTCTCTTTGAAACACACCGAAGTCTCTTCAGGTCATGGACCCACTTGTCTCCCATCCTTTGCTTGTAGTTGATCTTCTCCTCTTCCTCAACGATCTCTCTGATCTTGTGTTTCACTTCGGCATCAGACACCACCACAAACGTCCAGGGCTCAGTGTGAGCTCCACTGGGTGCAGTGCCTTCCACACACACACACACACACACACACACACACACACACACACACACACACACAATGAGTGATGAAACGAAGGGCTGGTTTTGAATGGTTTCCATCATGGTGGCATTACCTGCAGTGCGTATGACATTGTCAATCACTTCTTTTGGAACCGGTTCTGGACTGATGAAGCGGACAGACCGCCTCAGATTCATGAGCGAGTAAAACTTCTCCGAGCGTTCCAGCATCTCGGCAGCAGAGTACTGAGCTGGAGTGTACGGGATGTGGACTAAGTTTTCTTCCTCTGTTGTGTCTAGCCAATCATCATCATCATCCTCTGTGCACAGAGAACAGATTTAGACAACCAGGCCAATCAAAAGAAACACAAATTCACATCATGGCAGTCTCATCTCATCAGTCTCATCTGTCTTTTGTTTTTATTGGTCATCAGAAACTGTCATATATGCAAAATTACTTATATGCAATTATTAAAAATTATATATTGGGTAGCACTTTGGATTAGGGTCCAATTCTCACTATTAACTAGTTGCTTATTAGCATGCATATTATGTTTATTAGTACTTATAAAGCACATGTTAATGCCTTATTCTGCATGATCATATACTACACCCCTTAATCCTACCCAATACCTAATCTTAACATCTATCTTACTAACTATTAATAAGCAGTAATTAAGAGTTTACTGAGGCAAGTCATAGCTAATACAGAATATGTGTTCCCCAAACTAAATTGTGACCAAATATTGCATATAAACAGTGCACTTAATTGTTGAACAGACTAGACACATTTTTAAAAGTGGGCTGTAATCGAGTATGTTGCAACATCTTCAGCAAGACTTTTTTGGACTTGAACCTTTGCATTGGGTTCAAAACTCTGTCCCAGCAAACGTTGAGATCTCTTCAAAAGTTCTGCATCTTTGCGCTCAACGTCAAAGGCATGTGGAGTTTATGTTTGCTCTCCTTGTACTGACTCTAACCATCCAGAAAGTTTCAAGTACTCAAGATGACACTGATGATGTTCAACATATTCTTAACCTCCTGAGATCCAGTAATAAATGTTTTGTTCATTGCAGTCATCATGTGCTTTATTGTTTAAATACTCGTCTACTTTTTTTTATATGGTCTATTTATATCCATGATGGGTTTTGTAAATGTTTGGGGGCATGGCCAGTATGATTAAATTATTATATGACACAATATAATATTACTATAGCCTACATTAATTTGAATTATAATTAGAAAATATGTAATAAAAATATGTAGCATGTATTCTGATTCTGAAAAAAATCTATAATGCATCTATACTAATGCTGCTTTATTTATATAAATGTTTACATAATATTTGATTATTAGGATTATTTTAAGTATTACTGATTTTTAGGCTGGACAATGGGTGAAAAACTAAAATAAAAAGTCAATTTCCTTTCACTTACTACTTTATTGTTACAGTAAAAAAAAAAAAAAAAAAAAAAAAAAAAAAAAAAAATATATATATATATATATATATATATATATATATATATATATATATATATATATATATATATATATATATATATATATATATATATATATATTAACAGTGTAGAGTACAGTACCGTTGTGTTTCCTGTTGATTTCTGTGTCGTCCTGCAGATCTTCATCCACCCATGGTCTGGCTGTCTCTCCTGAACTCTTCTGCTTGGATCTGCTCTCTCTCCTCTGGGAGTTTTTGAAGAGAAACCCTATAATAACGCACAAAACCGCCACGAACACCGGAGTAAGAGAAGAAAACTACTCGGTTACTATCGTAACCTCGGTTCCCTGAGATAGGGAACGAGTATTGCGTAGCTATACGCAGTGGGGAAACTCCTTTTCCTCGATTTACTGAAGCTTTTATTTAAAACGCATTTGCAGCTGCACAGCTAGCACATTGAGCGCAGCTCGCTCATAGGCTGTGCTGCAGCAACTGCTTAAACCAATGGCGCGGGCGCCTCTGACAGGCCACCAATGAGCAACATTGCATGTCAGAGCTCCCCAAGGGGGCGTGGCCTTAGTCTATATCAGAGCCCCGAATTCGCCATTATAGCAGGTTCCACGACTGAAGCGACAACTCACCTGGTTACTATAGTGCGGCCGGCTACGCAATACTCGTTCCCTATCTCAGGGAACCGAGGTTACGATAGTAACCGAGTAGTTCCCTTTCGAACGGTCACTTCGTATTGCGTAGCTATACGCAGTGGGGACGCCATGCAAAACGCCGCACTAAAAGTAACTGGTTGCCACTGAACTCAGGATCCCTGAGCCCAATATCAGCCAGAAACCTTATATATGTTTGATATATATAGACCAGACACTGTCGGGCCTTTTATAACATATATGTGTCAGTAACACTACCAACCCAATATACTAATGAGCCCAGACACCGTCGGGGTTATTTAGTAAATGAAATATAACCAGCAAGCGGGTTTTATATAATGTGAATGATTATGCACAGTACACTGTAGAGAAGACCGGGCACTGCCAGGCCTTCATCATACTGAAAGCACCTTCGCATGCAGAGAAGGAACTTCCATATTATAAAATTTCATAAATGTGGACGGCGAGGACCAGCCGGCCGCATCACAAATATCCTGAATAGGAAACCCAGATGACCAAGCCCACGACAAGGCCATGCCTCTCGTCGAATGGGCTTTAATACCTATAGGGCAAACCTGACCCATCGAGGTATAAGCCATCGATATAGCATCCACAATCCATCTAGACAGCCTTTGCTTGGTGACTGGATCGCCTTTGGATCGGCCACCAAAGCAGACAAATAGCTGTTCTGACTGTCTGAAAGATGCAGAACGCTCCAGATACATTTTTAGTGCTCTGACAGGACATAGAAGATTAACCTCCCCGTCCTCGGCAGAGGGGGGAAGGGCTAATAGCGTAATGACCTGTGCTTTAAACGGAGTTGAAAGTACTTTAGGTACATAACCATGCCTGGGTTTGAGGACGACCTTAGAGTCACCTGGGCCAAACTCCAAGCATGAGGGGCTCACTGAGAGCGCCTGCAGGTCTCCTACTCGCTTGATAGATGCCAATGCCAACAGGAGAGCAGTCTTTAGCGAGAGAGGTTTCAAATCAACCGACTGGAGCGGTTCGAATGGTGGGCCCTTTAAAGCCCCCAGGACCTTGGAGAGGTCCCAGAGGGGCACAGAAGGGAGTCTGGAGGGGTTAATTCTCCTAGCACCCTTCAAAAATCGCACCACCAAATCATCCCTTCCTATCGACTGGCCAGCTATCAGGGCATGCTGCGCTGCAATAGCTGCCACATACACTTTGAGCGTGGACGGGGAGCGACCCGCATCCAACAGCTCCTGTAGGAAGGATAATATCACATCTACCTCACATGACTCTGGGTCTATACAGTTTTTCGAGCACCAGCTGGAAAAAACTGACCATTTTAAAGCATATAGGCGCCTAGTAGACGGGGCCCTGGCTTCGGAGATAGTGTTTAGGACCTTCTTTGGAAGGTCCCCGGGTACCCGTTTAGGGGCCACACATGGAGGGCCCATAAATCGGGTCGCGGATGCCATATCGTCCCTTTCGCCTGAGAGAGGAGATCTTTCCTCATTGGAACAGGCCAAGGGACTGTGTCTGATAGCTGAATCAGCTCCGGAAACCACGGTCTGGATCTCCAGAGAGGGGCCACCAGCAGTACTGGGCACCCGCTCTCCCTGACCCTTTTTATGACTTGTGGAATCATCGAGACAGGGGGAAAAGCATAGAGGGGGCGGTTGGGCCAAAGATGGGTCAACGCATCCCTGTTCTTCGAGAAGAACATTTTGCAATGAGTGTTGGATCTCGAGGCAAAAAGGTCTATTTCGGCCTCTCCGAACACACTCCATATCAGACGAACCGTCTGAGTGTTCAGGGACCACTCGCCTGGGGGAGTGTTGCCCCGTGAGAGCATATCCGCGCCCAGATTCTGGACTCCTGGGATATGCATTGCTCTCAAAGAGCGCAGATTGCTCTGTGCCCATATAAGGAGGTCTCTCGCCAGAGCATACAGGCTGCCTGACCTGATGCCGCCTTGGCGATTTATATAGGCCACCACTGACATGTTGTCCGTTCGGACCAGGACATGGTGGCCTTTTAGGTTTGTTAGTAATGCTTTCAGGGCCAAACCAACCGCTTTCATTTCCAGACAGTTGATGTGTAAGCTCTGCTCCGTGCTCGACCAGAGGCCGGAGACAGGCTTGCCCTCGTGCAGAGCACCCCAACCTAGGTTGGATGCATCTGTAAACACTACTTTCCTTCTGGAAACTACTCCCATGGTCACACCCTTGAGGTACCAGTCCTGAGCTCGCCAGGGAATCAGGGCTCTTAAACAACCGTGATTCACCATGATGCGCAGGCTGCCGGACTGCCATGCATGGGTCGGTACCCGGCGTTTCAGCCAGTGCTGCAGCGGGCGCATGCGCAGTAATCCCATACAGAGTACTGACGATGCTGCTGCCATTAGACCGAGAAGTTTTTGAAATTTTTTCAGGGGCGCGCGCTCGCGCGCTCTGAACGAGGCTGCTAGCGCCTGCACTGAGAGCGCGCGCTCTCGTGTGAGCCGCGCTGTCATCTCCACTGAGTCTAAAACTGTGCCCAGAAAAACTACAGTCTGGCTGGGCGTCAGTTTGCTTTTGGCAACATTGATTTTGAGACCCAGGCATTTCAAATGGCCGAGAATCAAATCTCTGTGAGCTGTTAGCTCTGCTCTCGACTGTGCTAGCACCAGCCAGTCGTCGAGATAATTCAGCACGCGCACTCCCTGATGTCTCAGTGGAGAGAGCGCTGCATCCATGCACTTCGTGAATGTACGGGGTGCCAGGGACAAGCCGAAGGGCAGAACCGTGTACTGATAGGCTTGACCCTCGAAGGCGAATCTCAAAAATGGCCTGTGATGAGGGTTTATCTGAATATGAAAGTATGCGTCTTTCAGATCCATTGTCACAAACCAGTCCCCCGGGCGAATTTGCGCTAGGATGTGTTTGAGTGTCAACATTTTGAACGGCCGTCTCATTAGAGCTTTGTTCAAATGTCTCAAATCTAGTATGGGTCTGAGACCGCCGTCTTTTTTCGGAATTAGAAAATAACGGCTGTAAAACCCTGAATATGTTTGCGCGGGAGGGATTAATTCTATCGCCCCTTTTGCTAACAAATTCTGCACTTCGGCGCGAAGCACGTGACCCACGCTGCTTCTCACTGAAGACTCGACTACCGCCTGAAATTTTGGGGGTCTGCGAGCGAATTGGAGCGAGTAGCCTCGCTTTATGATGTTTATGACCCAACTCGACACACCGGGGATGGCTTGCCAGGCCTGCACCCGTGTGGCTAGGGATTGAACCACTGAATGGGATGAGTCGCCTACATTGTGGGGACTCACTGCCCTTATATTGTGATTTGTGCACATAATGAGTGTTTGACTGACTGTACAAGCTTTCGCCTGTGGGGAAGTCATTTTTACAACATGGAGGGGGCCACCTAGTGTAGGGGGACCGTGAAACCATGGGTTGTGTTTGTGAAACATACTCTTTTTGTGCTTTATTTGGGTCGCCGTGAAAACGACGTTTGTTTGTAGAGGCGCGCTCACTGCTGCGGGCCTGTTTACAATAGTAAAAAACCCCAGCCGCCTGAGCTAAACAGGGAGCTGTGGGAAGTATTGTGGGTCTTTTTGAGGGTGGTCCCGCGAGCGCGAGACACGAGCCCTCTCTCTTCGTCCTTGCTAGGACGACTTCAGCGGTACCGGATCACTCACCCCGCTGGGCCGCGGGCCTTGGCGCCGGGGCATCGGGTAGCGCTTTGCCGGTCTCGGCTGGCGGAAGGTATCAGCCGCAGGGCGGGGCTGAGATACCTGCTTTGCCGGTCTGACTGGGTGCGGCGAAGAGGCTGGCTTGGCTTTGCTGGACGCTGAGCTGGAGCGCTTCGGCAGGAAGTGTCGCATTGCCTGGGACGCCTTCTGTGCCTCGGTGAATCTCTCCGAAAACCCTTTGACCGCCGGGCCGAAGAGGCCGGAGCTGGACACGGGGGCGTCGAGGAAACGTGTCTTGTCCGTTTCCTTAATCTCCGTCAGATTCAACCAAAGGTGGCGCTCTAACACAACCAAGCTCGCCATGCTCTTACCTATGGCCTGTGCTGTAGCCTTCGTAGCACGCAAGGCTAGGTCCGTAGCGCTCCTCAGATCGCTGAAGGCTTCCGGGTCCTGGCCAGTCTCGTCCATAGACTGGAGAAGCTTGGCCTGGTAGACCTGGAGCACGGCCATGGTGTGTAGAGCCGATGCAGCCTGGCCAGAAGCGGAATACGCGCGTCCGGCGAGGGCTGATGTAGCTCTACACGGCTTGTTGGGGTGGGTAGCTCTAGCTCGCCAGCTAGCCGCCGTGTTCGGGCACAAATGAGCTGCCACAGCCTCCTCGAGGGGCGGCAAAGACTCATATCCCTTTTCTGCTGCACCATCCACTGATGAGAGTGTCGCGGAAACAGACGAACCCACACGTGCTGAGTAGGGCGCTCGCCACGCCTTGGTCAGCTCCTCGTGCACCTCGGGGAAAAATGGCGCTGGTTTGTGACGTGGGGCCTGCTGGCGCCCCGAGAGAAACCAGCCATCCAGCCGACTACGGGGCGGCTCCTCGGGCGAGGCCCACTCGAGGTCGAGGTCCGCGACGGCCTTCGTCAGGATCCGAAGCATTTCGGCGTCGGAGTTAGTCCTGGTCGCTGAGATGCTGCCTGATGACTGAGAAGCTGTGACGGGGTCGAGAGAGCCCGGCCATTCCTCCTCAGACGCGGCAATCGACAGGCTGTCGTCGTGATCGCCCGATCCTCCGAAAGAGACAAGGCCCGCCACGTGGTGGGGGGGGCGCAGGCCTTCCTCGAAGAGAACTGGAGAGGGCGTCGTGTCTGGAGAAGGCGAAGCACGCGGGGACGCGGCCGGCGTGCGTTCGCTTATCTCCATGGTCTCGGGGGGCCTTTGGCTGCGGCGCTTCTTCTTCCGCGGCTGAAGTAGTGCCGGGAAGGGAAGAGCGGGTGACGCGGCATCGCCGTCTCGTAAGAGAGCTAGCCGGGTGCGCAGCACGGAGATCGGCATGCTTTCTCAGGCCTCACATCCGCCGGCGGAGAGCGCATTTTCCGCGTGGGCGGCTCCCAGGCAGGAAATGCAGCTCGCGTGTCCATCGGCCTCATGCAGCTTGAGTCCGCACGTGGCGCAGGATGAACTAGGCATTGTAAAAGGATATCTCGTCGTCGTCGTCGCCGGATAGCCACAGGTGAGACGGCGTCAGGGGGAAAACGGCTTGAAGTGCGTAGTCCGCTGAGAATGCTCGCTCAGGCTGAAGGGCTTTTTCCACGGCGAAGCTTACAGTATCGGTCAGAGACATGCAGTTGTCGCTGAAGGAGTGAAATCTGCTATAATGGCGAATTCGGGGCTCTGATATAGACTAAGGCCACGCCCCCTTGGGGAGCTCTGACGTGCAATGTTGCTCATTGGTGGCCTGTCAGAGGCGCCCGCGCCATTGGTTTAAGCAGTTGCTGCAGCACAGCCTATGAGCGAGCCGCGCTCAATGTGCTAGCTGTGCAGCTGCAAATGCGTTTTAAATAAAAGCTTCAGTAAATCGAGGAAAAGGAGTTTCCCCACTGCGTATAGCTACGCAATACGAAGTGACCGTTCGAAAGGGAACACCGCCATGATGGACGAGTCGACTCAGTCTGAAGGAGTTTCACAAAAGCTCAGTGAAAAGGGAGGGACTCACTTATCTCCCTTTCTTTCTTCTGTTAATATTCAAACAGCTCAAAGGAAACATACAACCGCACAGTTGTCTCTACTATCAGTGTGCAAATCTCGTTTTATTCATCTGTAATATTTAATCATTTAAACTTAGATTACAACAATCAATAATTTAATAATAATAATAATAGGTTAATAATAATAAGCAATGCATTATTGTTGTTGATATTATTATTCAATAAACAATAAAATCTGCACGCTGTTGTTATTTCGTTTAAACATTATGGACCATGGCAAGCAGACTTTGGATAAAAAAGAACTAAAACGAGAATCAATATCAGCGCGGTGTTTTCGAGATGCCGAGAGCTCCCATAGACAGTATATAAACGAGAGCTCCACGTCCGAGACTTCGACCGCTCCTACATGTATTTTATTAAACAGGTGAGCACATTTACATAAAACTAATTAATGTTATATAACGTTAGTTCAACAATGATAAAATGTTAGAATGTATGTTATTCTAATGTTGATCTAGCTTACTGCTAGTCTCATACAGACAGACTAACACATTCATTTCAACACATTCAAATGCAGTTTAGTGTGATAGTGTAATGTTAGACCAAGTGAAACAGCGCTGTGTTACCTCACAAGTTTAATTTGTCTAATAAACTGACCTGTGAGTTGTAATTCTGCACTTGCGTGTAGTTCGGTAAAATGAAATGTCCATATTCCTTTTATATCCGCGGGAAAATCCTGTAGTGTGAACTAGCCATAATGGTCTTAAACGTACAGTATGGAAATTTTTGCAGCTAGGGGTCGCTAACCTCTTTACAATAACGAAGGCGTAGTTTGATGACGCAACATTTGCTAAGAATTTGATTCATTATCAAAGTTGGAAACAGTTCTGCTGCTTACAGTTTTTCTCGATTGCTTAAACACTATAACCAGGCTTTTGAAGCCCATGTGTTAATCAATGCTGTGACTATGAGGGAGGCTGGGCTACGAGTAAGGCCAAATTTGAGTCGCTTTACCGTCGCCTCGAGAACCTCCAGGGAGGAGTGGAGGCAAACAAAATTCTATCACTGAATAAGAGACAAACATTTCCAATAGTCTTTGATGAGGTTTATTTTCTTGCAAGAAAAGGCCAGTATCGTACAGTCACACAGAGTGACACAGTGTGTGACAGTGAAGGGAGGGCATCCTTTCTCCTTTATAGTCTTGACTCCCAGAATGTTATCTTTCTAGGCAATTGATGGTATTTCAACCATATGTGGAACATCCTTAGACGTATCCATCATATTGTATCCTTGAGTGGAGGCCCTTCTGTCACGTCCAACACTCTTTACCATTCCAGTACAATTCGAATTCCATATTAGAATATGGTTTGTGTGTGCTCTTTTACTGTCATATGTTGGTCACACACATCTTACTGTAAGTAAATATAAAAAAAAAATTAGAGGAGAGAGTAAAAAAAAAAGAGTAAAAAAAAGAAGAGTAAAACAGGAAAAAAATATATTTGTGTGTGTTTTCTGTGTATGAATAAAAATGTGCCAATGTATCCACTGGTTGTGTCTTTTGTGTTCATTATGATTTTGAGGGCTTGTGTGTCCTGTCTGAGGGCAAAGTTTGGTTTTTCAGCAAGAGTGAATGGTTTTGAGTGTAGAGCTTCATTTTGACCTGAAAATAGGATGTTTGGGGAACTGGGTGAGACGTTATGGATTTGTGTTTATAGTTTTGAGAATACGAGGCATAGTTTCAAGAAATGTGTTTAAGCAATCGAGAAAAACTGTAATATTTTTTCATCACCTGTCATACTTTTTTTGTATACTTTGATGAATAAAAAGTAAAACAATAATAATAAAAAAAGCAAATTTATAGAAATCTTTTGTAACAACTTTAATCAGCAAGGATGTGTTAAATTGATAAAAAGTGATAGTAAAGAAGTTAGAAAATATTAGAAAAGTTATTAGAAAATATTTTTTTTAATTTTGAATAAATGCAGTTCTTTTTAACCTTTTATTCATCAAATATATTAGGCAGCAGAACTGTTTCCAACACTCATAATAAATCAGAATATTAGAATGATTTCTAAAGGATCATGTGATAGACTGGAGTAATGATCCTGAAAATTCAGCTTTGCATCTCATAAATAAATGATAATTTAAAGTATAATAAATTGAAAACCAATTATTTTAAATTGTAATAATATATCACAATATTAAAAAAAATTCTGTATGTTTGATCAAATAAATGCAGGCTTGATGAGCAGAAGAAACTTCTTTCAAAAACATTAAAAATAGTAATGTGTCCAAACTTTTGGCCTGTAGTGTATATATATTAATTATTTTTATTTTATTTTATTTTTTTATCGCCAATTTTTTACCCGCCGTCCATTTTAAAATAGACAATGCGCCATTTCCCATTCCACTTCTTGCGCATGTTTTCGTGACAAAATGTGGTTTTGGGACCGGATAGAGTCGATGGGTGACAGAGTTGTTGCCAGCTCGTGTAGTCTGTAACCCCCTGTTGCAGATCATTTACGTAGTGTCACATAGTGTGAACATCACAATGACTTCAAGACTCCAGAGCAAGTCATGTAGTCTAAACAGCACAGCTATCTGCCAACGTTTAAAGTTGTGTAGTGTGAACTAGGCATAAGTAGTACTTATAGGGGACCTTGTGTCAAAATGATTAATGACTTTGACAGGTTGAACTTCCTGTGACCTTTATGATTGATGGGTTGAACTTCCCAAATGAGGTCATGGGATTAACATTTGCCCTATCGATCATGTAGTTTGACAGTTAGTTTTGCCCTATGACCTATCTAGTCCTAAATAGTTTTGACAGATAGTTTTGCCCTATTTGAATAGAACAGATGTTTTGACGGCCGGTGTCATGTTGTAGTTATGTGTGTGTGTGTGTGTCACAGACAACAAGCTTTGTGTCATGTGTGTGAGTGTGGTTATATGGTGTCATGTGTGTGGTGTCACAGGCATCCCCAAGCATCGCGCTCCCTCCCACCCTCGTATTCCAGAGCAACGGGCACTGACAGCTGTTATGCCTGAAACTTAGCCATCAACATCCAAACTAAACATTATCATGGTTTAGTTGTATTTTAAATCACTGTTTTTTCTTTTTTTCTTAAAAATGATCTTGTTTAATCGTATTCATATTTATCAGGCTGATATTTGTAGAAATAAGCAAAAAAAACAAGTTAATGGCCTTGTGTCAGACTTTGTGACACTTAACTTTTTATTCTAACTTTGAAAAGTGTAATACATTTGATTTTTACACATAGTGTTTTTTCGCCAACTGGCCAACTCCCCAACAGATATTTTATTCTAATATTACTTATTCTAACCCTACCAGTCCACTAATACTCTACTAACACTAATGAGAGTTTACTTTACACACTCTGACTCTCACAAGCGAGTTAGTGGGCATGCAGGTGCAACACTACTATAGTCAACAACCAAATTATGACTTAAAACCGTTTTAAGTATTACATTAAAAAGGCGTAATTGACAAAAATTGTAAATTATGACAAGTTGAAATTATGACTTAAAAAGTTGAAATTATGACTATGCGTCATAATTATGAGATGAAAAGTTTAAATGATGACATACTAAATTGAAATTATGATAGATAAAGTAAATATTCCATAGTGAAATTTTCTGAATTCAATATAATTGTATTTGTGAAAATGATTCAGTACTGAAACAGCATTTATGAGTTTTTACATATCTTCTGCATGTTTCTGCAGTTCGTGTAGGCCTCTAAGACTGAATAACTAAAAATGATTATTGATGAACTTGAATAACTTGAATTTTGTTGGCAATGTAAAAAAATTGTCTTCCCATACCGGGAGTCGAACCCGGGCAGCCTGGATGAAAACCAGGAATCCTAACCGCTAGACCATATGGGAGACGTTGATACTTCCCGCGGCACATTTGAAAGGCTGCACTGCACGGTACAATATAATGCTGGATCATAGTTATGCCGAGCCACAGGAGAAGGAATCCTCGTCGCCAAAAAGCTAAAATTTAATTTATCGGTATGTAAATAAATATCGGGATAGCTTTTCCCAGGTGGAAAGAGCTAATGAAGGAGAAAGACTTTGAAAGGGAAGTTGCCTGCTTTCTTCTCGACGGGTAAGTCAAAGGTACGGTCTAAATGACAAGCTTGGTTGTGTAAATCATTATATAGGCAGCATAACGGTAGAACATGTACAATTAAACTCGATGAAGCGCTATCGGAAGACATGTTGTCATAGATTCTTGGCACATTTACCAAAGTTGAAAAAGCGAGTAGGTGGGAGAACCGCTAGAAAGCACTATTCGTTTAAATGCAAAATAGAATTTCACCGCTAGAGGGGAGAAATTCTTTTGGGAGAACTAACTTGTAGTAGGGTCTTTAACAAAAAGGCCTGCAAAATCGAAGAGGTCAAAGGGCATAGCTTCCTGCTATAGCTCTCCCCAAAGTCTGTTCATGCGGCCACCATCAACAAATGCTAACATTTGAAACTTCTACATGTATTTTGAGTAGATGACCGATAGTATATTCTCACACTGATATATTTCCGCACTTATTAAGGATAGATCGGGAGATACAAGTAAAAATGATCTTATACGATCTTATACTTTGAATTAAGACGATGTGTGATTTTTACTTATCACACATTGTGTCTCTCAAATTGTGTGGTGATTTTCCAAATGATACAACTTAGTCTAAATAAGAGCAATGTGAAGTCCTCGGATTTCTTAAAAACAACGCAGCAGCAAAACATTGTGACAAACTTTGTTTCATGTTGTATGGACAAAAGATCTAAGACGTCTAAGTACAGTTTTTCAACAATCTAAAGTTTTTGGACAGACGCTGTTTAGTAAAAATAATACCCAAGTCTTCTAAGAAGATAAATAGAAGATATGATTTTAATAAAACTTTAAAGATTTTATTTAAACTTTTAAGGTTATGCTTTTAAATGAATTTCGTATAAACTCTGGATGTACTCTGGAAAGGCGTTAGCAGACTAGATGTACTGCGACATTGTCCCCCGAGACTCATCTGGTCTGCCCCCCTATATCCTGAAGCTTCAGTTCAGACTGTAGTTTATCACTGAAGGGTCTGGGGATGTTATAGGACAACATAAACTATTTGCTTTTTTGGATCGTTTTTATCATTGCTTAAAGAACTACTTCGCCTCTCTGGAAATGTAAGGTGATTTTATTTAGCTAAAACTTTGTTTACATTTTATTAAATTATTTATTTATTTCATTTTTAAAAAATGTACGGGATTATGCAGTGATGGTACAAAAATCAATATGGCCCCCACCATAAAAATTGAAACCCCCGCATGGACAAAAAAAATGCTGATTGAATCTTTTCATATAAATAAGATTTAAGACGACCAAGTACAGTTTTGAAACAGACATTGTTTAATAACAATTATACTTTAGATTACCGTTAAACAAAATCATTACAGTAATCTTCTAAAAGATAAATAGAAGATATGAATGTATTCAAACTTTAAAGATTTAAACAATCTTTTAAAATATCTAATGTAAACTTTTACGATTATGATTTGAAATAAATTTAGTGTGTACAAAACTTTGGCTCTGGAAAGGCGTTAGCAGACTAACATGACATACGCTCTGACACGATGCACAAAGGCTCGGTCTGTCATCCGATATCCTGAAGCTAACATTATTGTCCATTATATACTTTTAAAAAGAACAGAATATTTTTTCGTATGGACAATGATGTGTTAGGAGCTACTTCTTCAATTCTCTCTAAAATAATGTAAGACAATTTTATTTTTATCTAAACATTGCGATTGTTTATTCTTTTTACAAGCATTTCATTATATACTTTTTAGTAAGATATATTGTATAAGCATTTCATTTATATACTTTTAAAAGAACAGAATATTTTTCAACCTTAGTAAAATTATTTTATAACCATTTCACTTATACTTTTAAAGGTATGTTTTTCAACTTTTGTTAGTGTGAGATTTCACCATACTCTGGTATGCAAAGGAGGGGGTCAGAGCTCACATGCGAAGGGGGCGCGCACAGACAGACACACACACACACACACACACACACACGTGTGTTTTACTTTTTGACGCACATACATTAGAAGCGCGCGCGCTCCTTATGTTTTGAGACAGTGTGAGGTCATTCAGGAATGACTATATGAATTCAGTTGTGTAAAACAATTTTGAACCCATTCATACATTTTTGTGGACATCGATGGTAGGACATACTTCAACTTTCTAAAACATGTAAGATGATTTTATATTCTTTTATCTAAAACAATTGGATCAATAATATACTTTTAAAGGCATGTTTTCAATTTTAGTTTAATTATTTTTGTGACATGAATGGTATGGACATCGATGTGTTAAGAGCTTATTCAAATCTCTAAAATAATGTAAGATGAATTTATTTATTCAGCTAAAACAATTGGTTTTAGTAAGCTTTTTATATACTTTTATTCAGCTAAAACAATTGGATCAATAAAATATTTATATTATACTTTTAAAGGCATGTTTTCAACTTTAGTTTAATTATTTTTGTGGACATCAATGGTATGGACAATAATGTGTTAATTTTAACTCTGTCATTTTATATTCTTTTATTTGTCTAAAACTTAAATAATTGGTTTTACTAAGCTTTTTATTTTATATTCTTTTATTCGTCTAAAACTTAAATAATTGGTTTTAGTAAGCTTTTTATTTTATATTCTTTTATTCGTCTAAAACTTAAATAATTGGTTTTAGTAAGCTTTTTATTTTATATACTTTTAAAGGATGCAAAGTTTTTGTGTGACATACACTTCTCACTTTTACTGCGGAGGGTGGGAGGGAGCGTCTGTGACACATGCCATATAACCCTTCTTGACACACACACACACACGACACCATATAACCACACTCACACACATGTCCTATATAACTTGACACCGGCCGTCAAAAACATCTGTTCTATTTAAATAGGTCAAAACTATCCTTCAAAAATATGATTTAGGACTAGATAGGTCATAGGGCAAAACTAACTGTCAAACTACATGATCGATAGGGCAAAGGTTAATCCCATGACCTCATTCGGGAAGTTCAACCCCTCAATCATAAAGGTCACAGGAAGTTCAACCTGTCAAAAGGTCAAAGTCATTAATCATTTTGTCACAAGGTCCCCTATAAGTACTACTGGCATAACATGAACATGACAGAGTATTTTCCGCAATCCCTAATTTCAAGTAAACCAGACGATACCAGCTTAACATGTAAACACTCGATGACTGGCAGGTAAACTGGAGGACTGCAGCATGACGTTATTGAAGGGGTGGGCGAGTTTTAGGAGGAGGGAAGACCACTCTCTTGGTGAGGGTGAACTCCAGCTGTGGCATCTGCTTCCTCAAACCACTTCTGTCCGTCTTTTGGCTCACGTCACTGTTCACCTGCGTCAGAATGGAGAGTAGATCTGTTCCCCTACATGCACAGACACACAAAATCAGAGATCAAACGGAGTCAAATTTAGATAGTTAAACTTACAGTTACTTCCAACCCAATCAGTGGTTTCGCAGTGGATAAAACCTCATCCACTAATGTATGTTAGGAGTGGAATACTGCATACTGAATACTGTGCAGTGTACCATACTCATACAAAAAAAAACGGTAAATCAAAAGTAGTATACTTTAAATATGTGACAGAAATAATAAGGTAGTATTTCAAATTCAGTCAATGATTTAAGAAATACACCAGTTCATCCACCAAACTGGAAGGGTATTACATGCATACAGAACAAATCTGCCTACTGTGTAAAGCAAAGGCTACATACTGCTACAGCTATAATATGGTGTCGCAGTATTGTTATTGGCAATAAATGTGATATTAGCCTGATGTGAATATTTAAAGGGATAGTTCGCCCAAAAATGATATTTAAGCCATGATTTACTCACCCTAAAGCCGTTCGAGATGCATACGTCAATCTTTTTTCAGACGAACACATTTTCAGTTATTTTAGAAAATGTCTTAGATCTTTCAGTGGTTATAATGTGAAGCAATGGGGTCCAGCTGATTCAAGTCGGAAAATGTACATGCATCCTTCTCAAAAATAATCCATCCGTCTCCAGGGGGATAAACGAAGGCCTTCTGAGGGTAATCCGTGCGGTTTTGTCGTAAAAATATACATATTTAAAACTTTATAAACTAAAATAACTGGCTTCCGGTGGCGGTCGGTGCGCGTTCACAGAGATGAATGCGTTGTGACGTAGAACGAACGTTGAGTTTTGTTTTGCTCTGCTCTCTGGCTCCGCTGTCACGTTCGTTCTAACACAATCAATTCTAAATGTAGCGCAGCTTTTGCGGCTTCATGTCACGCCCATAGTTGCCCATAAATAGTCTGTGAAACGCCCACAAGTTAATATTCATCTATTGCGAAATCATGGCAAACACAGAGAGGAAAACCAAGAAACATAACTTCACTCACGTCATTACGCATTGTGATGGCATCATGGCATTTTATTACCATTCATTTGATTGCATCTGACAAGCTACAGATGTGTTATGAGGATGAATTGCATAACATGCCAATATTATTGCAGAACATATTTCACTTTTCGTTTTGTAAATATGTGTTCATTTGCATTTCTGTTGTAATCTTCGTTTGATTTTGTTTGTTTTACACTGCAGATCGATCAAACGGGTGTTTGTGTAGGCTGTCAATTGTAAGACTTGCTTTGTGAAGTCTTGCTGTTATTTATGAGAGGCAGTATTGCCATTTCTTTTACACAACGGTCTACAGTTTCACACACTTTCACGTGTTTCTTCCATCTGCTGACGGTGTCGCCATTTCTCATTTCACCCGTTTTTGTGCGTATGCCTGGGTCAGAGTTTGCGTGAAGGACCGCACATTTTCCCGTCAAGTTTGCTTTTTATAAATACCAATTATTGCGTAGAGAGCGGCGTACGCCGCCTTTTGTGAGTATGCAACGTTTATAAATGAGGCCCCTGGTTCAGAAAGTAAAAGTCCTCCTCAGTATTTTGTTCCAATCACCTGGATTTGCTAATTAGCACCGTTTTTCAGCCAGGAGAACTAATTCGTGAAGTCAGCTGGCTGAGGTCATGGGTGGAAGAAACATATAGCAGGACTTTTTCTTTCTGACCCCTGGACTTTATAGCTCTGCTTATGTGAATAGCATTGTGTTGTCTTTGAGGTGTGCTCACCTTGGCACCAGCAGTTGTAGATTGTGGCAGAGGGACTGTATGAACCAGGTTCCCTTCCCTTTTTCCCTGTATGAGACATAGTGTGGTACAGTTGAGGTGGCTAAGAGGTAGTCCGCCATCTCAGGGATGGAGTCTCTGGGTACAGCTGCGTCGCTGACTGGCGTAACCTCATCTTCTGGGAAAGTTTGAGGAAACACTGCTCTCTGCTCCTTGGTCCCCCTGCAGGCCTGGATGAAGAACAGTTTGGGTTTCTGGAAGAGTGAGGAGCACCGATATGGACTCAGAGTCTCCATCAGCTCTCTGAAGGTGACGGTCTTTCCATCGACCCCGAAGATGCCATCAACACGTCCGTGGCTCAGCACGCAACACACCACGCAGTCCGCCAGTGTGCGGTCACGGGCAGCCAGGTCCCTCAACACCTGCAGCATACGCTTGTGATCGCAGTTCTGCTCAACCACGACCTCAAAGCCCAACCACTGGAACACAACCTTCAGACTGTCTGTACAGACACACACACAAGTCTCCCACAGTGAGGAACTTCAAAATAGTTAGTAATATAAAATAAGACAGAATTCATGTAGTTTACTTGCTGTTATCGTCCTCCTGCCACATACTCTCTTTGGTCATGGCTCCATGGTTTGCATTAAGAAAAACAAGCGTGTCGACATGTGAAGTTATGGTTATTGTGCGCTTGAGTACTCAATGGCTTCTGACTAGTGGTTAAAGAACTCGACTACCCGACTAGTCTACTAGTGACTACTATGACTAGTCTTTGTTAAAGAGTTATAACCAATGAACCAATCTAACCAACTACGACGTGAATCGCAATGATACAAACTTGTTTCAAAGCAAAAAGTCTTTAAAAATCGAACAAAAAGACAAAGACTGTGTACTTAAGACTGTGTATTTAACTACTTTAATTAGGGAAAGAACTATCCATTCCATTAAGAATGAATTAATTCCATTAATAATATCCATTAATTCCATAAAGCACGGCGAATGACATGAATAAAAAATGATTGGAGAAAAATAAAACTATTGCTTTAAATATTTTGATTACAGAAACAATATTTTATAATTATTGTAAAATATGCATATATTTAGAAATATTGAAGTATTTTGACAGTATAGCGAGACCAACTTGATTTGTCACTCGCTGTTGTCACGACGCGCACACGAAAAGGTGAATTCCAATAGCATCTTTATTTAGTGTAATCCGTAATCATATCCACAAACAGGTAAAGGGTCATAATCCAAGTAAATCAGTCCAAAACAAGAAACAAAATAAACAAACCAAGACAGACTCTGAGATGCGGGTGACACAATACAAGGACTCCGTGACAGACACTAAACAGGCAGGGTATTTAAACACAGAAACTAACGATCATGATGGGGAACAGCTGGGTGCAATGAACAGTGATGAGAGTAGACAAGGATTGTGGGGAATGCAGTTCTTAATGTGACAGACACCGTGGGGGAAGGAGGACATCTAGTGGTAACCAGGGAACACAAACCAGACACTGTGACATAACCCCCCCTCTACGGAGCGGCTACCAGACGCTCCAAGACGTGACAGAAAACACAAGAGTCCAGGCGGGAGGTGGACTGGTGGAGGATCAGGGGGAGGGATGGGGGGCCAGGTCCATGGAGGGAAACGGGGACAAGGGGTGACAGATCATCTGGCGACCAGGGAGAAGCAGATGACCCATCGGGCGGCCAGGGCGGAGTAGGACGTGCAAGCGGCCAGGGCTGAAATGACAGTCCATCGGGCGGCCAGGGCGGAGACTCTCCCTCGGGCGACCAGGGCGGAGACCCTCCCTCGGGAGACCCTCCCTCCCATCTTGTCTGAAGACACAGGTTCGGCGGCGGTCATCTTCTCCGAAGACACAGGCTCGGCAGACGTGACGTGAACAGTCTCGGCGGCGGCCATCTTGTCCGAAGACACAGGCTCGGCAGGCGTGACGTGAACAGGCTCGGCGGCGGCCATCTTGTCGGAAGACACAGGCTCGGCAGATGTGACGTGAACACTCTCGGCGGCGGCCATCTTGTCCGAAGACACAGGCTCGGCAGATGTGACGTGAACAGTCTCTGGATCAGCAGAAATGATGGATCGCTGGGGTGGCGCAGGCAGTGCGAGCAGCTCGGGCGGGGCCGGCAGATCAGGACGCCTGGGCGGCGTGGGCAGAGCAAGACGCCTGGGCGGCGCGGGCAGAGCAAGACGCCTGGGCGGCGCGGGCAGAGCAAGACGCCTGGGCGGCGCGGGCAGAGCAAGACGCCTGGGCGGTGTGTCAGGGACGGTAGTCACCTCCGGGATGGTCTCCGTGTTATGAGCCACCAGACTCGGGACCACCGGACTCGGGACCACCGGACTCGGGACCACCGGACTCGGGACCACCGGACTCGGGACCACCGGACTCGGGACCACCGGACTCGGGACCACCAGCACTGGGACCACCAGCACTGGGACCACCAGCACTGGGACCACCGGCACTGGGACCACCGGGACAGTCACGGAGGGAGTCTTCCTTCTCCTCCTCCGTTTCAGGACCACCGGACTCGGGACCACCGGACTCGGGACCACTGGACTCGGGACCACCGGAATTGGGACCACCGGAACTTGGACAACCGGAACTGGGACCACCGGAACGGGGACCACCGGACTCGGGACCACCGGAACGGGGACCACCGGAACTGGGACCACCGGACTCGGGACCACTGGAACTGAGACCACCGGACTCGGGACCACCGGGACAGGAATGGAGGAAGTCTTCCTTCTCCTCCTCCGTTTCGGGGCCACCGGAACTGGGACCACCGGACTCGGGCCACTAGAACAGGCTCTGTGCTGGACGGAACCAGTGGCGTTAAGTTGGGCACTCCTTCTGAAAATCTAAATCCAACGGATATATCCCTCATGCTGCGGAAATGAAGGTATTTGACAAACCTGTCAAAATCCAAGATCTCCAGTCCCCTCATTTCCCAGGCCGGCAAGGGATCATCCAGGCAATTATTAAAAATGTCTTTAATTGCCGTGTCATTATATCCCATCCCACTGGAAAGAGTACAAAAAATCACCCTCAATTCTTCCACCGTCCGGCCCTGCTGGCGTAAGGAAAATAAATTCCCTACTCTCTCCTTCTCGTTCCAGGTGAAACGATGAGAGGTACGAATACCTGTGCTGCTGGATTTCTTCATTTTGACGGAGTCCTTCTGTCACGACGCGCACACGAAAAGGTGAATTCCAATAGCAGCTTTATTTAGGGTAATCCGTAATCATATCCACAAACAGGTAAAGGGTCATAATCCAAGTAAATCAGTCCAAAACAAGAAACAAAATAAACAAACCAAGACAGACTCTGAGATGCAGGTGACACAATACAAGGACTCCGTGACAGACACTAAACAGGCAGGGTATTTAAACACAGAAACTAACGATCATGATGGGGAACAGCTGGGTGCAATGAACAGTGATGAGAGCAGACAAGGATTGTGGGGAATGCAGTTCTTAATGTGACAGACACCGTGGGGGAAGGAGGACATCTAGTGGTAACCAGGGAACACAAACCAGACACTGTGACAGCTGTGCAATCTATGGAAAAGAGATTAGAACATCACCCGTAAAAAAACTCTATCACACTCTAAGCAAATGTTCATATCGGTCTGAACAGGCACATTAAAGGTGGGGTATGTAATTCTTTTTTTGGCCATTTTTTCAAAATCACTTGAAATCCTATTCCTAACCCACTTACAGCCACTGAGTTAGAAGCACTGAAATGAAAATTAAGCAATTTAATCATCTGTGGAACGGGCAGGACTCGAAAAACTCCAGCCAATCATTTCCAAGACCACCTAGAATCATTGGACAGTAAGTGCGTCAATCAAACGGTCGTACCATACCCCCTCCCCCCATCCATGTCCATGTTCTTCGAATGGGTGGAGTCAAAGGAAAGAAGGTAGGACCATTTGAGTTGTGTATTTTCAAAATCTGCCGGCCGTTTTGCAAATCGCATACCCCACCTTTAATAGTCGTTCATTCAAATTAAAAGTCATTGCAACGAATTCTAGCACCATTTTGATGTGAATGGGCCTTTTATATTTATATATTTATGGAAGGAGAAACCCGAGCCATATCTAGAGACCAGAATATCATAAAGGCTAGGCTCTTTTGACTTGGGCTGTAACAAAAAACCCAAGAAACCACATAGCAACACACTAAAAACCACTCCACAACTAATGTTATGATGGTTATCAGGCTATTGGCATGATCATTGGTTTTAGTTGTGTTTGTTACACTAACCTTTGTCAAAGTCTGTTCCTTCTCTGTTTCCCAAATCGCATGCACTGAAGTCATAGTTGTTGATGATGAGACAGACTCCTCTCCTGTCCCCTTCCATCTCATACTGCTGGATCACCAACAAACGATGCAGTGTTAAGGCACGTGAATGTGAGGAACGTCATGGTTTGATTTAAGCAGGGGTGTCCAGTATAACACAATATAGTTTAAACTAATATAGTCAGCTACACAGATCATGGGCAAATAGAGCAAAACTAATAAAAGTATTGCATTTCCCAGAGAAACTTTGCATTCTCTCGCAAAAGTATTGAAATCCCCAGAGAAAGTTTGATTTCTCTGAAAAAAATTGCGTTCTCTCGCAAAAGTATTGCTATTCTCTGAGAAACGTAGCAATCTCTCACAAAAGTATTGTGTTCCCTCAAGAAACTTATCAAAATAGAATCAAAATATTCTGAATAGAAAACTGTTCATAAGAAAGACTTTAATGTGGCTTGATGTAATAAAGATAGCGGTGCCAAAAATATGTTTGCATGTGTTTGATTAAGCTTAACATGTTCTGAACCTAGAATAAAGATCTAATTCGTAAAAGGTCTTACCTCTGGATTTTCAGTCGAGGACAAGTTTGAGCTGATTTCCACATGCTGACTCTGATCTAAGACAAAGACATGAACATTTTTTTTTTAGTATAGGATAAAAACAGAGATCAAACATGATGTTGTATTGGACATTTCCTACAGTACCTCCTCTCAGTGGCGTACCGCACATCTCTGAGGCCCCCCCGCAAAGAAGGCGACGGGGCCCCTCCCACCAGCAGTGATGCTATGCCTATCAGTGATGCGCGGGTCAATGTATAAACAACCCGCACCCGACCGACGTTTTAAACTAACCCGCCCGCAACTCGGACCGCAAAAAAAAGAAAAAGAAAATATTGTACCCGACCCGCATTTTTTAAAAGTAGTAAATGCTCATCGTTGCGTCGTTGGGAAAAAAAAGAATATAGCCTAGGCTATTCTAATTTTGTCAAGAATTATAAAAAATCGTCAATAAGCTCATAATTTGTAAATAGTCTAAATGTTTAGTTTTAACAACAATTTTAAAAAGCTGGCTATGTCTATTTTGATGTTTCTGTGCAAGTTCAGCAGACAGTGAGTTTCGGGTTTGTTCCGAGCTCGTGAGCGGAGAGCTGAACCTATTCCACTCCGCTCACTCATTCCGCAGGGTCGCTCGCTCAACCCAGAATGGCCTGCTGGTTCGAAAATATGTGGAATAAGGGCTACCTCCGACTAATTTTTTTTTTTTTCTAGTCGACTAGTAGTTGTTCATTTAAGCCATTCGTGGACAAATCGCCCCTTTATATTAATTTAATTAGCCTACTTAAATAGGCTATGTCTATTTTGATAATAAGCGTTATGACCGCACGCATAAAGCTTGCCACAAAGAACCGGTTAAAGTAATGATTATGAATGTGTCTAAATTAGCAAGGAGACATTTAATTGTTTAGTAATAAACTGGTGTTTTCTGTGTCGCTGCAAAGATGAAGTTGACAATTCGGACTCGCCATGAACGCCAGAGAGAAATGCACATTTCATTTGGATTACATAATCAGAGAGTAGCCTATTTATTTTGGTTTGAATATTTTCGTTTAAAAGTAGACAATTGATTGATAAAACAGTGATCAAAATTAAGATACAATTTATACAAAACGAAAAATCTTTTAAAAAGAGTTTTCAATAAAACAAAACGTCGTCAAAATCATGTTTTACCAAAAACAGCGCCGTTGCTAGGAGGGCGCCAGCGCCTCTGCCTCTCAGCGGCTCTGCCTCGCGAGTGGATGATGATAGCCCTGAAGACGCCTAGCAATGATAGCCTATACATTAGTGGTAGTATACCTTTAGTTAAGTTATACCTTAAGAGTCTTCGTAGCGCGCTAATAGACAATATTTTCGGAAAATGCAGCCCAGGTATGATGCGTAATGGAGATTCCAAAGCGCTCTTCTTTGGTCAGAACCATGGAGAGCGATCGCGGATAGGTCCGTCCTATGCACCGAAACTTTTAACAATGCAACAAAATATTTAAAGAGCATCAAGCTATTAAAATCTATATTATGTATACGCACGCACAGATAATAACAGCTATATTAGTCAATGTTTTTTTTATTAAGTTAAGCAGTGATTGGATAACGTTTTTTATTTTTTTATTTAAAGTTTTTAATTTAAGGCCCACCCACAATTGGTCTGGCTTATCCAAAACTGAAATCCTGGCGCCGTGCCTGGTTGGTCGTGCCAGTTTTGTGGCTATCAAATGTGTAAATAGCATCGCAAGAAGTACACATGACAAAACCAGCACATTGGTCATCATCTTTCATTATTTCGGCAAATGTCTCTCACACTCCCACAGCTTCCACTCTCCAGTCTTCACCTTTTCTCTTGCCGCCTCCATCTCTACCTGCAGACTGAGCTCGTGCGTCATCATACTTCTTGCCAGTTATTCAGCCAATAAAGTGTAGACCTATGTATTTCATTGAAAATAGTGTCTAGTAATATATAAATTACAAAGGTTTAATTGGCATCTTTATTTCAAACGACCCGACCGACCGCGACCCGAATATCATTAAAAATATTTTTGGATGACTCGTAACCGCGGGTGACCGCAGGCACCCGCTCATTTCGGATCAACCCGCGCATCACTGTAGGCTATAGTGTTAATGACAAGTCAAATGTAAGAGAAAATTGATTTTTCCTGATTGCTGTTTTAGAAAATTATTTAGCATTATTAAGAGTTTTTCACATACTTTTTCAATCATTGCACTACCTTCACGCTTTGCGTGCCGTTTCTCCAGCATGACACGGCATTCTAAATTCATCTCAAATTCATTTGCCGCGTCTTGAGTTTTTCAAAGCAAAAACACGTTCTATCCTATGTGGTGTGTGAACGCCTTTTAGAAGGGCCTGGGCGGGGCCCTCCAAAGAGGCGGGGCCCTCCAAAGAGGCGGGGCCCCCACGCACCGCGGGGGCTGCGGGGGTGTCCGGTACGCCACTGCCTCCTCTAATCTCAGAAGCTCCATTCAGACTTCTGTCCACCTGGTCATCCATTGTGTCCTCTGCCAAGAAGAACAACGCCAAACAAATAAGCTTTGAGTTTGATCCATTTTAAATTTTTTGTATATTTAAATTTGCATGAATTCCCATTTCTTGTTAATAATTTTTGTTAAGTTTTACATGGAGTTTCTACATTACTTTCTGCAAAACATGTAAAGTAACTTCACCTGATGTCGGCGGTGAGGGCTGTGGAACGAAGAGAGAAAGAGACAAAGTTTTACAGCTTAGTAGTAAGTGCTATTTTAACAAGGTGAAACACAAATGGAGATGCTTAGCATAATGTTTTTTATATGTTAATGTTAATTTATTTTTATTTATTTTTCAGAAAGAATACATTAAAATTATCAAAAGTGTCAGTAAGGACATTTATATTGTTACAAAAGATTTCTATTTCAAATGAATGCTGTTCTTTTGAACTTTCTATTCATCAAATTTCAACATTGATAATAATCAGAAATGTTTCTTTAGCATCAAATCATCATATGAGAATGATTTCTGAAGGATCATGTGACACTGAAGACTGGAGTAATGATGCTGAAAATCCAGCTTTCATCACAGGAATATTAAATAGTTATTTTAAATGGTATTAACATTTCGCAATATTACTATTTTTACTCTATTTCTGATCAAATAATGCAGCCTTGGTGAGCAGAAGAGACTTCTAGCAATATTGGATAATAATAAACATTTTTTATAATTAAACATTTTTTATAAACATAAAAAAAAATGTAATTCCTCCTCTTGGGTTCCACAGAAGAAAGATGATATGAAGAGGAGTAAAATATGAACATTAATGCAAATTAGGCAAATTAAGTTATACCGGAGCTGGTGTGTACGACACGGAATAATTAATCTCGGTCTCTTGAGCAATAACCATTTCACCAGCTGCAATAGGACAGAAAACAATAGCAACCATAATAATACTATGATTCACATTGTAGAGCATGCATAAAATCAATCAAAACATTTTGTAGCAAAAACTCTAGTCTACAAGATCCAAAAACACCTCAGACCCCAGAGGGTTAATCTCCTTGCCGTTTTGATTTACAGTATTTTAACTTATTTTACATATAAGAGAGGCAAATTAATAAATGTTTCACACATCACATCATTAAATAATAAAACAGTCACACTCACAACTCTCTGTTTTGTATTGAACGATTCTTTTTTCTAATCCGGGATGGATCTTGTTTATAATTTCCTGCAGAATGCCCAAATTATCTTCACCCAAAAGGTCTTCCTTCTCCATCTCCAAAAACAACTGCAGCAGCGTCTAAAATGCATGTTTTTAAAGCAGATTTAATCAAACACCACATGCAGAAATGTGACGTCAGACTAAAACTGGTGACGTCTCTCACCATTGCCTTCTCCAGTTTTTTGCGCGGTAGTTTGTCGTTGAGTAGGAATTTAATGTTGTTCAGGTCCTTATCACAGATGGACTCTGACACCTCATACAACAACTGTCTGAAATGCAGAAAAATAATACTGTTCATTATTACAAAGTTACTTTAAAGACTTTTTATAGTTCCTTGTCAAATAGTCACCGCAAAAAAAGAGTTTACGTCAAACACAACTAGATGAGTTAAGTTTGATGACAAACTTTGATGTTAACTCGACAAAGCCTTGAATGTTTAAAAAACGTACTCGGTTACTAACGTAACCTTGGTTCTCTCTAGAGAGGGAACGAGTACTGCGTAATATCTTACGCTAGGGGAAAACCTCTTTTCCACGAGATACTGAAGCCAAAAATTATCCTTAATTTTGCAATAATGTAAAACGCATTGCAGCAGCATGCAGACATGGGCGAGACAGCTCGCGCGCCCATTGGCTGCTCTGCGGCAACTGCACCAGCCTATCGAGAGAGGCCCCTCATGACGTCAGAACCAATGAGGGCGCTTCGCGCCCAATACGTCATGTCCCGCCCAAAGAGGGTGGGGCTCGGCTATAAATATAGCCTCGAGAGGCTGGTTTGACCAGTTTTTCATCGCCGAAGCGAACCAGAGCGTGATGCATGCACGGCAAGATACGCAGTACTCGTTCCCTCTCTAGAGAGAACCGAGGTTACGTTAGTAACCGAGTACGTTCTCTTACGAGAGGTTCTCTCGTACTGCGTAATATCTTACGCTAGGGGAACACAGTGTAAAACGCCGTGCGTGCTTGAGATACAACACTAAAGTCCCAAGGGCAGGTGCCCGGGGCTCATACAGTGCCTAATCACACGGGACTCACAGAGAGTCCGGGAAGAGGGGCTAGAATAGCATCATTCCTGTAATATAGAGCTCTAATAAGAGCAGATTATATCAAGTGTTCCACACAGCCAGGGCGAACTCGGCCTGGACTGATAAATATGGGGGACTTACGCACTGCCCACAGAAGTATACAGACGATCAGTGATCGACGCTCTAGCAGTTTCAGCATCCTGAGCCGATAGCATCGGGCAGGCAATACTGAAAATTTAGACCGAGAGCAACTTAGCTTGTAAAGCGGGAACCTCGAGGTTATAAAACCTTATAAATGTAGACGGGGAGGCCCATCCTGCCGCCATACAGATATCTTGCAAGGCAATCCCACTAGACCAAGCCCACGACGAGGCCATGCCTCTCGTGGAGTGCGCTTTGACGCCTAATGGGCATTGCAGGCCCTTAGATGTATAAGCTAGCGCTATAGCATCAACTATCCATCTGGATAAACTCTGTTTTGACGCGGCTAGTCCCTTAGAACGTCCGCTGAACAAAACAAAGAGCTGCTCCGTCTGTCTGAAAACGGATGCGCGAGACACATAGGCTCTTAACGCCCTGACCGGGCAAAGGAAGCCTGCGTCCCCTTCCTCTTCAGATACCGGCAGGGCCGACAGGGAGATCACCTGTGCCCTAAACGGTGTATTGAGGGATTTAGGAACATATCCGTGCTTTGGTTTGAGTATGACTCTCGAGTCATTAGGTCCAAACTCTATACACGTCGCGCTCACTGAGAGCGCTTGCAAGTCCCCTATGCGCTTCACTGAAGCGAGAGCCAAAAGAAACACTGTTTTGAGAGACAAGTGTTTTAGGTCTATTGATTGTATTGGCTCGAATGGGGCACCTTTCATGACTTCCAGAACCGTGGAAAGGTCCCAAACGGGAACCGAGGGAGGTCTGGGAGGATTCAGCCTCTTAGCTCCTCTAAGGAAGCGAATGACCAGATCGTTCCTTCCTAATGAGTGGCCAAGCGTTGGTTCAGCGAACGCTGCTATGGCCGCCACATAAACTTTGAGCGTGGATGGGGCTCTGCCCTTATCCAGAAGCTCTTGTAAAAAGGAAAGAACCTCCGACACCCCACAGTGTGAGGGTGAAGTGCCACGCGCTGTACACCAGCTAGTGAACACAGACCATTTTGAGGAATAGAGCCGTCTCGTAGATGGAGCTCTAGCTTGTGTGATCGTGTTTAACACTCCCGCTGGGAGGTTAATGGGTACCCGTTGATGGCCCACACGTGTAGGGACCAAAGCTCCGGGCAAGGATGCCAGATCGAGCCGTTTGCCTGCGAGAGGAGATCCCTCCTCACCGGTATCGGCCACGGGGTGGTACTCGTCAGCTGCATCAGGACTGGAAACCAGGCTTGGTTCGTCCATAATGGGGCGACGAGTAGCACCGGGCATCCGTTTTCCCTGATTCGCTCTAACACCTGGGGTAGAAGCGTGACGGGGGAAACGCATAGAGCGGGCAGCGGGGCCAGACGTGGGCCAGCGCATCCCTGCTCTTGGAGAAAAATTCCTGACAGTGAGCGTTATCTTGAGACGCAAATAGGTCTATTTTCGCTCTGCCAGATGTCCTCCACAGCAGTTTGACTGTCTGCGGGTGTAAAGACCATTCTCCTGCCGGAAGATTGTTCCTGGACAGTCTGTCTGGTCCCACATTCAGGTGGCCGGGCACATGCGCTGCTCTGAGCGAGCGCAGATTGTGCTGAGCCCAGACCAGGAGGCGTTCCGTCAGCCTGTGAAGGGTTCTGGATCTGATACCTCCTTGGTGATTTATATAAGCCACCACTGACATTTTGTCCGAACGGACCAGGACGTGGTGTCCTATTATATGGGGACAAAAGGGGATGCAATTATAAGGGGATGCAATTATAAGGTCCTATTATAAGGGGATGCAATTATATTGCATCCCCTGTAGATGCAATTGGAGTAGAAATGGGAGAGATGCCTCTAGATATTAGAAGGGAAAAACTGGCAATTACATACTGGGTAAATCTTCAACAATCAGCAAATAATCACCTTACTCGCAAAGTATTGGAGGAGTGCTGGGAATACTCATATGATGGAGGACACAGTTTTGGATGGAAGAGCAGAGTATGGGCTAAGGAATGTTGCATGGACAATAAGATCTTCTGTCCCAGTATACCACTTACTGATGGAACCATGGAAAGTCCCTGAACCGCTTGTAGATTTGAGTTTACTAGACAAGCCCAAAGAAAAGTACATTGGAAATTAGGTTAATGCTTTTTTAAATAACACATTTTATTCAGTATTACAAATATTTACAGATGGTTCTAAGGAACCTATCAGTCAAAAGGTTGGATTAGGTGTATATATTCCACAATTTAAAAAACAGATTAGTTTGAGGTTGACTGATGAGATGTCTGTGTACACTGCAGAGTTAACAGCTATAATAATAGGACTACAGTGGGTCGAACAAGTCAGACCAAATAAAGTGGTAATATGTTCAGATTCTTCTTCAGCTTTAATTAGTATAGTACATGCAAGATCAGACAGAGAAGATTTATTAATGGAAGTATATTTATCACTATACAGACTGAAATAGGCTGGAATAGTGGTGTATTTCTGTTGGGTACCGCACACATTGGGGTATCTGGTAATGAAGTTGCTGATAAACTAGCAAAAAAAGCACTAGACAAGAGGGAGGTGGATGTTAAAGTACCTATGGGGAAAAAGGAGGCAAAATCGATTTTAAAGAGAAAGTTAATGAATAAGTGGCAAATTAGTTGGGACAGTAGT
>NC_139984.1:28462305-28732305 GCF_963993115.1 Abramis brama
CAACAATTCCCAGAATGCACTTGCTTCGCTGCCCTACGAGGCCACTCCCAAGCCACGCCTACCGGTAAGAGGGCGGTTTGGTTTGGTTTAGTTTAGTGGCAGCTGGCAACTGAGGAAAATCAAAATGGCTACCATTTAAAAGACATGATTAAGTTGAAAAAACATTGTTTTGTCAACTCCGTCAGACGTCAACTCTGAGTGTAAAAGTGCTCCCAAATACTCATTAAATAATGTATAACAACTACATAACATGAAAATATGATCTAAGTATACATGTTGATTGACTTAAAATATATACCCAAATGACAAATAATAACTTAAATAAAAAGTATTGTTTTTATCTGTACTGTAGGCAGACATGGCTAGACAAAACCTGTCAGTGGAGGAGCAAAGAAAAAGAAACAGAGTACCAGAGAAAAAAGAGAGAAAGAATTAACAGTGACCTAGAAAACAGAAGAGACCAGTTAGAAAAGGAGAGACAGAGATGGAAGGACAGAGTCCAAAACAAAAAAGTAAAACAAGTAGGAGAATTCGGTTGATGAAATGGAAGATTTGGTGGATGAAATGGATGAGGAGCCATTGAAAGGTCCTGAGGGTGCTATTGTTGATATAACTATCAACAGTATTGAGACAGGGGATTGGCTGACAGTGGTGTATGATGATCACTGGTGGTTAGGAAAGTCCATTGATGTAGATATAGAACACCAAGACGTGAAAGTTGAGTTTATGCATCCTCATAGTCCTACTGCCAATTTTGACCCAAAACATGGGAGGAGGGATGTCTGTTTCTGTCCAGTGAAAGATGTCCTTTTGAAACTGACAGGGACAGCTTGTCCCCTCCAAGCAAGCCGGACCTATGCCATAGCCCCTGATGAAGAAAGCAGCAGAGCTTAAGTAGCATTTTTCTCTGAGTTCACTGTGTAGCCTGCTCCCTGAATCATCGCGCTTATTCATTTGTGGATGTTAACTGAATCTGTAAGTCAGCTACACTGTTTATTTCTGAATATTATATTTTATTCTGGTGCACTTAACATTATCGCTACTGTGTAATAGTAGCCTATGCTATTCACCAACTAAACATATCCTATTCAATGAGTTCTCTTTCACGGCCATCATCTGATTCTGTAGTAGCCTATTCACAAACTGTTTGCTCAAGCGTAGAGTTTTATCGGAGTTCACTGTGTAGCCTGCTCCCTCAATCATGTAGTTTAATTTTCCATATTTATTGTATGTCATTATGTCAGTATCAATATTTGCTTTCTACCATGCACAAATAAAAATGTCACTGAACTTTTGCTGTGTAATTGTAACAGTGAGCACTCAAGCCACATCCACACGAAGCCAGAGCTTTCCCTATCCGATATTTTTTTTCCCCGTTCAAAAAAAAAATTTTTCGTAAACACGGCGTCGTCTTAAGAAACATCTGCGTACACACGAAACCACTGAAACCGACTCAAAACGATGTAGTTCACATTCCAGACCAGTATGTGGCGCTGTAATTCTGCCACAGACATGCACTAAAAATGGAGAAGACTTAAAGCATGCGCATAAACCTTGCGCTGTATACAACAATAATATTAGGCACAGTAGCCTAGCTTCTTTTTTTTTTTATCAAGAACTTTATTGAACAATATGAACAACCATAAATGGCCTGGTACAAAAGAGTCACTATATTCGATAGTTAGCGGACGCATAAAGCTTGCCACAAAGAACCGGCAAAAGTAATCATTATGAATGTGTCAAATACAGCAAGGAGACATTTTAATTGTTTATTAATAAACTAGTTTTCTGTGTCAGTCTCGGCTAAGCTTTCTATAGCCTAGATAAATTTCTGAGTTTCGGTTCATTTATGAGAACTCAGTTCACGAGCAATGCAAGTTATCTCGCGCCGGTGCCTCCATTTCCTGATTAAATTGTCTGCTATATCTGCTTCTTATTTATTAAATACAGGCAATTGGTTGATGAAACATTGATTAAAATTAAGATACAATTTATACAAAACGAAATTCACTTTAAAGAAAGTCTTTATACAAAACAAAACTTAATGTGGTCAAAATTATGTCTCCCGATATATTGCGCATCTTATGATTACATGCTGTTCACTTTTCATATAATCAATATAGATCAAATTTAAAAAATAACATATTATTCACACATAAATATGAAACTAAATACATTTTCTTTAATGGCTACAACACGTAGGCCTACAGTAAAGAGAAATTTAATGTCAAAGTGGAATTTGAGCGAACGCCGTTTTACCTGCGATCATGTAGGAGGGGTGCGTTTTTTGAATAATAGTCAAATAATTCCCAGCGATCGTCGAATGTTATTTTTTCTTGAAACGCCCATCCCTACAAAATACGAAATTTCTTAATCAGACAACAGACAAGCAACATAGCAGAAGAAAGAAAATATAAATAGGCCTAAATAAAGAAATAAAAATAAAGTAAAAAAATGAAATAAAAAATACATTCAAGTAAATAATAAATAAAGAAATAAAAGAGGCTCAGTAGCGGCAGCACGAACACAAGCATGTAGTCAGCAATTGCTGCTGTGACTTAGTGGAGTCTGACTAGTTGACACTTGGTGAGATGACATCATCGTTTCACAAAATGTACGGATTGGCCGTATACACGAAAACGCAAGGGTATCGGTTTCAGATTTATCCACCTTGGGACCCGGTTTCAAAAAATAGCGGTTTCAGTCTCCGAAAACGCCGTGATGACATCATCATTTCAACTAGACAGACTGGACGTCTGGACGAAACGCCAATATGATACAAAATTTGTACGTATACAGCTAAACGCGTCTCCGTGTGGACAGGGCCTCAAACACACCGAACCAACAATTACAAAAAACACACACAAAAACTGATTTTGCACGGGCACTTTGCACTAGTACAACACCAACTTATCTACATGCATCAGTGTCTTGTGTGCACAAAACCACTGATTGTATATATTAAAAATGAAAACATTTGTAAACTAAATTAAGGTATTTTAAAATGGCTAATTCCAAAATAATGTAAAATAATATTAAAAGTGTATACAATGTAATTTATCACTTAACCTTGCTAATGCACACCATTTCTACACACTTAAAAACTTTACAGTGTTGTTGAATTGATCAAACACACACACACAAAAAAAACATATTTTCATGTGTCAGACGGAGTTGACAAATGTCAAGTTACTAAGTGAGTAAATGTACATTTTTATAAAAAGTGGTTAAATAAAAAACCTGTTCCTTTTCATGGTATGATAGATGAGACCCGTGTTTATGAAGACATCCAATTCAAATTAATGTAGTATCGATTTTTGTTTGTCACTTTTCAAAAGTACTTTTGTCCCTTATCTCAAGAATCAGTGGTATACAAATAATTTAAAAACTATCATTGAACAGTTGATTACACAGATATAACCAATGAATACGACAGTCCTAGTTCTCTCTACACGTTTTGGGATTGTTTTTTGGGATTGTTCTTGATTTGCTGCAGCTGCTTCTCTGCGGGACCAGACGCCATCACTTCTTCTTGCTGAACTGCTCCAATGCTTTATGGACTAGATCAGAGGTCATCTCATCACGAACCAACACGCAGTGAACACCTGAAAGAGCGGGAAACAGCTGGTGATTCAACCCAACCAACAGTCTTCAGCTTTCATCACAGTCTCCAGATCTCTATAAAGGTTTGAGTCAGAGAATGAGCCGAGAGCGAGACCTACCCAGCCTGCCCACCTCCATGATGTTCCAATCCTCATCATCAAAGAACATCATGTCAGAAAACTGGACGCCGCTGTCAGCTTTCAGCCTGGAGACAGGATGTCTATGGTAGCACGCTTACACATACACACACAATGATTGATGCCACAAAAGGCATTGCTATGGGTTTACTCGTGTTCTGATTGTTTTTCAGCATTGCTATGTGGTTGCTAGGGGGAAAAAGAGCTCATCTTATACCTTTTAAAGTGATTGACCTTTGACCCAGGGTAGATCTCTTTGAAGGAGATGTATTGGTTGAAATTATAGAGTGACAGCAGCTGATTGGCCCCTTCTGAATCAGTGGATCTTTGAGAAACAGAGAAAGACCACAGCTTTGATAATATATTTATAGTAGTGAACATTTGAAGTGGATCAAAAAAGTTAATCAAAGTTGTCCTAAGACAAGAACGGGTATTGTTCAGAATTCATGTATAACTTTGATGAAAGGTATTGATCCACTTCAAATGTTGACTACTGTATATACAGTATATATACAGTGAGGAAAATAAGTATTTGAACACCCTACTATTTTGCAAGTTCTCCCACTTGGAAATCATGGAGGGGTCTGAAATTGTCATTGTAGGTGCATGTCCACTGTGAGAGACATAATCTAAAAAAAAAAAATCCAGAAATCACAATGTATGATTTTTTAACTATTTATTTGTATGATACAGCTGCAAATAAGTATTTGAACACCTGTCTATCAGCTAGAATTCTGACCCTCAAAGACCTGTTAGTCTGCCTTTAAAATGTCCACCTCCACTCCATTTATTATCCTAAATTAGATGCACCTGTTTGAGGTCGTTAGCTGCATAAAGACACCTGTCCACCCCATACAATCAGTAAGAATCCAACTACTAATATGGCCAAGACCAAAGAGCTGTCCAAAGACACTAGAGACAAAATTGTACACCTCCACAAGGCTGGAAAGGGCTACGGGGAAATTGCCAAGCAGCTTGGTGAAAAAAGGTCCACTGTTGGAGCAATCATTAGAAAATGGAAGAAGCTAAACATGACTGTCAATTTCCCTCAGACTGGGGCTCCATGCAAGATCTCACCTCGTGGGGTCTCAATGATCCTAAGAAAGGTGAGAAATCAGCCCAGAACTACACAGGAGGAGCTGGTCAATGACCTGAAAAGAGCTGGGACCACCGTTTCCAAGGTTACTGTTGGTAATACACTAAGACGTCATGGTTTGAAATCATGCATGGCACGGAAGGTTCCCCTGCTTAAACCAGCACATGTCAAGGCCCGTCTTAAGTTTGCCAATGACCATTTGTATGATCCAGAGGAGTCATGGGAGAAAGTCATGTGGTCAGATGAGACCAAAATAGAACTTTTTGGTCATAATTCCACTAAACGTGTTTGGAGGAAGAAGAATGATGAGTACCATCCCAAGAACACCATCCCTACTGTGAAGCATGGGGGTGGTAGCATCATGCTTTGGGGGTGTTTTTCTGCACATGGGACAGAGCGACTGCACTGTATTAAGGAGAGGATGACCGGGGCCATGTATTGCGAGATTTTGGGGAACAACCTCCTTCCCTCAGTTAGAGCATTGAAGATGGGTCGAGGCTGGGTCTTCCAACATGACAATCATCCAAACATCATACAAACAAATAGTTAAAATTTGTTTATCATACAAACAAATAGTTAAAAAATCATACATTGTGATTTCTGGAATTTTTTTTTTTTAGATTATGTCTCTCACAGTGGACATGCACCTACGATGACAATTTCAGACCCCTCCATGATTTCTAAGTGGGAGAACTTGCAAAATAGCAGGGTGTTCAAATACTTATTTTCCTCACTGTACATATATATATATATATATATATATATATATATATCTCAGATGATATTTTTCTGATTTGAAATCTTACCGTGATGCAATGCCGATCTTGAATCCCTGACTATGGAGTGAGCTCAGGATCTTTTTTGTATCTCGATAAACGGGAACAAAGGCAAATCTTGAATCTCGCACCGTTCCGCTGGAAACGAGTCAGTGTGTCAGCAAAGAAACATCAAAACAACAAACAATGAATGAACACTGTAGCTGAAGACAAACCTGTCATCGATATGAAAAGGTGGATCAACATGAGCATCAGAATATAATGGCCAGAGGGTGAAATCTGAAAATAAAATAAATAAAATCTATATATATATCTATATACACACACACACAATGGCGTTCAAAACTTTGGGATCGGTAAGATTTTTTGTGTTTTTAAAAGAAGTCTCTTCTGATCAGTAAGGCTACATTTATTTAATTAAAAATAAAGTAAAAACAGTAATATTGTAAAATATTATAACAATTTAAAAGAACGTCTCGGTTACGTATGTAACCCTCGTTCGACTGATTGGGATCACACTTAGGGAGTCTGTCATCTTCGAGTATTGTTAAAATGAGCCAATGCACATCTCGCGCTCTGCACGGGTATAAACACAGAAGCGGAAGCACATACCAGTTGTTTTTCGCTGAGGAGCCGAGCGGGCCCCGGTCAGCGGTGGTCCAGCAATAGTGGCAACGGGACTACGTCTCCGTCTCCTCCTTCAGGGAACGGGGGTTACATATGTAACCGAGACGTTCCCTTTCAGTCACTCACGTTCGACGCAGTCGTACGTTACGACTGATTGGGATCCCTATTAAAACACCACTAGTGCTGCCACCTTCCAGTGTCTAGACAAAAGCCTCCTGATCCTCCCGCATATTGAGGCGGAGATAGGACAGGGCTAAGGTCAGGAAAGTCACTGCTGTTCCACAAGACCACTGGGAAAGTGTTACCTTTCGTTGGAAGGCATACACTGTGGAAGCCACATCCTGCCCGTAGGGAGGTAACGTGGAGAATAACACATATGGACTGAGCGAATTAGCGGGCAGTACAACATATGGAATGTCACTGAGGTGGCTCCAGCCGATAACAGGGGGGAGACGCAACCGGTCAGTGACGGCAGAGCAGGCTCTGCCAAGGGAAGACACAGGCTTGCCGGAGGGAGCCGTACCGTGGAAGAATACACATATGGGATTGCTGTAGGGATCGCAACATATGGACCCAGCCTAGCACAAGTTCACCAGTGCATACGAGTGGTAGGCCTAGCTTCGGACGCTCCGCCACGTCCAACACCGAAGGGGTGTGGAGGAACTCAACAGGGTTCGGCTAAAGGGGAACTCAACTGGAGCAAAATGGCGCATGTATCCAGTCCATAGGAGGGGAATGGCGCAGCAAGCCAACACTACAAACCAGGTAAACGGTGAAGCTGGCTTCATCTCTTCATGAAGGGAGCCCACGGAAAGCAACCGGCTCGACACATAGGCTATTTTCCTAGCGAATGTGCTGGTGTCGCCCAGCCCGCAGCTCTGAAGATCTGTCAGCATGGCAATCTGTGTCAACACCCAGGAAGGAGCTAAAGTCTCTCTTTGGAGGAGCTCACTACCCAGGTGGGCACGGTGCACCTTGGGAAAACACACCAAGATGATGGCAACCACTATGCAGTGGGCCAACCTCTGCATGGAAACAGCCTTCCCCTCTGCTGGTTTCCGTAACAGACATACTGTCCTGAATAACCGCGAGGCGGAAGGAACAGAGAAAGCCAGGGCTGGGTCTGCCTCCTCCAGGGCAGCGCTTGTAGGCTCACCACCTGGTCCCGTCTTAAGGGAGAGGTAGGAACCTTGGGCACATATCCAGGCTGGGGTCTCGGGATTTTGTGAGAGTCGGCCGGCCCAAATTCCAGGCACGATTCATTGACTGAAAATGCATGCAGGTCCCCTTACCTTCTTGATAGAGGCAAGCAAGCAGGAGAACTGTTTCTTTAAAAACAGGATTTTTACCTCAGCTGCATGCAGTGACTCAAGGGAGGTCTCTGAGTGCAGTAGCACCAGAGATAGGTCCCAAGAAGGTATAGAGGGGGCGCAAGGCGGATTCAGTCTCCTTGCTCCCCTCAGGAACCTGACGATCAATTTGTACTTCCTTATTAGATCTACTGCATCAAGATGTGCATTAATATAAAGGCAACATACATTTTGAGGGTGGAGGGAGACAGCCCATGCTCCGACCCATCTTGCAGGAAAGAAAGCACAGAAGTGATCGAACACTTTCGGGGGTCTTCCCGTGAGAAGAACACCAACAACGAACAGGTTCCACTTCAGGTCGTAAGCAAGCCTCATCTTTTTAGAGGGAGCTCTCGCAGAAGTGATGGTATCTACGTTCTTTTGAGGTAGATAACTGAACCTCCTCAACGAGACCTGGGTTTCCCAGGGTCTGGTGCGGGTGCCAACGGTGCCCCTTCCCTGAGATGTCTCAGAGGAATGGGTCAGGAAGGGATGTCAAGAGGAACATAAGTTCGAGGGTACGAGGTCCAGTTGGGCCATTAAGGGGCAACTAAGAAAACCTGCTCCTTCTCCTTCCTGACTTAGCACAGCATTTTGTGTAGGCCCCGGGGTCAACTCTATGCCAATGTCTCCGTGTTTCAGGGAGTAAACAACTGGCAAGGGGACCAGTTCAGAGAGGCAACAGATGTAACTGTGCATATGTAAGTCTCCACCTTCCTCGGCTACAAGGCTGTCGTGAGGCCTTGTGGGCGGCACGATTGAGAAGGCTGGATTACTTAAAGTGGAAGAAGCGACCTCAGAAGCTTCTAACTCCAAAGGAAGAGGTGGTGGGCGAGTTGTGACATGCGAGGGAAGCGTATGAGCAACGGTCGCTGTACTGAGCAGTGCAGGGCTTGCTGAGCAGCGGCATCAAGCAAGGGAACTGCTAACAAGAGGTGAGAGGTTCACCCAGACCCCCGTTACTGCATGCCTGTTATACGTGGCCCCTCAGCTGGTGCTTAGCAGACACTTGTTCTAGGAGCATTTAGCCAGGAGAAACAAAAGGTCTGAACGCGTCTGAGAGTTTGGCGGCAGGCCGAGTGTTGTTAACACACGGAGCGTGCCGCTCTGCCACGGCCACCTCAGGACTCGGCCATGAAGCCAGTGCTGAAGCAGTCTTCATAGGGAGGAAGCCGGTTACATGCGGCTGCGTCTGCCATATGCCCCAGGAGCCTCTGAAAGTTTCAGTGGGACCCTTTCTCACTTCTGTGTAGCACCGACCGGACACGTTGAGGAACGTGGAGGAACGTGTAGACAGAGTCCACCTCTAAACCATAAAAGAGATTCTTAGTCTGTGGACGAGTTTACTCTTTCCCAGTTGACCTAAAGACCCAACTGGCTGTGTAGCACTAGAAGGGAGGGACTTGTACTGAGACTTTAACCCCTCAAACGCAAGAGCACAGGCATGGCCTGCGTTGTGGAAGGTTAGAGATCTGAAGTACACGTCCTTCAGGTCGAACGCTGCAGATCAATCTTGGGGATGAAGCTTGAAAAAGGGCCCGAATCAAGAGACACAGATCCAAGATGGTCGTAACTCACCATTGCTTTAGTACAATGAAGTATGGGCAACTTTCAGAAGCCGGTCTTCATGTCCGTTGGAGGGGCGGCTCAATCGCATCCTTCACCAGTAGGAATGCGATGACCGCGCGCACGACAGACGCACATTCGAAAATGTCTGGGTCTGAGGATGCAGGGACGCACATTCTGGCCCTCTTGGGACCCAGGAACAGAGAAAATTGCTCTTTCTTTGAAGTGTGGGTACCGCCGGCTCCGCTGTTTTGGGAGCCAGCGGCGGAACAGACACACACACAAACAAAGACTCCATCCGGCCTTCATCGGGGGGAGGGAGTGGATCGGTGACCAACTCCAAGAGCATCCTCCTCCATCCCTGAGTGGCCCACTCTGGAACGCTTTCGCTTGCCACCTGGCTTGGCAGCGCCTGGAGTGGGCTGGGCACCCCTACTGCGGCCGGCTCCACATTGAGGCCTGGCTGGAAGCTGCTGCGGAGGCCCGGCGGTAGTGGGAACGGCTGTAGGGGGACGCCGTCGGTGATGAGCAGGCGGAGGAACTGCCACTGGCGGAGCTCACCTATGAGCGCACGTCTGGGCTACCCTCGTGCATGTCCATGGCTTAATATACCTGTACCAATCATCCAACCGAGACTGTTCGGGACACGGTGGAGGATTCCACTCGAGCTCGACAGCCTCAGCGGCCCGTTTCAGCATAGCTGATGTTTCTGGATCTGGCTCAGGCAACATTACACTCCCAGAGAGAGATAACGCAGCTGAGTCATCATTTCCAGAGGTCAGCTCACCCTCCGATGCTGCAATCGGCATCCTATCCTCTGGAGGGTTAGGTTAGGTTAGGTCAACTTTATTATCCCCAAGGGGCAATTTGTTTCAGTCAACAGTAATCCATACAATCAATAATAAAATAAAATAAAAAAAGATATAAAAAAAGCACAAAAAAAAAATCATCCTTAATGAATTACTCTAAATAATAAAAAAAACAATGGCAGCTGGTCCAAAAGAATTTTTAAATCTATTAGTCTTACAAAGTGGTAAAGAATATCTGAGAGTAGAAGGTAACAACTTAAAAAGATTCTGCAAAGGATGGCTGAAATCTCTCATCATTAACTCGGCCTTCCTCAGAGTCCTGGCTTTGTACAAACTATTCAAATCATTCAGGGTGGTGCCAACAATCTTACCACACACTTTAACAGTACCTTGTAATATATTTCTGTTTTAAGATTTTAAGCTGAATCAACCATAAGGGGCCCCGAATGAAACGGCTGGTCGGTTCATTACAGAGGGACCAGCACGCTCAACGGGGGGCTCCACCGGCTGCGATGTGATAGAGGAGTGAGGGGCCCACAGGGATTGGTTACCGGGCGGGGAAGCCTCACTATAATCCTCTGATCACCCATCCCACACGGCGCTGTAGTGGGGCATGGTAATGGGGACTCCACGACCACGAGATCTGTCATATTCTAGCAATGAGAACATGAACTATACACAAAAGCTGCTTAAACGTACACAAATATATACACCTATATGCCTATATACACTCACCTAAAGGATTATTAGGAACACCATACTAATACTGTGTTTGACCCCCTTTCGCCTTCAGAACTGCCTTAATTCTACGTAGCATTGATTCAACAAGGTGCTGAAAGCATTCTTTAGAAATGTTGGCCCATATTGATAGGATAGCATCTTGCAGTTGATTGAGATTTGTGGGATGCACATCCAGGGCACGAAGCTCCCGTTCCACCACATCCCAAAGATGCTCTATTGGGTTGAGATCTGGTGACTGTGGGGGCCATTTTAGTACAGTGAACTCATTGTCATGTTCAAGAAACCAATTTGAAATGATTCGAGCTTTGTGACATGGTGCATTATCCTGCTGGAAGTAGCCATCAGAGGATGGGTACATGGTGGTCATAAAGGGATGGACATGGTCAGAAATAGTGTTGTCAAAAGACCCGGTACTTCGGTACCAAGTCGGTACTAATTTTTTTTTAAACGTCACGGTACCAGGTTTTCTCAAACCCGGTACTTGATGCGCGTGCATGCCCGAAGCGCGTGCAGTTGCGTCCTCTTCATAAAAGCGCTGATGGCGATCGGCGGTGCTGCTGCTGATGTGGTGCTGATGTTTTTGCGCGTGCAGATACGTTATTTCAAATGGCGCGCGGCAAGCGCGCTCATAATAGAAGCGGCGCGCTCGCTTTTCCATGCGCGTTCATGGATGCATAGCAACGACAGACGCCACGGGAGTACAAACGCTTGCGCGAACTGCGCTCTCCATGACGACGAGGAAGTGTGACATAGGCCTATTAATTGATTTCTAGCCCTTGCATTAGCTTTACTACTAGATATATTTATGGAGATGAGAAATAAAAAGCCGTCATTAATATCAGTCCGTCAGAAAAGCAGTTCTAGTCTTATTCTTGGCTGGATAACTCTTAGCAGGTTTAAAAAGCCCTTTTAAAGTTAAATATGAATACAGTTTTGGATTAAATAAAAGTATAGTCAAGTCAAATAAAACATATTTTATCTCCTGTATAGTTTGGTAATGCTACAATAAGATACCATTCATTAACATCACTTAATGCGTTATCTAACATAACACATTGAGTGAACAATATATTTTTACAACATTAATTAATGTTTGTGAATGTTATTTAATACAAACACTTGATTGGTCATGTTTGTTCACTTCATTCATTGTGCATTAAATAATGTTAACAGAAATAATGTTAACTTTTGATTTTAAAAATGTATTTTTAAATTAACCCCTAAAGGAGAATAATTGCGACAGTATATAACTATTGTTTTTTTGTTAGGTCATTTTATCTAATGTTATCTAACAAATGGAATCTTATTGTAAAGTGTTTTTAATACTACCATCTTTGTAACTGTGATATACACTTTAATATAATTATGTAAATTTAATCTAAATTAAGCTTTGGTACCGAAATTGGTACCGAGAACCGTGGATTTTCACTGGTATCGGTACCGAATACTGAAATTTTGGTACCGTGACAACACTAGTCAGAAACAATGCTCAGGTAGGCCGTGGCATTTAAACGATGCCCAATTGGCACTAAGGGGCCTAAAGTGTGCCAAGAAAACATCCCCCACACCATTACACCACCACCACCAGCCTGCACAGTGGTAACAAGGCATGATGGATCCATGTTCTCATTCTGTTTACGCCAAATTCTGACTCTACCATCTGAATGTCTCAACCGAAATCGAGACTCTTCAGACCAGGCAACATTTTTCCAGTCTTCAACCTTCCAATTTTGGTGAGCTCGTTCAAATTGTAGCCTCTTTTTCCTATTTGTAGTGGAGATGAGTGGTACCCAGTGGGGTCTTCTGCTGTTGTAGCCCATCCGCCTCAAGGTTGTGCGTGTTGTGGCTTCACAAATGCTTTGCTGCATACCTCGGTTGTAACGAGTGGTTATTTCAGTCAAAGTTGCTCTTCTATCAGCTTGAATCAGTCGGCCCATTCTCCTCTGACCTCTAGCATCAACAAGGCATTTTCGCCCACAGGACTGCCGCATACTGGATGTTTTTCCCTTTTCACACCATTCTTTGTAAACCCTAGAAATGGTTGTGCGTGAAAATCCCAGTAACTGAGCAGATTGTGAAATACTCAGACCAGCCCGTCTGGCACCAACAACCATGCCATGCTCAAAATTGCTTAAATCACCTTTCTTTCCCATTCTGACATTCAGTTTGGAGTTCAGGAGATTGTCTTGACCAGGACCACACCCCTAAATGCATTGAAGCAACTGCCATGTGATTGGTTGATTAGATAATTGCATTAATGAGAAATTGAACAGGTGTTCCTAATAATCCTTTAGGTGAGTGTATTTATTTATTTCATTTTAAACATTTTTTTACAAACAAGTGATACAACTATTGTGACCGTCCATTTGGAGGGACAGGGAACGATCTCATCCAAAAACGCACGGGTGGAATGGCATCTTTTTTTTGTTTTGTTTTTTGAAAAAGACAAAAACACACCCGTGTTGCTCTTTCAGGAAATGAGACCCATCACCAGTGCCGGAGCACACAGGGGAATGACCACGGCAACACTGAACAGTGAACTGAAACAGTGAAACACTCTCTTTTCCGCCCTCTAACCAGCCGTCAACAAACACAGAAATTTGATGCTGTTAAAACAGCAGTTGAGAGCTCAAAGCTCACAATCACTGCTGCCCTCGCGCTGGGAGAGTCTTCCTAGAAGAACACCGACACACTCGCTTGTTGTAAACAACAAAACTATTCAGAGACATCGACACCGATTGGCTCCGAAGTGAAAGAGAAGTGGTGTGCATGCATCCACTTCTGTGTTTATACTTAAGACTGTAAAAAAAATATGGACGACGCCCCTTCACTCTCTTCCATTGGTGAGAAGTGAAGCCCCATGTCCCGATATGGCGCTGACATCTTGGGGCTTGAGTCTGCGCAGTAGCGATTTCGGGACCAGACCTGCGCAGTAGTGAGCAGGAAGTAAAGCCGCAAAATCAAGACCCCACCCTCACTCTCGGTGTGAAATAATTAACTATAGAAATTTAGATATTAAATTTAAAGCTCCAATCTCCTCAGTCCTCCGAAGATCCTGAAAAAAAGTCTGTTGGTGCTTCAGTGACTACTTCGCTCAGAGAACCTGTGAATCACAGCTGTCAATCATGACGTCACACCACCGTTTTTATAGCATCAAATAACTAACTAAAAACAAACTTATTTTAATAACAAACACTTGAATTTACATCAGCGTGATAAAAACTACAGTAAATGACAGAAACCACCTTCGGAAAAAAAGATATTTGAAGTGTAATTAAATTGTTTAGTTGGTCCCAAGTCCGGTTGAATAACACAGGGAGGCGGGGTTTATGACTTATACTAGGACCAGTCACCAGGGGGCTTCACTTTTCAGGGCTTGTGCGGCACGCTTGGTTTAAACCCGCGCTGCGGGGCGGAACGCAAGATGCAATTCACGCACGCCAATGTGCATTGGCTTATTTTAACAATACTCGAAGATGACAGGCTCCCTGTTAAAGCCTGTTTTATACTTCTGCATCGAACTCACGCCGTAGCTACGTCGTGAGCCTGTTTTATACTTCTGCGTCGAACTCACGCCGTAGCTACGTCGTAGGCTGTGTGTAGCGCGCGTACCCTTCGGCGTACCCTGACGTGCACCTCTCCAAAAATGTAACAACGCGTCAACTCTACGCGGACACAAGCGCTGTGTTTGGTCTGCTAGGACCCCTCCCTCGGGTTTCACATGCTCCCTCTGCAAGTGTAATTGCGCGTCAACGCGAACAACGATGCAGAAGTATAAATGAAAACCAACGCATTGCCTACAGCGTAGAGGCTTCGGCGTAGGTCCGACGCAGAAGTATAAAACAGGCTTAACGTACGACTACGTCGAACGTGAGAGACTGAAAGGGAACTGCTTTCTATGTGAATATATTACAAAATGTAATTTATTCCTGTGATCAAAGCTGATTTTTCAGCATCATTACTCCAGTCTTCAGTGTCACATGATCATTCAGAAATCATTCTGTAATGATTTGCTGCTCAAGATACATTTCTACGGAGCCCCTAAAGGGACGTGGTGGTGGAAAAAATTTTAGGTTGGGAGATTTTTTAAAAAAAAATCTTTTGCGTTCCCTCGCAAAACTTTTGCGTTCCCCCGAGAAACTTTGCGTTCCCACGCAAAACTTTTGCGTTCCCTCGCAAAGTTATTTGCGTTCCCACTCAAAACTTTTGTGTTCCCTCGCAAAGATATTTGCGTTCCCACGCAAAACCTGTTTTGAGCTCGGACAGACACTTCCCGTTTAATGTCCCGCTGGCAGTGTTTCAGAGCTCCGTACGTTAATGGAGCGTTTCATAGTGTTTGAACTTGGACTCAAATATAAAGAAATGCAGTCAGTGCTTAACTAAAGGAGTTCAGTGAAGTTGGCAATATTAACATAGGCTATTCGAACTTCCCTATTCTTGAGCTAAACGTTGTTAAAACACAAACGACAACTATTTACAATCACAGTAACCTAGACAACGAGCTACAACCCAATTCTCATCAAGACGAGCTTTATAATATTAATTTGTCTCTAACCAGACGAATGAGAGACAAGTCCAAATAAGGGGCCGTCTGTAAAGTGCAAATCCCAAAACCCGTCTGCACATTTTATATTATTAAACATATTCAGTAGCTTCACTGTGACACACTGTAGCCTACTGTCAGTACAGTGTGTCACAGTGAAGCTATTGAATATGTTTAATAATATAAAATGTGCAGAATTGTCACCAAATTCAGTTCACACATCACTGCTCTCCTGCTGGTTAAACTACATTACTTAGTTTGATAAAAAATGCTGAATTTTTATGATTATTTATTATGAAATAAAAGCAATAACTTCACCCTTTTTAGAAAAAAATATTAAATAACTTCACACTGTGTGTGAAGTGTAGGCTACATACAGTGTACAGTGTAATGCCATCAAATTCAGTAAGCAAATATAATGCAAAAGCTGCGTAGCCTACAGTACCAATATAATTTGTGTAAAGAATAGGCCTACTTATTTTTTATGTGCAATTACTTCCCAAACTAATTGTTGTAGGCCTATAACCAACATCAGAGCAGTGATGTGTCATGTGTGAACTAAATTTGGTGTGTTACAGTGAAGTTATTGAATATTTTTCATAATATAAAATGTGCAAAAGCAGTGTAGTATGACCAGTGGGTCACCATTGATGTGTAAACTGAATTGGGTGGCACTACAGTTTGTAACATTGAAGTTAATGACTATTTTTGTATTTTTGACTATGAGTTGATGCTGTAGTCGTTTTTTGGGTTATATTGCACTTTGCAGACGGTCCCTTTGAACTAGTCTCTCAGCCGCCTGCTCATATAGATCAATTTAGCCTATATTATAAAGCTTGTTTTGATGAGAATCGGGTTGTAGCTCGTTGTCTAGGTTACTGTGATTGTAAATAGGTGTCGTTTGTGTTTTAACAACGTTTAGCTCAAGAATAGGGAAGTTCGAATAGCCTATGTGAATATTGCCAACTTCACTGAACTCCTTTAGTTAAGCACTGACCGCATTTCTTTATATTTGAGTCCAAGTTCAAACACTATGAAACGCCCCATTAACGTACGGAGCTCTGAAACACTGCCAGCGGGACATTAAACAGGAAGTGTCTGTCCGAGCTCAAAACAGGTTTTGCGTGGGAACGCAAATATCTTTGCGAGGGAACGCAAAAGTTTTGCATGGGAACGCAAATAACTTTGCGAGGGAACGCAAAAGTTTTGCGTGGGAACGCAAATATCTTTGCGAGGGAACGCAAAGTTTCTCGAGGGAACGCAAAAGATTTAAAAAAAAAAAAATCTCCCATCCTAAAAATATTTTCCACCACCACGTCCCTTTAGGGGCTCCGTACATTTCTGATTATTAGCAATAATGAAAACAATGCTTTTTTTTTGGAAACGGTAATATTTTTTCCCCCCAGAAAGATAGAAAGTTAAAGAGAACGACATTTATTTAAAATAGAAATATTTTGTAACATTATACACTACCGTTTGGGGTCAGTAAGAATTTTTTTTTTTTTTTTTTTTTTTTAAGAAATGTATACTTTTATTCAGCAAGGATGCATTAAAATTATCAAAAGTGACAGCAAAGGCATTTATAATGTTACTTCATAAGATTATATTTCAAATAAATGCTGTTCACTTAAACTTTCTATTCATTAAAGAATCCTGAAAAAAATTTACACAACTGTTTTCCTCATTGATAATAATCAGAAATGTTTCTTGAGCAGCAAATCAGCATATTAGAATGATTTCTGAAGGATCATGTGACACCGAAGACTGGAGTAATGATGCTGAAAATTCAACTTTGATCACAGGAATAAATTACTTTTTACAATATTCAAATATTTAAATGTACTCAAATACTCTGTTTTGTATTTTTAATCAAATAAATGCAGCCTTGGTAAGCATAAGAGACTTTGGCTTTTAACAACATTAAAAAACTTTTGAACGGCAGTGTATATATGACACTATAAAAATGTATTTTTAATAATTCTCTCTCTCTCTCTCTATTTATTTATTTGTACACACACGCACACACACACCACCCTTTTTACAAAAGGTCCAAATAGTTTTTACCATACATTTAACATACTAACCTTACCACCATACATAGATTAAAAAAAAGACCATAGTTAGTACAGCTATTGTTACAGAAAAACGTATTTGGTATAATCCACTGGTGTCTGTGTATTCTGAGTATTCTGTGGCGTCTACAATATGAATGACCACATAAGGAAGTGTATTTATCCTCTCATTTACTGAGGCTTATAAAACCATACAGTTATTCTGAAGTAAAACGCTAAAAATGAACTGTGGAAACTTACCGAGGTCGAACACTATTAATTTCGGTTTAGACATCTTTGATTCGCGACTGACAGAAAGAACTCAAAGCGCATGAACAGAACAGAACAGAACAGAACACTTTCAGTTACCGGTAATGCGGAAGTGGCATTGTGACGTGACGTCATCGACGCGTAGGAGGTGAAGACAAACAGCCAATAAAGACAAAGTCAAGTATGCTAAAATAATACATATTTGACAAAGAGAAACACATAGCTTCAGTTTTTTTGAAGCTCTGAATTTTTTTTGACAAACTCACATAGAAATATAGAAGGGCTTACATTTTCTCCCCATTTACAAGTATGGATTTGGTATTAAACGTTTCTACATCAGAGAAGGGTGAATTAAATCACACTTAAAAAATTATAGGAGGTATTTTTTACTGAAAACCAGCTGTGCATATCAACCCAAAATTTAGAAGTAAGCTCACAGTAAAATAATAGGTGATAGTCAGGAAGAGAAGAACAAAAGCCACAAGGATCCACATCAAAATGAAATAGTTTCTGTATAAAATCACTAACTGGGTAAATCTTAAACATAATATTTTAATGAGTCTCCTTGACCTTTGGAGAAACCACATGCCATCTGTAAAAGCTTTATCCTTTACTGAGGTTTCAACATCTCCCAAAAAAATAACACTGATAATCACCAGTGATAATACGTTTAAGTTTTCTGTATACAAGTTATAACACTTACATATTACACATACTGGTCTACATTACATATTTAAAGGATAAAGGAACAGAAAAATTGCTTTTAATTATTCTTAACAATCCAGTGGGAAGGGCATTGTATACCTTATCATATTATTTATTGCAATTCTAACTCTATATTTGTTATTAAAATCATTATGAGATAAGTACCCATTATCATCTAATAGATCATGAATAAAAACAGATTTTAAACAGAGATTTCCTATTAATAACTACAGCCCTATTATTCCAAAAAGTGGAGTTGTGAGGGGAGAAGTTATGGGTAAATATAATTTTACAAAAAAAGCAGTAGCCTACTTGTTTATGAAGATTAGATAACTTCAAAAGAACAGATATCAAGACCACATCCAGGGGCGTCACTAGGCCCTTTTTAGGGGGGCTTCCTAAAGGATTATTAGGAACACCATACTAATACTGTGTTTGACCCCCTTTCGCCTTCAGAACTGCCTTAATTCTACGTGGCATTGATTCAACAAGGTGCTGAAAGCATTCTTTAGAAATGTTGGCCCATATTGATAGGATAGCATCTTGCAGTTGATGGAGATTTGTGGGATGCACATCCAGGGCACGAAGCTCCCGTTCCACCACATCCCAAAGATGCTCTATTGGGTTGAGATCTGGTGACTGTGGGGGCCATTTTAGTACAGTGAACTCATTGTCATGTTCAAGAAACCAATTTGAAATGATTCGAGCTTTGTGACATGGTGCATTATCCTGCTGGAAGTAGCCATCAGAGGATGGGTACATGGTGGTCATAAAGGGATGGACATGGTCAGAAACAATGCTCAGGTAGGCCGTGGCATTTAAACGATGCCCAATTGGCACTAAGGGGCCTAAAGTGTGCCAAGAAAACATCCCCCACACCATTACACCACCACCACCAGCCTGCACAGTGGTAACAAGGCATGATGGATCCATGTTCTCATTCTGTTTACGCCAAATTCTGACTCTACCATCTGAATGTCTCAACAGAAATCGAGACTCATCAGACCAGGCAACATTTTTCCAGTCTTCAACTGTCCAATTTTGGTGAGCTTGTGCAAATTGTAGCTTTTTTTTCCTATTTGTAGTGGTGATGAGTGGTACCCGGTGGGGTCTTCTGCTGTTGTAGCCCATCCGCCTCAAGGTTGTGCGTGTTGTGGCTTCACAAATGCTTTGCTGCATACCTCGGTTGTAACGAGTGGTTATTTCAGTCAAAGTTGCTCTTCTATCAGCTTGAATCAGTCGGCCCATTCTCCTCTGACCTCTAGCATCAACAAGGCATTTTCGCCCACAGGACTGCCGCATACTGGATGTTTTTCCCTTTTCACACCATTCTTTGTAAACCCTAGAAATGGTTGTGCGTGAAAATCCCAGTAACTGAGCAGATTGTGAAATACTCAGACTGGCCCGTCTGGCACCAACAACCATGCCACGCTCAAAATTGCTTAAATCACCTTTCTTTCCCATTCTGACATTCAGTTTGGAGTTCAGGAGATTGTCTTGACCAGGACCACACCCCTAAATGCATTGAAGCAACTGCCATGTGATTGGTTGATTAGATAATTATGGCGTTATTTTCTTGTCAAATGTCGAGAGCGCATTATTGTAGGGCGAAAGTACATTAATATAATGCGCGAGCGCGAATCTCTCTGCTCGCGCGCGGAATATAATGTGCCAAGTGCGAATCTCTCTTGCTCGCGCGCGGGAACTGAGCGCGTGCTCTCAAATACAGGCTGCTCTTGTAAGAATTTTCTCTGGGCTCGCTCAGAGAATATGCCTGCACTTAAAATGTGTTCAGTGCAATCGCAAATCTCTCCTCTTCACTTAAAATAAGCGTGTGCTTAGCCTGTGTCCCGTGCTACGCGCATGCCTAAGTAGGCTACTCTTCTCTTCAATTTCTTTTTATTATTATTATTTTTTTTATTAATGCCAAGGTATCAAAAATATAACTTACATAGTAAAAATGTAGGCTACAAATTACATACAACGGAATAAAGAAAGCAAAGCAGCATATATAGCCTATATATATATATATATATATATATATATATATATATATATATATATATATACATACATACATACAGCCTGTACATATGCTCATAATAAAATAAACAGAACAGAAAGCTTTAATGAAATAAATAAAAAAGTTAAAACAAGTTTATTATCTTAAGAGCTTTAAGATTTTTTGATAACAAAATGCTCTGGATGTATTGTTGGACCTCTCTTCTAAAAACAATGAATAAGGGATTCTGCTGAGTGTGAATTTACTACAGTGAATGTGAAATTTTGCAAGGAACAATAATAGATTGATAATATAAAATTTAGCTTTTGAAAAGGTTTAAATCAGATATTAACACAAGTTGTTCTTTTTGTGGTGCCCCTGATGAAACTGCTCATCATATCTTCTGGGATTGTCCTCACACACAGTTATTTTGGGTTGAATTTTCTAATTTTATTAAGCGCAATGTGTTTCCGGATTTCTCTTTGCTTTTTAAGGATGGTTTCTTTAATATACAAAAAGCTAAATTTAATGAGTATTTTATTATTAAGCTATTATTGTTCCTTGCAAAATTTCACATTCACCATAGTAAATTCACTCAGCAGAATCCCTTGTTCATTGTTTTTAGAAGAGAGGTCCAACAATACAGCCAAAGCATTTCGTTATCTAAGAATCTTAAAACTCTTAAGACAATAAACTTGTTTCAACTTTTTTATTTATTTCATTACAGCTTTCTGTTCTGTTTATTTATTTTTTATGAGCATATGTACAGGCTATATGTATGCTGCTTTGCTTTCTTTATTCCGTTGTATGTATTTTGTACATTTTTGCTGTGTAAGTTATATTTTTAATGCCTTGGCATTAATAAAAAAAATACTTAAGCATGCGCGAACGCACGGGACATAGTCTAACCACATACACGCTTACTTTAAGTGAAGAGGAGAGATTCGCGATTGCACTGAACACGTTTTAAGTGCAGGCATATTCTCTGAGCGAGCCCAGAGAAAATTCTTACAAGAGCAGCCTGTATCTGAGAGCGCGCGCTCAGTTCCCGCGCGCGAGCAAGAGAGATTCGCACTCGGCACATTATATTCCGCGCGTGAGCAGAGAGATTCGCGCTCGCGCATTATATTAATGTACTTTCGCCCTACAATAATGCGCTCTCGACATTTGACAGGATAATAACGCCATAGATAATTGCATTAATGAGAAATTGAACAGGTGTTCCTAATAATACTTTAGGTGAGTGTATAGTTTTGTATTAAGTAATAATAAATCAGGAGGAGTGTATCATGATACATATATTAGAGTAAGAGTAGAGTAAAGGTATTTGTGATTTTCTTTTAAGTAATTGATTTATAGAAGTGGCAAATTGATAATTCATGTTGTTATTTTTAATAAATAGAAATAAATATAGAACAGATTAATCATATTGCCAATAGACAATTACATTAATACACGTTTTGTCTATATTCTTAATGAATATAAGCTGGTTAGTTAAATAATTTGAAATTAAATAAAATTAATTGGTGTGACTTGATGAATAACCAACCGTATTGTTGATTATAAAGGCTAAAAAGCTTAAAAATAAAATTATTTATATTTCATTGTAGATGGATATACGACATTTTTTCTTGTCGTGTGGCAAGAGCAAGATAAAAACAAAGAGAAAAAGAGTGTGATGCTGATGAGGTGAGAAAAAAAAACAGCTGCAAATTTTTTGGCCTTCAAAACATCTTAAAATGCACATATGTAGATCAGAGAAATCAAAATTTTCTCGGGGGAGCATGCCCCCGAACCCCACTAAATAGGCTACCTCACATTTGGTATCTCAGTAATTATAAAACCGTGCCATATACATGTTACTGGATGAATTAATGAAACTAGTTAATAATGAGCATTAGACCATAAACTAACTTTTTTTTTTTAAAATCATGCCCTTATGGGGGCTGAGCCCCCCTAAAGTGAAAATCCTAGAATCGCCCCTGACCACATCTCAACACAAATTCAAGGCTGCCAATTTTTTTATTGGGAATATGGTACCATCGAGTGTGATTTTATTAAACACTCTTTCAACCATTTTATTCTGAATTTACCAAGAAGAGATTCAAAATCAGTGGCTCTCAAGCCTCCATGTCAGGGGTGTAACAGACAGTGCAGGGGCTGGGCGACCCGTGCTCACGGACCCTGTCCACATCGCAAGCGGACCCCTGGCGAAGAAGTGATTTCGCAGGATACTTGTGATAGGCTACTCACATTTCAAAGGAAATGCGCTGATTTGAGATTCGAAATCGCACGTTTCGAATTCAGAAAGCAAACACGCTGCTTACTGTCGACCATTTCGCATCAGAGCATGTGAGACGCTCCATGCCAGCGCACTCCACGACGTTCGCTCAAATCACGCTCCAACATGAAATTTCTATGCACTGTAGCCTACAACGTGTAGCGTTTATCATTTTGCATAGATGGCCTCAGCACATTATTAATAGCGCTCGCGAGTGTGATCATATTAATGACAATTAGCTGAGTCAGGAGAAACTGTGCATCTCTTTAGTTTCAGCAGTGTTTGGAATAACGCCGTTTAAAAGAACGGCGTTAGGTTATTTTTTCAGTAACGGGGTAATCTAACTAATTACTTTTCCCGTTACATCGCCGTTAACATTACTGGACCTTAAATGCGGTGCGTTACTATGCATTGATTGAATAAACGGTTTAATCCGAACGCACCCCTGGCTCACACAGCTAGTGAGGAGGTGGGTTAATAACGAGGTAAGCGATTATGATTATGAGTGTTTCATGGTAGCCAATCAGAGCCAGTGTTTTTACACACATGCCAGCACACGCGCCACTCACACACACACACACACACCAGCTAAACAGAGATTCGACGAAGCAGCAGAGATGGCGAGTCAGGAGCAATCTTGACTGAAAAGTTGGCGGGCGCGATCGAAAAGTTGCAAAGTGTTTATATTTGTGTGTGTGTGTGTGTGTGTGTGTGTGTGTGTGAGAGTGAGAGAGAGAGAGAGAGAGACACGGGCGCGATCGAAAAGTCGCAAAGTGTTTACATTTGTGTGCGTGTGAGAGAGAGAGAGAGAGAGAGAAGCAGAGAGAGAGAGAGAAGCAGAAAGAGAGGCGCGGGCGCGATCGAAAAGTCGCAAGTGTTTACATTTGTATGCGTGTGTGTGTGTGTGTGTGTGTGTGTGAGAGAGAGGCGCGGACGCGATCGAACAGTGGAAAGTGGAAACATAAAAACATAATCCGTAATTTTGTTTATACAGGACATCCAAACTTCAGTGTTTTAAGTTACTGCTAATTAAAATTTTAAGGAAAACAAATATATTAATCTGAAATTTAGCAAATTAATTTTCAATTCATTCAGGTACAATTACCAAACATATCTCAAGGTCTTTTTGTCTTTTTATTAATTCAATTAATAAACTAATTATATAAAACATATATAATGTTATATCTGTCGACGTGCAATAAATATCGAAAGTTATGTACAAACACCTGTCTGTTCTACTCATTTCAACTGACTTGTGAAAACTGCTCAAAAAAATCCAAATTCTTTGACATATAGCAACTTTTTTTTTTTTAACAGTAACGCAAATAGTTACTTTCCCTGGTAACGAGTTACTTTTATTATAGAGTAATTCAGTTACTAACTCAGTTACTTTTTGGAACAAGTAGTGAGTAACTATAACTAATTACTTTTTTAAAGTAACGTTCCCAACACTGAGTTTCAGATTACATTGTGGGAGAATATTTGTTTTAAATGTTTATATTATATTTATTTATTATATTTAATTGTTCTATTTAAAAATTTATTATATTATCTTCTCTGTATGGCCAAAAATGATGGAGTATAAGTTGTTTCTGTATGCTGTCACGGGGAAAAAATCCAGCAGAACGCGTCGGCGCGTTTGTCGGCCTCAGGGTTAAAGAAAACTTAGCCTATATAGTTTCATATTAATTTTTAAATAGTAGCCTATAATATTTTTTTATTTCATGTTTGTTATGAAAAGTAAACAGCATGAGTAAGATGCGCAATATGTCGGGAGACATGGAGTGGGTCAGACATGATTTTGACCACTTCATTAAGTTTTGTTTTGTAGAAAGACTTTCTTTAAAGTGAATTTGGTTTTATAAAAATTGTATCTTAATTTTAATCAATGTTTTATGAACCAATTGCCTGTATTTAATAAATAAAAAGTAAACCAAGAATGTCGGGTGTGGAATGGATTGAAATGCATAACAAACGAAAAGCCTACCATGTTTCAGCGGCCTTAAACTTAAGGCCGTAACAATACGTCTTTCTGTTTTTAATACATTTTTTGAATACCTTACAGTAGCCTTATATATATTTATGATATTTGTGGCTTTAAAGCAATAGGCTATACATTGTATACTGTAGGTGGTATAGTGGTTTAAATAAACGTGACGTGGTGACTTGACTTGAGTGCTGAATCGCAGAGCTGGCCTGGTGCAAACATCCCTAGCGATATGATTATATCAGACGCTTTCTTACTATTTAAACTTAATTTTGGAAAAATACGAACGACGCACGCAAAGAGAACTGTTCAGTTTAATATAATATAAGAAACTGCTAAGATACTGATTTTAGCTGGTCAAAATGAAGTAGGCTAGGTTGGGCACACAAATTGGGTTCCCTTCTAGACACGAGCGCAGTGTGTGTGTGTGTGTGTGCTTCGTAACTGTGGGGCCCGTCATAATAGCCTGCACTGGGGCCCATCATTAAAAAGTTACGCCACTGCTCCATGTTCATATTCTTTAACCATATGGACCCATAGAGTATGGACCATATGGTCTCGAGATAACCAATGATTTTTTCATACTTTTTATTTTAGAGTTAAAATTGGAATATTCTCTATGAACAACATCTTTGGTAATAATAACCCTTATGTATTTAACCTCGTTTTTCACTGGAATGCCCTCTTCTAAATCACAATTATGGATAGCCATTAATTCACACTTTTGAAAATTTGTTTAGCTTCTTTAATTGCTAATCTTTTAATGCTAAATTTAACCCATTCCCATTTGCCAATTGAAGTTAATTCAGACAAAAGTTAATTTTAACATTGTTAATCATTAACAAAACATAATTACAAAAGGATTCACATTTTAACATATTATTGTTAAACTTCCCATGAGTTCTGGTAGAAGGTGAGCTGCCATTGCTCCTAAGAGAGAGTGATATCACTGTGATCAGTCAAGTCATCTTTATTTATATAGCGCTTTTTACAATACAGATTGTATCAAAGCAGCTTCACAGTGATAACATGAGAAGAAAATTGCGTCATCGTCCACCCTAAGTAAGGCAGATCAATAATATTGTTGAATATTAAATGTCCCCAACTAAGCAAGCCAAAAGCCAAGGCAACAGTGGCAAGGAACCAAAACTCCCATCAGGAGACAGAATGGAGAAAAAAAAACTTGGGAGAACCCAGGCTCAGTCGGGGGCCAGTTCACCTCTGGCCAACGAGCGAACAGTGTATGATTATGATCCAGGCAGCGTTACAGGTCAGAAGTCAGATTGGTCATGTCGATGAGGCCTTCACAGGGCTGATGAAGCTGGCACTTCAGGGATACATCATGGATGGGTCCAGGTGCAGGTCCACCATCTGATCTGGATACGGCCGGGGTCCGGCTGACTTCAGTAAACAGGGAGGGACTGGTTGACGCTTCAGGACTGCGTTGTCATCATGTCCAGGCGCAGGTCCTTCATAGGATCTGGATACGGCCTGGATCCGGTGGACTGCGGTAAACCTCGGATAAACAGAGAGACTAATATTAGCGTAGACGCCATTCTTCTTATGATGTAACAAGTACATCAGGATTTATAGGGAGTGTTCCCGGTTCCGGCTTACCTAAACTATGCAGCCTAACATTGAATTACAAAAGTCTATAATGTGTTATGTGTATGCTAGGTCAAAGCGATATGTTTTTAGTCTAGATTTGAAATGGCTGGCAGACGGTCGGTTTAGCCAGTCTGTCTGCTTTCTGGCCTAAGCCCCAATTCATGTTTGAGCTCTAAGACTATGAGCCATATTACTAGAGAGATGAGCAGCACCATCCCAGGCGGGATGAATACCATCTCTTTTTAACAGGTCAGGTCTGCCCCAAAAACTTTTCCAATTGTCTATGAATTCTATATTATTTTGCGGACACCACTTAGACAGCCAGCCATTGAGTGAGGACAATCTACTTAGTATCTCATCACTCCTGCGAACAGGAAGGGGGCCAGAGCAAATTACAGTGCCTGACATCGTACTTGCAAGTTCACACACCTCTTTAACATTATTTTTTGTGATCTCCGACTGGCGGAGTCGAACATCATTAGTAGCGACGTGAATAATAAACTTAAAGAATTGACCATTAGCATTAGCCAGCACTTTTAAATTTGGATGGCACACTAAAAGGCTAGCGAATTACTAGCGTGTTGAGCTGGCAATAGCGATTTAGATTGAAGCTAGCGATGTTAGGTTAATGTGTGATGTTGAGTAAGCTATATTTAGCAGTAAAACAACAAGGAATGATAGTTAATAATGATTCAAAACAGAAAGATATACGAAGCTTACAGACGCAAACCAACGCAGCAGCAGGAGCAATGAGGCAGACAAGAGCAATCGACAACTCCAATCAACAACTACAGTGCACTCCTAGAAATCACAGATCCGTTAAAACCAAAGGAGAAATATTACAGTCAAATGAGGAAGATTACTAGTTATAAACCAAAAATCCAATCTAGAATGTTAAAGGCACCCTGAAAAGGACCCCATGTAAAATGTTTTTTATGTGGGTTCTTTACATGCCAAGCATTAATCAGATCAGGAAACTGGGATGTATTAATCAGGGGGTTATAGGAAAAAGTGTTGAAAGGAATGAGGTATCCTTCCATTCATCTGGAACAGAGTTAAAATCCCCTCCCATAATAAATTTGTCTGTAAAATATGTGTTCTTCCAGTCATCAATTTTGGTAGCCATATTCTGGAAAAAAAAAACCCAACTTATTAGCAGCCTTGTTAGTGTAACCATAAACATAAATCAAGATGTAATTACATTAATTTGATTCAAGAACCACCGTAATCCAGTGACCCTACTTATCAACTGATAGTTCAGGGTACTATGTTATGGTAAGTTAACCTTGCTTTCTGGAAAAACCCCAGGAAACTGCTGCCATTAAAACCAGATGTCACAAACCGATGAATGTTCTCACCTTTCCTCTTCATTTGCCTATATCATGATTTTTTTTTTTAAGAGTATACTGTATTTATAGTTTATATTTTATTTTAACAATGAGAGTTAGCAAACTACTTTTGAAAAACTGAATATTTAAATATTTTATTAAAATTAATGTGCAAAGGTTTAAGGTTCAATTTTTAAAAAAAATATTGAATGATTGTTCTTATTTTGCTCATGATTGTTCTATTATCTGTGCTGTTTTTTATGGGGTTCCATTTGTGCCAAAAATTAGTTGACTACTTTGTGCTTTGTACAATACATTTGTCCTTGACAACAGTCATTGCCTAGTTGTTCAGATAAATTAGTATATGTTGATATGCATGTTCTCCGTTAATGCCATCTTGCTCTATCGTCTGGTTCCGTCATCTATCTAGATGTCGTCTTGTTCTGTCATCTTAACTGTCGTCTTGTTCTGTCATCTTAACTGAACTGTCATCTTGTTCTGATATTATTTTTATTATGAAAGGGGGTGCTGTGGGGCCGCGGAACGACTTTGCAAAAAAATCTTGAAAATCCAACTTATTCACGCTTAAAGCGGGTCGCACACCGGACGCGCAGCTCAGCGCCGCGCAGCGCCACGTCTTTTAAATTCGAACACATTATTCTCTATGAGAGTACACACACCGGCGGCGTCTGTCCGCGGCGCCCAGCAACGGCTCAGGACCGTGTTCAAAATCCTGCCGCACCACAGAGCGCCATTTACATAGTTTTATATTAAATTTACATTTATGTGTCTCAAATCGTAGTTAATGTATATACGGACTTCACCCTGTGCTGCAATATACATTTAGTTTTATATTTATTTACAGAAATCAGAAAATTGCTGATGTTATCGGATTTTCAGGTGAGAGTTGTCCTAGACGTGGCGCGGCGCGGCGCTGAGCTGCGCGTCCGGTGTGCGACCCGCTTAAGACTGTGGGGTTGGACCAAAACCACGCAGCTCACAAAGAAAAAGAACAACCACCACAAATGTGTTAGCCGCTGATGCTGCTAACAACATAGCCGATGCTCAACAGGCTGACCTAGCCGCGGTGCTAAGTGAGCTGCAGTCTCTGCGTACCACTGTTTCTTCGATTAACACAAAGATAAGTGTTATGGATGACTTTGGGAATAAGCTTGACAATTTGGAGAAACGTATAACTAAGATGAATGGCTCTATTGCAGCTGTGCAGAGAAGTTTTGCTGATCTGAATGCGGATATTATTGCTAATGATAAGCGGCTAACGGAGGCAGAGGACCGGATAGGGACAGCCGAATATGACGAGTGAAACTGCAGCTGACTGATGCTGTAAAACGCATTGCTTATTTGGAGTCAAAGACGGAAGACTTGGAGAATCGCGGAAGACGCAAGAATTTTCTCGGGGGTGCCGTATTTAGTTAATAGTGAGTATTAGACCCCAAACTAAAGAGTTACCTTTTTTTTTTTTTTTTTTTTAATCATATAGCCTACCCTCATTGGGGGCTGAGCCACAGACACAGACTGATTCATGTTCCATACTGGTCACACAAATTTCAGTTCAGTTAGAACCAGATGCATATTTGTTGATATTTGTGTTTTGAAAAAGTTTTTGATTCATTGTTTTGACTCCTAACCAATATTGTACATTAAAAATTGTAGTCTTTTTATATGGGCTAGTAAAATTCATTTCGGGCTACCAAAATCTGAAGAGTGCCTGCCCGAAGGGCTACAAGCGATTTTGAAATTTTGCGAGCCCTGCTGTCTGTGAGCGTTTGCGCATTTTGAAGGAGTGACTAGGCTGGTTGTCGGTTCGCTGAGACCATGCCGCCTCCCTCTCCGGTTTCACACTGCATGCGTTAGCAGCGCAGGAGCAGTGCGTATGGTGAGCAGGAGCAGGACACGCGCGTTTTGCTTTCACACTGGCAGCGTTTGTCACGCGCGGCTGAACCGCGGCTTGTGTACAGACAGAGTACTCTATAATGGATAAGTTGGCATTGCTTTATTTCGTTTTCAAATACATTTAAGATAAAAAACTTGTCAAGAAGCTTATTTTATTAATAATTTCATTTATATAACTTTTGGTCCATCTTTGTTTTTATTGTTCTGGCAACAAGTTTGTTTTTGGACATTTGTTTTCTTTTTAAATTGCTGTTGGTCATTTGATTGACTGTTTAAAACACAATAGATATCATTAATGCACTTTTTGGATAAAACTGCAGTGTATTTTGGCCATGATCAATGCATTGTCACTTTAATTCAGCGTAAGCGGCGCAGCAAAAATACTCGGCGCCGAAACGATCGCGGCACTGCTATTCACGCGACGCTCCTGCTGGACGCTCACGCGCTGCTCCTGCTCCCGGTGTGAATGCACTCATTGATTAAAGGGTAACTAAACCCTAAACCAACTTTTTTTAGTTAATGATCTGTAAGAATTGGACTTTATTAGTGCTGTTCATTGATTCGAGTAACTTTTTTGACATTTGAGTATAAAGTGTTTTAATTCTACAATATATGGTGTAAAAACGTCTGAGTGCTGCCCTCTTCAGGTTGAACGGCGGCTACTGCAGTTGAATTTTCCTATTGGATGTTTGGGGTACTGCGTGACGTAAGCGGTACTGCCAGACGTAAGCAGGTTCCAGCTCACCACGCCCTTGGTACGAGCTACCACGCATAGTATTGCATCAGTTAGGATAGCTTCAAGTTAGTGTAGATTTATCTGTATAGATAGATTTCCGATGACGTCACATTTCTCCCGCAACTCCTTACGGCGCCATCTTGTGTGTCAAGTGTGTCAAGCGTTTATGTTACGGAGCATGATAATATCCTGAATCGGCATTATTCTGAACATGAAAATCATACGATTATTCTCCGTTTGGCTGAAGTTAATGTTCAGTGCTGCTCTTGTGAACATTTAGAGGTTTTGTGCTCTGGAGATGTGACACTTTATCTAATAATTTCCAAGATGGGCTAGCTAAATGCGCTAGCTCTCATCGACTGTCAAATCGCTGTACCCAGGCGGCTACTATCGACACAGCCCTTGAGAGGTGTTGGCTGGGCAGAAGCACACTCTGACGATTGTCCACCTTCATCACTTTCTCTGTGGCCACATCAGCTGGTCGAGCCAGAGGCAGAGGCTAACATTACACCTGGAGCACATCGCTCTGTGCCTCTGCTCTCCATCTCTCTCCTACACTAAATGAGTTCGGAGCGTTGTGTTGTTGTTTTTTTACCCAGATGGTGTTGTCTTGACACTGAGTCTAAATGTATCGTATAATAAGGGCTGTGCAGATATCAGCCGCCTGGCTACAGCGATGTGAACCGTCAATGCAGGGCTCCAGACTAACATTTCCACGAGGGAGAGAGAGCAAGACAGCGCTTAGTTTGGAGACGGTGAAGTCTTGTTTACAATTTCGCCTGGCTCCGAAGAGAGAGAGAGTGCGCGGGCGACCGGCTTTCTCTCTATCTGCTCGTTCTTTCAGTTAAACATGCGCCCAGTTCATCTACATTACTCACCGATCAAATAAGACTTTGGCGGGACAAAAATTCACTTTGGCGGGCGCTAAAACAAGTTCAATGCAGGAGAATTCATGCGTGAATTTAACTGAGTAGTAACGTTACATGACCATGCACTCGCACAAATGCGACCACATACAATTTTAACTCGCACATTCTAACAAAATAATTGTATGCTTCCAGAGACTTTCTTCCTCTTAATTCGTCAAAAGTGTACGCACTAACGGTGTGGATGAGATACTTGGCAATGTCCATTTCCTGAATATCGGGGTACGCCGCAGGATTAGCCTACATAACCAGTCCTCTTTCGACATTTTGTAAGGATCCTTTCCATCGATATAACTCAATTTCTTATCATATCTTGCCTTGCAAACATCGTCTAATGTGTCCCTGTAAATAACCTTCACCTTGTCGCCAGGTTTGGAGGAATTTGTCATCGTTATCTCAACACAAAAGAGTCAAAAATACTTTATATTAACTGGCTTTCTATTAATGCAGCACAGTGAATGAGCCGTGTCTCCCAGTGGCTTACTGACAGCTTTGACACACAACATGGTGGCGCGCCGCAGAGGATAATGGGTAATTCGAGAAACGGAAACCCATCTATTGGCTGTACTGTACAGTGGTTGCATGCACTTGGCCTGGAAGACTGTGAGTTCCCGCCTAGAGCTCAAGTGTGCAACCTGCATTTTACACGTGATTGCTTCTCCAACGCAATAAAGGTGGAAATGGGCTTCTCCACACAGCTCGCGCTGAAAAGCGACACAGTGCCAAGCGCTGCTCCTCCTGAATGGACTCCACCACCGCAGCGGCGTCTTGATGTGAGTGATCATTTATATTTTAATCACAATTTATGGTTAGGCTAAAGTTAATGCTCTGGGGTCGACAAACACGTCGGCGCATTTTGCTGGATTTTTTCACATAGCGGCAAAATATAAATATGCCTACAGAGAGCGCACGCTATTGACATCAACTCAATAAAACTCATCAGATGCATGTACTTTACGTCGTCTTGCGACCCTGTGAGTCACTCTCCATTTTAGAGTCTGACAGCAGCTGTCAATTAATCCGTCACTGCGGGTCTCAGGTGCACGCCCCCCCGCTCAGCCCCGCCCTTGGTTCGTCCCCTCTATCTCCGCTGGGGTCTGCCCACTTTTCCCAGTAGCACCTCAATGCAGAACATGAGATCCGGGGGGCGGAGTTGGATCCAGATATAAGGGGTGGAGATTGGTAGGTTTAGGGGTGGGTTTAGGGATTAAGGGGTGGAGATGGGTATGTTTAGGGATCAGGGGGTGGAGATGGGTAGGTTTAGGTATATGTAAGGTGGAAGGAGTTGGATTTTATCCGACTCCTCCCCGTGGATTTCATGTTCCGCAGTGAGGACCATCTCACTTTTCCAGCATTTTTCAAATATTGCCAGTGGGTGGAGTCAGGCTCTGAGCAGGGGTTTAGTTACCCTTTAACATGGACGCCGAAAAAAATACGCGCTGCTCACGTGCCGCTGACGGGCCAGTGACAAATAAGGTTTTCAACTGCTAAAAAATTCAAATAGGTTAAAACTGCACATCAAAGTAGTTATTATCTTTATGTGGATGTTTTTTACTTATTACTAAAATCTCAATTTTAAACAATGTATTTTAAGTGGTTTAACTGAGAATCATGTGACGACACCAGTCAAAATGTCATACGGGATAACGTTAATGCATTTTCTAAATATTATGATATTAAAACTTTTCAAATCAATAATACTTATTGAATATATAAAGTGATGCAGTAAACAATATTTAGAGCTCAGAAATTTTTTTTTTGCACAACTATTTTTTCTCATTATATTGTGATTTCTTTAAACGTGACCCTACTTGTTCAAGTTCTTTACCCACATTTTAACACTGCAAAGTGATTTAAAATGCAAAATGTATGAAAATGTTTTACAGGACTTGGTATCATGTTAATATTGTTTCCTCAACTCCATGGAGTGAAATTATGCGTTTCAGTGGAAAAAAACAGCGTTATCCCGCCTGACTTAAATTGTTACTCTGTATGACGCCATATGAGTTAACACATGAATTGTCATTTTTACAACACTTACACATAATAATGTTCATAAATAATTAATGTTTATGTTATGCAATATTTTTCCAAGGAAATTAATTTGGCTCCACTGTAAAGAAATACAGATGTGGTTTTCAGTGTGTAAACTGTTACACACAAACTCAGTGTGGTTTCTTCCCAGATTTGGCAAGTATACAAATACATTTAAACAATGTTTTCATGTTTATGAATATCAAAACAGCACAACTTTTCAACATTAGGTTTAATTCAGTACTGAAAAGTACCTTGAACCATTTTATTGATGATAGGCATAGTCACTCTATATCAATATTCATTAATAATGTAAAGGGTTAAAGTAGGCGACCTTCACTCATTTCACTGAACATCATTTATTTGAGCAACAAATAAACACATTTATTTTTTGAAAAGAAAAATGCATGATGATGTCCCTAGAGTGGATGGCCTGTTCTTAAAGGGGCGGATTCCCCAATATGACAGGTTGGACAATAATTAAATGTAATTGCAATTGAATATTATTATAATTAAGCACAGTCAAAATGTAACTTTTTGTGACTGGCATTGCAGGGCAGTACAGTATATTGATGTGAAAACTAAATAGGCTACTGAAAGCAGCTTTCATACAAAAAATACTAAATAGGTAACAATGAAATTGCCAATTTTCCATACGCTAGCTTTTAACGAAGAGGGTGCCGTTCGAATTTGGCGCTCAGCCATCATGCGTCTGTTAAGTGCGCGATTCTGTTATGTGCGCGCCACAGACTGCACGCACACTGCACGTCCGCTAGAGTTCCGCCTTTTGCGTTCCGTCAATATTACGTTTTTTTAGAGATTTGATTTTTTGACATTTGTGAATGAATTCAGAATCGTCCACGACCGCATCGCGATGCATATAAGAATCCGCGTGGGGGTGCGGCGCTGTGATCGTTCTCTCCGTCACTCCATCAGTAGCCTGCTTCACTCACAAAACCCAATTACAGATCAAATAAGGCTTTGGCGGGACAAAAAATCGTTTTGGCGGCCGCCAAAAAAATTTCAATGTAGGAAAAACCCTGAGTAAGCTAGATCAACATTAGAATAACATACAGATCATATTCTAACATTTTATCATTGTTGAACTAACGTTATATAACATTGATTAGTTTTATGTAAATGTGCTCACCTGTTTAATAAAGTAGGCTACATGTAGGAGCAGTCGAAGTCTCGGACGTGGAGCTCTCGGTATATCGAAAACACCGCACTGATATTGATTCTCTTTTTAGTTCTCCTTTTTTATCCAAAGTCTGCTTGCCATGGTCCATAATGTTTGAACGAAACAACAACAGCGTGTAGACAGACATTACTACACAGTGGACGTCTGTCGCCTTGGTTACTATCAGAGGGCTCTGGTTCATGGCTCTGGGTGCTATGGCAGTATGAGCGGAAACCAGGGACAACCAGGGCTCATTTACTGTGGGCTTTACGGACGAGGAGCCTTGCAAGCCCATGGCATCCTCTAAGCCTGAGCCACTTCACGTCATGCCCACTCTAGTGTTGGCAACTCCTATGCTAACACCGCTCATCAGCGCAGTCACATCAGAGCCTCATCCCACCATGGCCGCTGCCAAGCCTGAGATTCTTCACGTCAGCCCTGCCGAGCCTGAGCTTCTTCACATCAGCCCTGCCGAGCCCGAGCTTCACGTCACCTCTGCAGAGCCAGAGACGGTTCACGTCATGACGGTTCACGTCATGTCTGTTCCCGAGCCGGTGTCTGTACCCGAGCCGGTGTCCGTTCCCGAGCCTGAGTCTGTTCCTGTTCCTGAGTCTGTGTCTGTTCCAGTGTCTCCGGACAAGATGGCCGCCGCCGAGCCTGTGTCTGTTCCTGTTCCTGAGCCTGTGTCTGTTCCAGTGTCTCCGGACAAGATGGCCGCCGCCGAGCCAGAGTATCCAGACAAGATGGCCGCCGCCGTGCCAGTGTCTCTGGACAAGATGGCCGCCACCGAGCCAGTGTCTCTGGACAAGATGGCCGCCGCCGAGCCAGTGTCTCCGGACAAGATGGCCGCCGCCGAGCCGGTGTCTGTTCCTGTTCCTGTGCCGGTGTCTGTTCCTGTGCCGATGTCTGTTCCTGTGCCTGAGCCGGTGTCTGTTCCTGTTCCTGTGCCGGTGTCTGTTCCTGTGCCGATGTCTGTTCCTGTGCCTGAGCCGGTGTCTGTTCCTGTGCCTTAGCCGGTGTCTGTTTCTCTGCCGTGGCCGCCCGAGGGGTCGTCTCCACCGTGGCCGCCCGATGGACTGTCTGTCTCGCCCTGACCGCCCGATGGACTGCCTGATCCGCCCTGGCCGCCTGATGGACTGCCTGATCCCGCTGATTCTTCACGTCAGCCCTGCCGAGCCTGAGCTTCTTCACGTCAGCTCTGCCGAGCCCGCGCTCCACGTCAGCCCTGCCGAGCCCGAGCTTCACGTCACGTCTGCCGAGCCAGAGACTGTTAACGTTATGTCTGTTCCCGAGCCGGTGTCTGTTCCCGAGCCTGTGTCTGTTCCAGTGTCTCCGGACAAGATGGCCGCCGCCGAGCCTGTGTCTGTTCCTGAGCCCGTGTCTGTTCCAGTGTCTCCAGACAAGATGGCCGCCTCCGAGCCAGTGTCTCCGGACAAGATGGCCGCCGCCGAGCCTGTGTCTCCAGACAAGATTGCCGCCGCCGAGCCTGTGTCTGTTCCTGTTCCTCAGCCTGTGTCTGTTCCAGTGTCTCCGGACAAGATGGCCACCGCCGAGCCAGTGTCTCTGGACAAGATGGCCGCCGCCGAGCCAGTGTCTCTGGACAAGATGGCCGCCGCCGAGCCTGTGTCTCCAGACAAGATTGCCGTCGCCGAGCCTGTGTCTGTTCCTGAGCCTGTGTCTGTTCCAGTGTCTCTGGACAAGATGGCCGCCGCCGAGCCTGTGTCTCCAGACAAGATTGCCGTCGCCGAGCCTGTGTCTGTTCCTGAGCCTGTGTCTGTTCCAGTGTCTCCGGACATGATGGCCGCCGCCAAGCCTGTGTCTGTTCCTGTTCCTGTGTCTGTTCCAGTGTCTCCGGACAAGATGGCCACCGCCGAGCCTGTGTCTCCGGACAAGATGGCCACCGCCGAGCCAGTGTCTCTGGACAAGATGGCCGCCGCCGAGCCCGTGTCTCCGGACAAGATGGCCGCCGCCGAGCCTGTGTCTGTTCCTGTGCCTGAGCCGGTGTCTGTTCCTGTGCCTGAGCCGGTGTCTGTTCCTGTGCCTGAGCCGGTGTCTGTTCCTGTGCCTGAGCCTGTGTCTGTTCCAGTGTCTCCAGACAAGATGGCCGCCGCTGAGCCTGTGTCTGTTCCAGTGTCTCCAGACAAGATGGCCGCCGCCGAGCCAGTGTCTCCGGACAAGATGGCAGCCGCCGAGCCTGTGTCTCCAGACAAGATTGCCGCCGCCGAGCCTGTGTCTGTTCCTATTCCTGAGCCTTCGTCTGTTCCAGTGTCTCCGGACAAGATGGCCGCCGCCGAGCCTGTGTCTGTTCCAGTGTCTCCGGACAAGATGGCCGCCGCCGAGCCAGAGTCTCCGGACAAGATGGCCACCGCCGAGCCTGTCTCTCCGGACAAGATGGACACCGTCGAGCCAGTGTCTCCGGACAAGATGGCCGCCGCCGAGCCAGTGTCTCCGGACAAGATGGCCGCCGCCGAGCCTGTGCCTGACGCCCGAGGGGTCGTCTCCACCTGGCCGCCCGATGGACTGTCTGTCTTGCCCTGGCCGCCCGATGGACTGCCTGATCCGCCCTGGCCGCCCGATGGACTGCCTGATCCACCCTGGCCGCCTGAAGGTTCGTCTCCTCCCTGGCCGCTTGAAGGGTCGTCGCCTGCACTGCCTGCTCCGCCCTGGCCTCCCGTCTTGCCGCAGTTTCCAGGTCCACTTCTGCTCCACGGGCCTGGCCCTCCAATCCCGCCCCCGGGTCCGCCTCCGCTCCACCTCCCTCTTGGACTATTTTAGAGCGTCTGGAAGCCGCTCCTTTGAGGGGGGGCTATGTAACGGTCACCAGCTGGAGTGCCCTTAAGAGCCACCAGAGGGCACTCCACACAAGACTATTGTCACTCTCACAACTACATTTCCCAGAACTCACTGCCTGGACTCATTATCACTGATTGCATTCACCTGTATCTCATTACCTTGTTAGTTTCAGCCTATTTATTCCATGTTCACTCATTCACTCACTGCGAAGTCTTGTTTTAGTATCACACTGCAATTCTGAGCATTCTCCTGGTTTTCATGTTTCTTGGTTTTTTTGGATTTCTTGCCTGTTCCCTGGATTACTCTTTTGCCAAATTTGGATTCTCCACCTTCGAGTCTCGGAGCAGTTCGTGACAACTTGTTACAATAACTCTTATTTTAAAACCTGGTAAAGCATCAACTGATTGCTCATCATACAGGCCAATTAGTCTCATGGGAGTGGACACAAAAATATTATGTAAAGTTCTTGCTAAAAGACTAGACCCATATATCCCTTTTTTAGTGCATAATGATCAGAATGGATTTGTAAGGAGCCGCCAGGGCTTTCATAACATTAGACGAGTCCTTAATATAATTCACTGTAATAATGCCAGAGACAATGCACTATTGTCTTTAGATGCAAGACAGGCATTTGATAGAATAGAGTGGCCCTATAATTCTGCACGCCCTGTATATATAAAATTGGTTCACAGTTGGAAACACAGCTGTTGTGTTTTTTTCACAAACTGTGCTTGCAAATTGTATAATATCCAAGGTAAACATTTCTAGTAATTGTGCAGTTAATTGTTCTCATCCTGTATTTTCAGAAAGTTTTGGAATTTATTCTCTACCCAAATGTGTCACTAATAAAACACAATAAAAATAATTTAAAGAGAAGGCTTATATTGTCCTTTTAAGATTTTGTTTACATCTATCCTTGTATATTTATATATATTTGCTATTTTATTAAAAAGGTTAAACAATTACAACAACAATTAAAATTTTAACAATATTTCAAGTGTAATCTTTCTTTGTAAAAACTAAAGTATACATTTTATCATATTTTTGTTCAAAGTTAAGGATTCATTAGTTTGAATATAGCCTACATTGGAACAAACACCATCTTAGTTGATGACTATTTATTTTTGACAAAACATAATACATACACACACACACACACACACACACACATATATATAACATGAGCAGAAATTAGCAACATTATAAGCTTATTTGATGTGGCAGTATTTTACAGTAAAAACTTTATAATCTATCCAATTTGTGTAGTCGATTTTTACTCATCTTAGTGTAGCAACAGAGTTTGGTAAAAGCTGTTCATTCATTCACACACAAAAACGCGATTCATTCTGAAACAGTATTTGTGCCAGCTGTAGTAGCTCCACAACAGCGTGCATCTGTGCGTTCATTCATTCACGCACAGAAACGCGATTCATATTTGAACAGTCTTTTGGCGTGTACAAACACTTGCGATTAGAACAAAGCAAATATATAACTGACCTATTCCTCAGCTGGGCTCCGTTGCTCCTCGAAATGAAACTTCCAGCAGGTAAATTTGAGGTAAATCTGAGGTAAATTTTCCAGGATTATTATTAAGATAGTTTTATTCCTCACAGCGTCGTAAAGTCCATGAGTCTGAAAGTGAACTCGTGGTGTGTGTTATCCAGCTGATGTGGGCGTTTACAGGTTTGCCTGGATTGCCTCAGATAATTTGCGTTTGAATAGCGCGCGCTCTCCGTGGGCGGGGTCACATTAAAACATAATGAGCTTAGATGAGAACGACTGACATCTCTCTCTTTTCATACATATTACATAAACTGAGAATATTTGTTTTTTATAAAAAAATACTTCAAAGAAGAGAATTCAAGCTTCATGCCTGTGCGTCTGTATGCCTGTTTGACTGAGTATTCGATGAGTTACAGTTCATTTTCGGACGCGTTTCAGAATGGACTTAACTGACAGAGAGAAGGCAGAACTCGCATAATGTTTATTTTTCTTTATTTGTTTGTATTTCAGTTCTTACTAGATCAAGAAAATATGATCATATAACACCGATTTTATCATCACTACATTGGCTACCTATAAAGTTCCGTATTAATTACAAGGTATTGCTACTGACTTATAAAGCCCTAAACGGCTTAGCTCCAGTCTATTTAGCGGATCTTCTATCACCCTATAATCCATCGCGCTCTTTAAGATCAATAAATTCAAGGCTTTTGGTCATACCTAGGATATCCAGATCAACCAAAGGAGGGAGAGCATTTTCACATTTGGCTCCAAAACTCTGGAATAGCCTTCCTGATACTGTTCGTTGCTCGGACTCACTCTCCCAGTTTAAAACTAGATTAAAGACGCATCTTTTCAGCCAGGCATTCATATAATATTGTTAATCTCACAGTTTCAAACTACAATCCGGCCTCTAGTAAACTTGTTTGTAATATCAAAGTTAACAGAGCAAAATGAATCTCTTTTGAACTGATAAGAAAAAAAGCGAGCTGGTATCGCCGACGATACCGCCGAACCCAGGGGGTTAAAAAGAGGTGTTATTTGTGTAGTAACAATGTTTAGCTCACAAGTTATTAATCCGGGAAGTAATAAATAAACGAATCTGCGAATCTGTGAATTAATTGCCAACTTTACTCAACTGACAAAGTTTAAGTAAAGACGACAGAAAGAGATGACAGAACAAGACGACAGTTACGATGACAGAAACAAATGACAGAACAAGACGACAGAACCAAATAACAGAAGACGACAGAAACAAATGACAGAAAGAGACGACAGTTAAGATGACAGAACAAGACGGCAGTTAAGACGACAGAACCAAATTGGATCAGGACCAAATTGGATCAGTGATCAGTTCGATTGCTATTCTATTGCTCCTGTCTGCCTCGCTGCTTCTGCTGCTGCTTGCATTGGTGAGCGTCTGAAAAGCTTTGTATATCTTCCTGTTTTGAATCATTATTTACTATCATTCCTTGTTGTTTATACTGCTAAATATACCTTACTCAACATCACACATTAACCTGACATAGCTAGCTTCAAACTAAATCGTTATTGCTAGCACAACACGGCAGTAATTCGCTAGCCTGTTAGCGTGCCATCCGCGCGCACTTTGTTTATTTATTTTTCTCGCGGCGCACTCGCGTCTTTTACGAGTCTATCAAACAACTTAGGTGAGTAGGATCAGTCAACAAACATGGTAAGTCATGTCATCTTCTCCTCTTATTGTTACTTGCGCCTCATGCAACATGTTTAGCACATCCTTCTCTGTCAGCACAGGATTTACATGTGATAAATGCAGGGAGATAGTCAGACTGGCGGAGAAGATTTCAGAACTAGAGACACGCATCCAAACTTTAATCGAGGATAGTAAGAATGCAAGGGCTTTAGATACTGCTTTGGATGCGACCAGCTTAGTGAACTCTGCACATTGTTCGGTTCCGGATGAAGTAGAGCCCATGCAGCAGGGCAATTGGGTGACGGTGAGACGCTACAGTCAAGGGACAAAACACCGCTCTTCCGTTCCAATAACAACATTAAACAGGTTCTCCCCACTCAGTGAAACACCCACTGAGAATCCTGTTGATTGTGCCCTAGTTATTGGCGATTCTATTACATGGAACGTGAAAATAGAGACACCAGCCACCATAGTCACATGTTTGCCGGGAGCCAGAGCGCCTGACATCAAAGCAAATTTAAAAGTGCTAGCAAATGCTAATCCTAAATGTAGGTGTTCAACTCCGCCAGTCGGAGATCACCAAAATTAATATTAAAGAGGTGTGTGAACTTGCAAGTACGATGTCAGGCACTGTAATTTGCTCTGGCCCCCTTCCTGTTCGCAGGAGTGATGAGATACTTAGTAGATTGTCCTCACTTAATGGTTGGCTGTCTAGTGGTGTCCCCAAAATAATATAGAATTCATAGACAATTGGAAAAGTTTTTGGAATAGACCTGACCTGTTGAAAAGAGATGGTATTCATCCCTCCTGGGATGGTGCTGCTCTTCTCTCTAGTAATATGGCACATAGTCTTAGAGCTCAAACATGACAATCTGGGGCTCAGGTCAGGAAGCAGAAAGACTGGCTAAACCGACCGTCTGCTAGCTGTCTCACCTCACCAAGGTCAGATAAATCCCATCACATAGAGCCTCTTTCACCTAGATATCATCACATAGAGACTGTGTCTGTTCCCCGAATTAGGACATACAAAAAACTCCCAAACCCATTCGAGGGTAAAAATTTAATAATACGAATGAACAAATGATAAAGCTTGGGTTGCTGAATATTCGATCCCTTACTTCAAAAGCACTTATTGTGAATGATATAATTACAGACTATAACCTAGATGTGCTGTGTTTGACAGAAACCTGGCTAAAACCAGACAATTATATTACTTTAAATGAGTCCACCCCGCAAGATTACTGTTATAAACATGAACCTCGTCTGAAGGGCAAAGGGGAAGGTGTTGCTGTAATTTATAGCAATATCTTCAGAATTACTGAGAAGTCTTGTTTTAAATATAATTCTTTTGAAGTGTTGTTACTAAATGTAACACTATCTAGTATAAATGATAAATCACGTTTAACATTTGTGCTGGCTACTGTATACAGGCCACCAGGGCACCATACAGGCTTTATCAAAGAATTTGCTGAGTTTCTATCAGAGTTAGTATTGGCTGCAGATAAAGTCCTAATTGTTGGTGATTTTAATATACATGTGGATAATGAAAAAGATGCATTGGGATTAGCATTTAAAGACATTCTGAACTCAATTGGAGTTAGACAGCACGTGTCAGGACCTACTCATTGTCGTAATCATACTCTAGATCTAATATTATCACACGGAATAAATGTTGATGCAGTTGAAATTCTGCAGCAGAGCGAAGACATCTCAGATCATCTAGTCTCGTGTAAACTTCATTTAGCCAAGGCTGCAAAGCAGACGCCGTGTTACAAATATGACCTATCACTTCTGCTACTAAAGATTGCTTTATCAATAATCTTCCTGATCAGTTTCATCATCTCAGCATCCCAGATAGCTTAGAAGAACTAAATATTGCGACAGAAACTTTTAACTCTCTCTTTTCCAGCACTTTAGACAGTTGCTCCTTTGCGCTTAAAGAAGATTAAAGAAAATAGTCCAACGCCATGGTACAACGAGCACACTCAGGCCCTTAAGAGAGCAGCCAGAAAAATGGAGCGCAACTGGAAGAAAACAAAACTAGAGGTATTTCGCATTTCATGGAAAGAGAGTTCGATTGCATACAGAGAGGCCTTAAAAGCTGCTAGATCTGCTCATTTTTCAACCCTATTAGAAGAAAATAAACAAAACCCTAGGTATTTATTTGAAATTGTGGCTAAACTAACGAAAAATAAATCTTCAACCCCAGACGTTTCCAAGCAGCACAGCAGTAATGACTTTATGAACTTCTTTACTAACAAGATTGATAATATCAGGGAGAAAATTATAACTATGCAACTGTCTACTACAGTATTGCATCAGGCAGTGCATTGTAGTCTCCCTGAGGAAAAATTTGATTCATTCGTTGCTATAGGAGAGGAAGAATTTACTAAACTCGTTATATCATCTAAATCAACAACATGTATGTTAGACCCTATACCGACTAAGCTACTGAAAGAGATGCTTCCAGAAGTCATAGATCCTCTTCTTAATATCATTAATTCATCTTTGTCACTAGGATATGTACCAAAACTTTTAAGCTGGCTATGATTAAACCGCTTGTTAAAAAACCGCAACTTGATCCTACAGAATTAGTCAATTACAGGCCGATCTCGAATCTAACTTTTCTGTCAAAGATATTAGAAAAAGCAGTATCCTCACAACTGTGTTCCTTTTTAGAAAGAAATGATATCTGCGAGGATTTTCAGTCCGGATTTAGACCGTACCATAGTACCGAGACAGCTCTCATTAGAGTCACAAATGATTTGCTCTTATCATCCGATCGTGGTTGTATCTCGCTATTAGTGTTACTCGATCTTAGTGCTGCATTTGATACTATTATTGACCACAACATTCTTTTAAATAGACTCGAAAATTATGTTGGTATCTGTGGAATTGCACTAGCATGGTTTAAATCATACTTATCTGACCATTATCAGTTTGTAGCAGTAAATGAAGAGATGTCTCATCGATCACAAGTTCAGTATGGCGTACCACAAGGCTCAGTATTAGGACCATTGCTGTTCACTCTGTACATGCTACCAACTTTTAACCCTCTCTTTTTCAGCACTTTAGACACAGTTGCTCCGTTGCACTTAAAGAAGATTAAATAAAATAGTCCAACGCCGTGGTACAACGAGCACACTCGGGCCCTTAAGAGAGCAGCCAGAAAAATGGAGCGCAACTGGAAGAAAACAAAACTAGAGGTATTTCGCATTTCATGGAAAGAGAGTTCGATTGCATACAGAGAGGCCTTAAAAGCTGCTAGATCTGCTCATTTTTCAACCCTTTTAGAAGAAAATAAACAAAACCCTAGGTATTTATTTGAAATTGTGGCTAAACTAACGAAAAATAAATCTTCAACCCCAGACGTTTCCAAGCAGCACAGCAGTAATGACTTTATGAACTTCTTTACTAACAAGATTGGTAATATCAGGGAGAAAATTATAACTATGCAACCGTCTACTACAGTATTGCATCAGGCAGTGCATTGTAGTCTCCCTGAGGAAAAATTTGATTCATTCGTTGCTATAGGAGAGGAAGAATTTACTAAACTCGTTATATCATCTAAATTAACAACATGTATGTTAGACCCTATACCGACTAAGCTACTGAAAGTGATGCTTCCAGAAGTCATAGATCCTCTTCTTAATATCATTAATTCATCTTTGTCACTAGGATATGTACCGAAAACTTTTAAGATGGCTATGATTAAACCGCTTGTTAAAAAACCGCAACTTGATCCTACAGAATTAGTCAATTACAGGCCGATCTCGAATCTACCTTTTCTGTCAAAGATATTAGAAAAAGCAGTATCCTCACAACTGTGTTCCTTTTTAGAAAGAAATGATATCTGCGAGGATTTTCAGTCCGGATTTAGACCGTACCATAGTACAGAGACAGCTCTCATTAGAGTCACAAATGATTTGCTCTTATCATCCGATCGTGGTTGTATCTCGCTATTAGTGTTCCTCGATCTTAGTGCTGCATTTGATACTATTGACCACAACATTCTTTTAAATAGACTCGAAAATTATGTTGGCATCTGTGGAATTGCACTAGCATGGTTTAAATCATACTTATCTGACCGTTATCAGTTTGTAGCAGTAAATGAAGAGATGTCTCATCAATCACAAGTTCAGTATGGCGTACCACAAGGCTCAGTATTAGGACCGTTGCTGTTCACTCTGTACATGCTACCAACTTTTAACCCTCTCTTTTTCAGCACTTTAGACACAGTTGCTCCGTTGCACTTAAAGAAGATTAAAGAAAATAGTCCAACGCCGTGGTACAACGTGCACACTCGGGCCCTTAAGAGAGCAGCCAGAAAAATGGAGCGCAACTGGAAGAAAACAAAACTAGAGATATTTCGCATTTCATGGAAAGAGAGTTCGATTGCATACAGAGAGGCCTTAAAAGCTGCTAGATCTGCTTATTTTTCAACCCTATTAGAAGAAAATAAACAAAACCCTAGGTATTTATTTGAAACAGTGGCTAAACTAACGAAAACGAAAGTTTCAAGCAACACAGCATAAATGACTTTATGAACTTCTTCACTTATAAGATTGATAATATCAGGGACAAAATTATAACTATGCAACTGTCTACTACAGTATTGCATCAGGCAGTGCATTGTAGTCTCCCTGAGGAAAATTTTTATTCATTTGTTGCTATAGGAGAGGAAGAATTTACTAAACTCGTTATATCATCTAAATCAACAACATGTATGTTAGACCCTATACCGACTAAGCTACTGAAAGAGATGCTTCCAGAAGTCATAGATCCTCTTCTTAATATCATTAATTCATCTTTGTCACTAGGATATGTACCAAAACTTTTAAGCTGGCTATGATTAAACCGCTTGTTAAAAAAACGCAACTTGATCCTACAGAATTAGTCAATTACAGGCCGATCTCGAATCTAACTTTTCTGTCAAAGATATTAGAAAAAGCAGTATCCTCACAACTGTGTTCCTTTTTAGAAAGAAATGATATCTGCGAGGATTTTCAGTCCGGATTTAGACCGTACCATAGTACCGAGACAGCTCTCATTAGAGTCACAAATGATTTGCTCTTATCATCCGATCGTGGTTGTATCTCGCTATTAGTGTTACTCGATCTTAGTGCTGCATTTGATACTATTGACCACAACATTCTTTTAAATAGACTCGAAAATTATGTTGGTATCTGTGGAATTGCACTAGCATGGTTTAAATCATACTTATCTGACCGTTATCAGTTTGTAGCAGTAAATGAAGAGATGTCTCATCGATCACAAGTTCAGTATGGCGTACCACAAGGCTCAGTATTAGGACCATTGCTGTTCACTCTGTACATGCTACCAACTTTTAACCCTCTCTTTTTCAGCACTTTAGACACAGTTGCTTCGTTGCACATAAAGAAGATTAAAGAAATAGTCCAACGCCGTGGTACAACAAGCACACTCGGGCCCTTAAGAGAGCAGCCAGAAAAATGGAGCGCAACTGGAAGAAACAAAACTAGAGATATTTCGCATTTCATGGAAAGAGAGTTCGATTGCATACAGAGAGGCCTTAAAAGCTGCTAGATCTGCTCATTTTTCAACCCTATTAGAAGAAAATAAACAAAACCCTAGGTATTTATTTGAAATTGTGGCTAAACTAACGAAAAATAAATCTTCAACCCCAGACGTTTCCAAGCAGCACAGCAGTAATGACTTTATGAACTTCTTTACTAACAAGATTGATAATATCAGGGAGAAAATTATAACTATGCAACCGTCTACTACAGTATTGCATCAGGCAGTGCATTGTAGTCTCCCTGAGGAAAAATTTGATTCATTCGTTGCTATAGGAGAGGAAGAATTTACTAAACTCGTTATATCATCTAAATCAACAACATGTATGTTAGACCCTATACCGACTAAGCTACTGAAAGTGATGCTTCCAGAAGTCATAGATCCTCTTCTTAATATCATTAATTCATCTTTGTCACTAGGATATGTACCGAAAACTTTTAAGATGGCTATGATTAAACCGCTTGTTAAAAAAACGCAACTTGATCCTACAGAATTAGTCAATTACAGGCCGATCTCGAATCTACCTTTTCTGTCAAAGATATTAGAAAAAGCAGTATCCTCACAACTGTGTTCCTTTTTAGAAAGAAATGATATCTGCGAGGATTTTCAGTCCGGATTTAGACCGTACCATAGTACAGAGACAGCTCTCATTAGAGTCACAAATGATTTGCTCTTATCATCCGATCGTGGTTGTATCTCGCTATTAGTGTTCCTCGATCTTAGTGCTGCATTTGATACTATTGACCACAACATTCTTTTAAATAGACTCGAAAATTATGTTGGCATCTGTGGAATTGCACTAGCATGGTTTAACCCTCTGGGGTCTGGGCTGTTTTTGGGGCCCTTGAGATGTTCTGACATGCCCTGACATTTGTGCTTTTTTCAGTTGCTTATAAACATATTAATGGCAAAGGTGTAAATTCACTCTATAAAGCACAAACAGGGCTACCATAATATGTGAGCCATGTGTATGTACATGTTTTCATTTTTGAGAGAATAATGTTTATGCGTGGTTATTGAAAAAAATAAAAAATAAAAATTCTGAAATAAGGCCACAAAACACATAGTAAATATGTGTCAATAAGACTTTTGACTAATGGATGTCCTCGCCTAGTGTTTTTTCTTCAAAATTATGTGAAAATAGTCTTGCTTTATCGTTCACATAAAACCATACATTGATTTAAATTGATGTAAAACAGGTTTTGCTTGGAAAGCCAATATGCGAGGGGGAGGAGTAGTTTACACCTTAGATTACAGTGTCCCACCCACTTTGCATAATGATGAGCCATTCACTCAGGTGTGAAACTGACTGAGCCACAATACAAGGACAACAGATATATTTAGAAGACTTATATTGACCATTTAAGATTTTGCTTACATCTATCTTGTAAATATGTTTTGCTATTTTATTAAAAAGGTTACAATTGCAACAATAATTACAATTTCAACAATATTTCAAGTGTACTCTTTCTTTGTAAAAAAAAAAAAAGATTATAGGCCTACATTTTATCTATGTATATGTATGTATGCATGCATATTTCAGTCGATTTTTACTCATCTCAGTAGCAATACAGTTTGCTAAAACATCATCATTCATTCACACACGCGATTTAAATTTAACTTCTGGCAAAGATGAAGTTGACCATAGGCTATTGACTCGCGATCTTCGCAGTAGGCTAGTGTTTTGGATGGTTTGTTTAGAACCAGCTTTCTGTAAATATATTTCACATTTTTTAGACATGTGAGGCGAGTAGGCTATACGGTCTGGTTCATGATGATCTCCAGTTCAAGCACCTTATGTTGTGATTGCTAGCCTATATTTACTTTAAATCCAGGAAATTTGTTAATGAAAAAATTATTAAAATTAAGATACAATTGATACAAAACGAAATTCGTTTTAAAGAAAGGATTTGTACTTTCTGTTTTGAGGTCTCTGTGAAAGTTTGAAAGTCTTTTAGTGCTTTTTTTAGAGCGCTCGCGTCCATAATGGAGACGTAATATTGTTTTTTCCTCATAAATGCGAACACGAAAAATAAAAGACAAAAGACTTTTAAGTAAAACTTACTCCGAAATTGTGTTCTCGGCGGAATTCGCTCTTCAAAATGCTGCCGTTCGTCCTCTGAGGAAAAGGTGCATTCTTCCTCGCTGTCCAGAATCATCTGAAGGGAGTCTTTATTACCGGAGAAGCGTGTCATACTCAAAACGCGATGAACTATCAGTCTGAAGTCTGATGAACAAACTGTGTTTTTATGGCATTGATCGGGGGGCGTATGCGATGCATACTAGATCAGGTAAACTATTTACATGTGAATCGCGCCGGGGGCGGGGCGGCTGCAGCTCATTTAGAGATAATGAAGGGAGAAGGAAAAACGGTACCTCTCCTTGCTTTCAAAGGGATTACACGAGTTAAAAACATTTGTTTTTTATATAAATTACTTCATTTAAAAGAGGAGATTTCAAGCTTCATAAAGACATATCTCACGTGCCTGTGTGAGAAGTATTCGCTGAGTTATGATTCATTTTCGGACGCGTTTCAGAATGGACTACACGGACAGAGAGAAGGCAGAACTCGCTTCGTGATTATTTTTCTTTATTTGGCAAAAAGCACAACATTTTGTTTTTATTGTGAGTATACACAAAAATAATACACATTTAACAGAATCGATTGATGTATGAAACTTGTTTTATAAAATCAAAGTCAAAAGAGTATTTGGGGTCTCAATTCAACTCATAAGGAAAAAAGCGAGCAGATCACGCCGGCGTGATCTCCGACCTCTGAGGGTTAAATCATACTTATCTGACCGTTATCAGTTTGTAGCAGTAAATGAAGAGATGTCTCATCGATCACAAGTTCAGTATGGCGTACCACAAGGCTCAGTATTAGGACCGTTGCTGTTCACTCTGTACATGCTACCAACTTTTAACCCTCTCTTTTTCAGCACTTTAGACACAGTTGCTCCGTTGCACTTAAAGAAGATTAAAGAAAATAGTCCAACGCCGTGGTACAACGTGCACACTCGGGCCCTTAAGAGAGCAGCCAGAAAAATGGAGCGCAACTGGAAGAAAACAAAACTAGAGATATTTTGCATTTCATGGAAAGAGAGTTCGATTGCATACAGAGAGGCCTTAAAAGCTGCTAGATCTGCTTATTTTTCAACCCTATTATAAGAAAATAAACAAAACCCTAGGTATTTATTTGAAACAGTGGCTAAACTAACGAAAACGAAAGTTTCAAGCAACACAGCATAAATGACTTTATGAACTTCTTCACTTATAAGATTGATAATATCAGGGAGAAAATTATAACTATGCAACTGTCTACTACAGTATTGCATCAGGCAGTGCATTGTAGTCTCCCTGAGGAAAAATTTGATTCATTTGTTGCTATAGGAGAGGAAGAATTTACTAAACTCGTTATATCATCTAAATCAACAACATGTATGTTAGACCCTATACCGACTAAGCTACTGAAAGAGATGCTTCCAGAAGTCATAGATCCTCTTTTTAATATCATTAATTCATCTTTGTCACTAGGATATGTACCAAAACTTTTAAGCTGGCTATGATTAAACCGCTTGTTAAAAAAACGCAACTTGATCCTACAGAATTAGTCAATTACAGGCCGATCTCGAATCTAACTTTTCTGTCAAAGATATTAGAAAAAGCAGTATCCTCACAACTGTGTTCCTTTTTAGAAAGAAATGATATCTGCGAGGATTTTCAGTCCGGATTTAGACCGTACCATAGTACCGAGACAGCTCTCATTAGAGTCACAAATGATTTGCTCTTATCATCCGATCGTGGTTGTATCTCGCTATTAGTGTTACTCGATCTTAGTGCTGCATTTGATACTATTGACCACAACATTCTTTTAAATAGACTCGAAAATTATGTTGGTATCTGTGGAATTGCACTAGCATGGTTTAAATCATACTTATCTGACCGTTATATCAGTTTGTAGCAGTAAATGAAGAGATGTCTCATCGATCACAAGTTCAGTATGGCGTACCACAAGGCTCAGTATTAGGACCATTGCTGTTCACTCTGTACATGCTACCAACTTTTAACCCTCTCTTTTTCAGCACTTTAGACACAGTTGCTCCGTTGCACTTAAAGAAGATTAAATAAAATAGTCCAACGCCGTGGTACAACGAGCACACTCGGGCCCTTAAGAGAGCAGCCAGAAAAATGGAGCGCAACTGGAAGAAAACAAAACTAGAGATATTTCGCATTTCATGGAAAGAGAGTTCGATTGTATACAGAGAGGCCTTAAAAGCTGCTAGATCTGCTTATTTTTCAACCCTATTAGAAGAAAATAAACAAAACCCTAGGTATTTATTTGAAACAGTGGCTAAACTAACGAAAAAGAAAGCTTCAAGCTTCAAGCAACACAGCATAAATTTATGAACTTCTTCACTTATAAGATTGATAATATCAGGGACAAAATTATAACTATGCAACTGTCTACTACTTTTTGTAACCGTCCTATTAGGACATACAAAAAACTCCTAAACCCATTCAAGGGTAAAAATTTAATTGATGTTCAACAAATAAAAAACAGACATACACTGTAATACGAATGAACAAATGATAAAGCTTTGGTTGCTGAATATTCGATCCCTTACTTCAAAAGCACTTATTGTTAATGATATGATTACAGACTATAAACTAGATGTGCTGTGTTTGACAGAAACCTGGCTAAAACCAGACAATTATATTACTTTAAATGAGTCCACCCTGCAAGATTACTGTTATAAACATGAACCTCGTCTGAAAGGCAAAGGGGGAGGTGTTGCTGTAATTTATAGCAATATCTTCAGAATTTTTTTTTTTTTTTTTTTTTTTTTTTATTTATTTATATAGCACACATTATACAACAGAAGTTGCCCAAGGTGCTTTACAGACAATATAATAAAACACATATTAAAAAACTATACATAGAAACAAGCAGTTGAAAGTAAAAACATACGACAAGAGACAGCTATACTATAACACACACAAAAGTGCCAGGACACTTCAGCCTGCACCCCATGCAACATCTAATAAATGGGTTTTTAACAACGTCTTAAAGACAGCCAACGACTTTGCTGATCTGACAGAGAACGGGAGGTTATTCCACAGTGTAGGACCGACTCGAGAAAACGCTCTGTCACCTTTCCGTTTAGAGTTTGTTCTGACAGTCACAAGGAGATTTAAATTTTCCGATCTCAATGACCTAGACGGAATATATACCGACAACAACTCAGAAAGATATGGTGGTGCCAATTTATGTAGTGCTTTAAAAACCAAGACAATGATCTTATAATGCACTCTAAACTCGACTGGCAGCCAATTTAAGGATCTCAAAAGAGGTGTAACATGATCCATTTTCTTCGCTGACTTAATCAACCTGGCTGCAGCATTTTGTATGTTTTGCAAGCGTGCCAGAGCTTTTTTGTCAATCCCAGCATACAGTGAATTACAATAATCCATTCTCGAAAAAACGACCGCAGAAATAGCTCTTTCAAAATCTGTTGGAGATAAAAATGGTTTGGTTTTTGCTAAAAGTTTTAAGTGAAAAAAACTAGATTTAACCACCGAATTTATTTGTTTATCCATCTTTAGCTCCGAGTCCAAGATAAAACCAAGGCTTTTGACCTTTTCAGAGATTTCAACTGCCAGGGGAGTATCTTTTAGTCGCTCAGACACTAAGTGGGACTTTGAGCCGAAAACTATAACCTCCGTTTTCTCTTCATTCAGTTTTAAAAAATTAGCTGCCAGCCAGTCTTTTACCTCCTCAATACAGGCTAATAGGTTACCGAAAGTATAACTGTTTGACTGTTTTACCGAAAAATAAATCTGAACATCATCCGCATAGCAGTGAAAAGACATATTGTGTTTCCGAAAAATAGACCCAAGGGGAAGTATATATAAAGAGAACAGAATAGGAGCTAAAATCGAACCCTGGGGGACCCCACACGATAACCGAGACCTCCGGGACATGCAATCTTTTACACACACAGAGACAGATCTATCAGTAAGATATGAATAAAACCACTTAAGGACATTCCCCTTTAGGCCAACCCAAGCCTCTAGACGCTGCAATAAAATATTGTGGTCCACCATATCAAATGCAGCACTGAGATCAAGAATCATCAATACAGAATTTTCCCCTTTGTCCAAAGTCAAGAAAATGTCATTGAGCACCTTCACCAGTGCAGTCTCAGTGCTGTGCCTTGACTTAAATCCAGATTGAAACACCTCAGTTATGGAATTCAACCACAGGTGGTCTTGAAGTTGCTTAAAAACAACTTTTTCTAGCACCTTAGCTAAAAACGGTAGATTTGAAATCGGCCTAAAATTTTTTGGGTTGTCCATAGGGAGGTTTGGTCGTTTTAACAAAGGAGACACAACAGCATGTTTAAAGTCAGTTGGACAAACGCCCTGACTTAAGCATTTGTTAATTAAGTTTAGTAGATTAATATTTATAGTATCTAAGATCTGCTTAAAAAGCCGAGGTGGCAAAATGTCTTCTTTTGAAGAGGATGGTTTCAAGTGTGCAACAATCTCTGCTAAAGCGGATCGAGTCAGTGGATAAAAATCGCTCCACTCCCTAGGAGAGATCAAAGGTGACGGAGAGGGAGCATCAGTCCCTACCTGTGGTATAAGAGCCCGGATGTTCTCAACCTTCCCATTGAAAAAGTTTTGAAACTCTTCACAGGTAATAGTTAAGGAGTCCGAATGCAAGTTTTGTAAAGGATTTATAGCCGCATTGATTGTATCAAATAATACTTTGGGATTGTTAGCATTCTTTAAGATCGTCTCAGAAAAAAATTTGTGCTTAGCATCCTTTGATCCCTTCTGAAATGCACCCAAAGATTCTCTGAACAAATCGTAATGCACTTGCATTTTAGATTTTCTCCATCTCCTCTCCGCCTGCCTAGACAATCGTCTCAGGGTGCGAATGTTATCATTTACCCATGGCAGGGAAGTATGATTAGTCTGTTTAACTGTGAGCGGGGCAATAACATCAAGAATTTCCGAGCAGACAGATTTGAATTGCAAGAGATGTTCATCAACACTTAAAGAGCAGAGTGTAGTTTCAGAGCATATGGTTGCATACTTTCTGTCATAGAGTTCTGCAAACTCACCACTCGTCGCAGAAGTTATTTTTCTAATCCACTTTTTTGTCCGAGGCCTCATTAAAGTCTTAGCAATCGACAGATTAAAAAACACTGATTTATGATCTGAAAAAGGCACTTCCTCAACATTTAAGTCCTGAATGGCCAGGTTATGAGATAAAACCAGATCCAACATATGACCCAATCTATGAGTAGGCCCATTTACCCATTGTATTAAGTCATACGAGTCCATCACATTCACAAACTCCTTTGAGACTGCATCCTTAGCACAGCACAGATGTACATTCAAGTCCCCAAGGATTAAAAAACGATCAAACTGCGTTGTCAGTCTGCCTAAAAGATCTGAAATTTCCGAAATAAAATCTTTGTTTACCTTGGGAGGGCGATACACCAGTGCAATAATAATAGGATTTGTTGACATAATCTGAAACACTTGGAGTTCAAAGCTATTGTAACGGGCCAGCACTATTTGTTGACATTTAAAATCATCCTTAAAAATAGTCATAATGCCACCTCCACGCCCGGTTTCTCGCGGTGTGTTAAAGTATAAGCAGTCTTGCGGCAAAAGTTCTGACATCGGTGAAACATCTCCTACCTTCATCCACGTCTCAGCCAAAAACAAGAAGTCCAGCTTGTTTTCCGCCATGAAGTCGTTCAGGATAAAGGTTTTGTTTCCAACCGCCTGTACATTCAGTAACGCCATGTTCAAACGCGCTTCACTGCTGGTCGTCTGCTGCTCACGGCATAGGGGCCGAAGATTATGCTGGTTTACCCTTCTCTCGTAAACCCGAACCACCGCGATGCGGCCAGGAACAGCCACTCTTTCGGGGATAGCCGGCACAAGCCACCTACCCACAGCTTCCCACGACCGCCAAGTGATGTTCCGCCCCTTTGTTTCCAGCGAAGTTTGTCTGGAGGACCCAAAACAGTCCCAAGCTCCAAGAAACCGCTTCAATCTGATAATAATTCCGCCACGCTTCCCACGCTTTCTGCCGCGTCTGCATCGCTTAGCAACGAAGGGAAGTCGCCGCAGGCAGCACGGAATATCCTCCAGCAGTGGTGGTGGAGGAAGACGCGAATCTTTATAGTCATTTTTAAAGAAGGTCTCAACCGAAGCTTGAATGGATAACAGCTGAGATCGGTCATAGACCAGCAAAGCGGAGGTATGTTGAAAAATACCCGCGAAAAATACTGCTATAGAATTACTGAGAAGTCTTGTTTTAAATATAATTCTTTTGAAGTGTTGTTACTAAATGTAACACTATCTAGTATAAATGATAAATCACGTTTAACATTTGTGCTGGCTACTGTATACAGGCCACCAGGGCACCATACAGACTTTATCAAAGAATTTGCTGAGTTTCTATCAGGGTTAGTATTGGCTGCAGATAAAGTCCTAATTGTTGGTGATTTTAATATACATGTGGATAATGAAAAAGATGCATTGGGATTAGCATTTAAAGACATTCTGAACTCAATTGGAGTTAGACAACACGTGTCAGGACCTACTCATTGTCGTAATCATACTCTAGATCTAATATTATCACACGGAATAAATGTTGATGCAGTTGAAATTCTGCAGCAGAGCGAAGACATCTCAGATCATCTAGTCTCGTGTAAACTTCATTTAGCCAAGGCTGCAAAGCAGACGCCGTGTTACAAATATGACCTATCACTTCTGCTACTAAAGATTGCTTTATCAATAATCTTCCTGATCAGTTTCATCATCTCAGCATCCCAGATAGCTTAGAAGAACTAAATATTGCGACAGAAACTTTTAACTCTCTCTTTTCCAGCACTTTAGACAGTTGCTCCTTTGCGCTTAAAGAAGATTAAAGAAAATAGTCCAACGCCGTGGTACAACGAGCACACTCAGGCCCTTAAGAGAGCAGCCAGAAAAATGGAGCGCAACTGGAAGAAAACAAAACTAGAGGTATTTCGCATTTCATGGAAAGAGAGTTCGATTGCATACAGAGAGGCCTTAAAAGCTGCTAGATCTGCTCATTTTTCAACCCTATTAGAAGAAAATAAACAAAACCCTAGGTATTTATTTGAAATTGTGGCTAAACTAACGAAAAATAAATCTTCAACCCCAGACGTTTCCAAGCAGCACAGCAGTAATGACTTTATGAACTTCTTTACTAACAAGATTGATAATATCAGGGAGAAAATTATAACTATGCCACTGTCTACTACAGTATTGCATCAGGCAGTGCATTGTAGTCTCCCTGAGGAAAAATTTGATTCATTCGTTGCTATAGGAGAGGAAGAATTTACTAAACTCGTTATATCATCTAAATCAACAACATGTATGTTAGACCCTATACCGACTAAGCTACTGAAAGAGATACTTCCAGAAGTCATAGATCCTCTTCTTAATATCATTAATTCATCTTTGTCACTAGGATATGTACCAAAACTTTTAAGCTGGCTATGATTAAACCACTTGTTAAAAAAACGCAACTTGATCCTACAGAATTAGTCAATTACAGGCCGATCTCGAATCTAACTTTTCTGTCAAAGATATTAGAAAAAGCAGTATCCTCACAACTGTGTTCCTTTTTAGAAAGAAATGATATCTGCAAGGATTTTCAGTCCGGATTTAGACCGTACCATAGTACCGAGACAGCTCTCATTAGAGTCACAAATGATTTGCTCTTATCATCCGATCGTGGTTGTATCTCGCTATTAGTGTTACTCGATCTTAGTGCTGCATTTGATACTATTGACCACAACATTCTTTTAAATAGACTCGAAAATTATGTTGGCATCTGTGGAATTGCACTAGCATGGTTTAAATCATACTTATCTGACCGTTATCAGTTTGTAGCAGTAAATGAAGAGATGTCTCATCGATCACAAGTTCAGTATGGCGTACCACAAGGCTCAGTATTAGGACCATTGCTGTTCACTCTGTACATGCTACCAACTTTTAACCCTCTCTTTTTCAGCACTTTAGACACAGTTGCTCCGTTGCACTTAAAGAAGATTAAATAAAATAGTCCAACGCCGTGGTACAACAAGCACACTCGGGCCCTTAAGAGAGCAGCCAGAAAAATGGAGCGCAACTGGAAGAAAACAAAACTAGAGATATTTCGCATTTCATGGAAAGAGAGTTCGATTGCATACAGAGAGGCCTTAAAAGCTGCTAGATCTGCTTATTTTTCAACCCTATTAGAAGAAAATAAACAAAACCCTAGGTATTTATTTGAAACAGTGGCTAAACTAACGAAAAAGAAAGCTTCAAGCTTCAAGCAACACAGCATAAATGACTTTATGAACTTCTTCACTTATAAGATTGATAATATCAGGGACAAAATTATAACTATGCAACCGTCTACTAGCCTACTTTTTGTAACCGTCCTATTAGGACATACAAAAAACTCCTAAACCCATTCGAGGGTAAAAATTAAATTGATGTTCAACAAATAAAAAACAGACATACACTGTAATACGAATGAACAAATGATAAAGCTTGGGTTGCTGAATATTCGATCCCTTACTTCAAAAGCACTTATTGTTAATGATATGATTACAGACTATAACCTAGATGTGCTGTGTTTGACAGAAACCTGGCTAAAACCAGACAATTATATTACTTTAAATGAGTCCACCCCGCAAGATTACTGTTATAAACATGAACCTTGTCTGAAAGGCAAAGGAGGAGGTGTTGCTGTAATTTATAGCAATATCTTCAGAATTACTGAGAAGTCTTGTTTTAAATATAATTCTTTTGAAGTGTTGTTACTAAATGTAACACTATCTAGTATAAATGATAAATCACGTTTAACATTTGTGCTGGCTACTGTATACAGGCCACCAGGGCACCATACAGACTTTATCAAAGAATTTGCTGAGTTTCTATCAGGGTTAGTATTGGCCGCAGATAAAGTCCTAATTGTTGGTGATTTTAATATGCATGTGGATAATGAAAAAGATGCATTGGGATTAGCATTTAAAGACATTCTGAACTCAATTGGAGTTAGACAACACGTGTCAGGACCTACTCATTGTCGTAATCATACTCTAGATCTAATATTATCACACGGAATAAATGTTGATTGATGCCGTTGAAATTCTGCAGCAGAGCGAAGACATCTCAGATCATCATCTAGTCTCGTGTTAATTTAGCCAAGGCTGCAAAGCAGACGCCGTGTTACAAATATGTCAGACCTATCACTTCTGCTACTAAAGACTGCTTTATCAATAATCTTCCTGATCAGTTTCATCATCTCAGCATCCCAGATAGCTTAGAAGAACTAAATATTGCGACAGAAAGTTTTAACTCTCTCTTTTCCAGCACTTTAGACACAGTTGCTCCTTTGCGCTTAAAGAAGATTAAAGAAAATAGTCCAACGCTGTGGTATAATGAGCACACTCGGGCCCTTAAGAGAGCAGCCAGAAAAATGGAGTGCAACTGGAAGAAAACAAAACTAGAGGTATTTCGCATTTCATGGAAAGAGAGTTCGATTGGATACAGAGAGGCCTTAAAAGCTGCTAGATCTGCTCATTTTTCAACCCTAGTAGAAGAAAATAAACAAAACCCTAGGTATTTATTTGAAATTGTGGCTAAACTAACAAAAAATAAATCTTCAACCCCAGACGTTTCCAAGCAGCACAGCAGTAATGACTTTATGAACTTCTTTACTAACAAGATTGATAATATCAGGGAGAAAATTATAACTATGCAACCGTATTGCATCAGGCAATGCATTGTAGTCTCCCTGAGGAAAAATTGTATTTATTCGTTGCTATAGGAGAGGAAGAATTTACTAAACTCGTTATATCATCTAAATCAACAACATGTATGTTAGACCCTATACCGACTAAGCTACTGAAAGAGATGCTTCCAGAAGTCATAGATCCTCTTCTTAATATCATTAGCTCATCTTTGTCACTAGGATATGTACCGAAAACTTTTAAGCTGGCTATGATTAAACCACTTGTTAAAAAACCGCAACTTGATCCTACAGAATTAGTCAATTACAGGCCGATCTCGAATCTACCTTTTCTGTCAAAGATGTTAAAAAAAGCAGTATCCTCACAACTGTGTTCCTTTTTAGAAAGAAATGATATCTGCGAGGATTTTCAGTCCGGATTTAGACCGTACCATAGTACCGAGACAGCTCTCATTAGAGTCACAAATGATTTGCTCTTATCATCCGATCGTGGTTGTATCTCGCTATTAGTGTTACTCGATCTTAGTGCTGCATTTGATACTATTGACCACAACATTCTTTTAAATAGACTCGAAAATTATGTTGGCATCTGTGGAATTGCACTAGCATGGTTTAAATCATACTTATCTGACCGTTATCAGTTTGTAGCAGTAAATGAAGAGATGACTCATCAATCACAAGTTCAGTATGGCGTACCACAAGGCTCAGTACTAGGACCGTTGCTGTTCACTCTGTACATGCTACCAACTTTTAACCCTCTCTTTTTCAGCACTTTAGACACAGTTGCTCCGTTGCACTTAAAGAAGATTAAATAAAATAGTCCAATGCCGTGGTACAACGAGCACACTCAGGCCCTTAAGAGAGCAACCAGAAAAATGGAGCGCAACTGGAAGAAAACAAAACTAGAGATATTTTGCATTTCATGGAAAGAGAGTTCGATTGCATACAGAGAGGCCTTAAAAGCTGCTAGATCTGCTTATTTTTCAACCCTATTAGAAGAAAATAAACAAAACCCTAGGTATTTATTTGAAACAGTGGCTAAACTAACGAAAAAGAAAGCTTCAAGCTTCAAGCAACACAGCATAAATGACTTTATGAACTTCTTCACTTATAAGATTGATAATATCAGGGACAAAATTATAACTATGCAACTGTCTACTACTTTTTGTAACCGTCCTATTAGGACATACAAAAAACTCCTAAACCCATTCAAGGGTAAAAATTTAATTGATGTTCAACAAATAAAAAACAGACATACACTGTAATACGAATGAACAAATGATAAAGCTTGGGTTGCTGAATATTCGATCCCTTACTTCAAAAGCACTTATTGTTAATGATATGATTACAGACTATAAACTAGATGTGCTGTGTTTGACAGAAACCTGGCTAAAACCAGACAATTATATTACTTTAAATGAGTCCACCCTGCAAGATTACTGTTATAAACATGAACCTCGTCTGAAAGGCAAAGGGGGAGGTGTTGCTGTAATTTATAGCAATATCTTCAGAATTACTGAGAAGTCTTGTTTTAAATATAATTCTTTTGAAGTGTTGTTACTAAATGTAACACTATCTAGTATAAATGATAAATCACGTTTAACATTTGTGCTGGCTACTGTATACAGGCCACCAGGGCACCATACAGACTTTATCAAAGAATTTGCTGAGTTTCTATCAGGGTTAGTATTGGCTGCAGATAAAGTCCTAATTGTTGGTGATTTTAATATACATGTGGATAATGAAAAAGATGCATTGGGATTAGCATTTAAAGACATTCTGAACTCAATTGGAGTTAGACAACACGTGTCAGGACCTACTCATTGTCGTAATCATACTCTAGATCTAATATTATCACACGGAATAAATGTTGATTGATGCCGTTGAAATTCTGCAGCAGAGCGAAGACATCTCAGATCATCATCTAGTCTCGTGTTAATTTAGCCAAGGCTGCAAAGCAGACGCCGTGTTACAAATATGTCAGACCTATCACTTCTGCTACTAAAGACTGCTTTATCAATAATCTTCCTGATCAGTTTCATCATCTCAGCATCCCAGATAGCTTAGAAGAACTAAATATTGCGACAGAAAGTTTTAACTCTCTCTTTTCCAGCACTTTAGACACAGTTGCTCCTTTGCGCTTAAAGAAGATTAAAGAAAATAGTCCAACGCTGTGGTATAATGAGCACACTCGGGCCCTTAAGAGAGCAGCCAGAAAAATGGAGTGCAACTGGAAGAAAACAAAACTAGAGGTATTTCGCATTTCATGGAAAGAGAGTTCGATTGGATACAGAGAGGCCTTAAAAGCTGCTAGATCTGCTCATTTTTCAACCCTAGTAGAAGAAAATAAACAAAACCCTAGGTATTTATTTGAAATTGTGGCTAAACTAACAAAAAATAAATCTTCAACCCCAGACGTTTCCAAGCAGCACAGCAGTAATGACTTTATGAACTTCTTTACTAACAAGATTGATAATATCAGGGAGAAAATTATAACTATGCAACCGTATTGCATCAGGCAATGCATTGTAGTCTCCCTGAGGAAAAATTGTATTTATTCGTTGCTATAGGAGAGGAAGAATTTACTAAACTCGTTATATCATCTAAATCAACAACATGTATGTTAGACCCTATACCGACTAAGCTACTGAAAGAGATGCTTCCAGAAGTCATAGATCCTCTTCTTAATATCATTAGCTCATCTTTGTCACTAGGATATGTACCGAAAACTTTTAAGCTGGCTATGATTAAACCACTTGTTAAAAAACCGCAACTTGATCCTACAGAATTAGTCAATTACAGGCCGATCTCGAATCTACCTTTTCTGTCAAAGATGTTAAAAAAAGCAGTATCCTCACAACTGTGTTCCTTTTTAGAAAGAAATGATATCTGCGAGGATTTTCAGTCCGGATTTAGACCGTACCATAGTACCGAGACAGCTCTCATTAGAGTCACAAATGATTTGCTCTTATCATCCGATCGTGGTTGTATCTCGCTATTAGTGTTACTCGATCTTAGTGCTGCATTTGATACTATTGACCACAACATTCTTTTAAATAGACTCGAAAATTATGTTGGCATCTGTGGAATTGCACTAGCATGGTTTAAATCATACTTATCTGACCGTTATCAGTTTGTAGCAGTAAATGAAGAGATGACTCATCAATCACAAGTTCAGTATGGCGTACCACAAGGCTCAGTACTAGGACCGTTGCTGTTCACTCTGTACATGCTACCAACTTTTAACCCTCTCTTTTTCAGCACTTTAGACACAGTTGCTCCGTTGCACTTAAAGAAGATTAAATAAAATAGTCCAATGCCGTGGTACAACGAGCACACTCAGGCCCTTAAGAGAGCAACCAGAAAAATGGAGCGCAACTGGAAGAAAACAAAACTAGAGATATTTTGCATTTCATGGAAAGAGAGTTCGATTGCATACAGAGAGGCCTTAAAAGCTGCTAGATCTGCTTATTTTTCAACCCTATTAGAAGAAAATAAACAAAACCCTAGGTATTTATTTGAAACAGTGGCTAAACTAACGAAAAAGAAAGCTTCAAGCTTCAAGCAACACAGCATAAATGACTTTATGAACTTCTTCACTTATAAGATTGATAATATCAGGGACAAAATTATAACTATGCAACTGTCTACTACTTTTTGTAACCGTCCTATTAGGACATACAAAAAACTCCTAAACCCATTCAAGGGTAAAAATTTAATTGATGTTCAACAAATAAAAAACAGACATACACTGTAATACGAATGAACAAATGATAAAGCTTGGGTTGCTGAATATTCGATCCCTTACTTCAAAAGCACTTATTGTTAATGATATGATTACAGACTATAAACTAGATGTGCTGTGTTTGACAGAAACCTGGCTAAAACCAGACAATTATATTACTTTAAATGAGTCCACCCTGCAAGATTACTGTTATAAACATGAACCTCGTCTGAAAGGCAAAGGGGGAGGTGTTGCTGTAATTTATAGCAATATCTTCAGAATTACTGAGAAGTCTTGTTTTAAATATAATTCTTTTGAAGTGTTGTTACTAAATGTAACACTATCTAGTATAAATGATAAATCACGTTTAACATTTGTGCTGGCTACTGTATACAGGCCACCAGGGCACCATACAGACTTTATCAAAGAATTTGCTGAGTTTCTATCAGGGTTAGTATTGGCTGCAGATAAAGTCCTAATTGTTGGTGATTTTAATATACATGTGGATAATGAAAAAGATGCATTGGGATTAGCATTTAAAGACATTCTGAACTCAATTGGAGTTAGACAACACGTGTCAGGACCTACTCATTGTCGTAATCATACTCTAGATCTAATATTATCACACGGAATAAATGTTGATTGATGCCGTTGAAATTCTGCAGCAGAGCGAAGACATCTCAGATCATCATCTAGTCTCGTGTTAATTTAGCCAAGGCTGCAAAGCAGACGCCGTGTTACAAATATGTCAGACCTATCACTTCTGCTACTAAAGATTGCTTTATCAATAATCTTCCTGATCAGTTTCATCATCTCAGCATCCCAGATAGCTTAGAAGAACTAAATATTGCGACAGAAAGTTTTAACTCTCTCTTTTCCAGCACTTTAGACACAGTTGCTCCTTTGCGCTTAAAGAAGATTAAAGAAAATAGTCCAACGCTGTGGTATAATGAGCACACTCGGGCCCTTAAGAGAGCAGCCAGAAAAATGGAGTGCAACTGGAAGAAAACAAAACTAGAGGTATTTCGCATTTCATGGAAAGAGAGTTCGATTGGATACAGAGAGGCCTTAAAAGCTGCTAGATCTGCTCATTTTTCAACCCTAGTAGAAGAAAATAAACAAAACCCTAGGTATTTATTTGAAATTGTGGCTAAACTAACAAAAAATAAATCTTCAACCCCAGACGTTTCCAAGCAGCACAGCAGTAATGACTTTCTGAACTTCTTTACTAACAAGATTGATAATATCAGGAAGAAAATTATAACTATGCAACCGTATTGCATCAGGCAATGCATTGTAGTCTCCCTGAGGAAAAATTTGATTCATTCGTTGCTATAGGAGAGGAAGAATTTACTAAACTCGTTATATCATCTAAATCAACAACATGTATGTTAGACCCTATACCGACTAAGCTACTGAAAGAGATGCTTCCAGAAGTCATAGATCCTCTTCTTAATATCATTAGCTCATCTTTGTCACTAGGATATGTACCGAAAACTTTTAAGCTGGCTATGATTAAACCACTTATTAAAAAACCGCAACTTGATCCTACAGAATTAGTCAATTACAGGCCGATCTCGAATCTACCTTTTCTGTCAAAGATGTTACAAAAAGCAGTATCCTCACAACTGTGTTCCTTTTTAGAAAGAAATGATATCTGCGAGGATTTTCAGTCCGGATTTAGACCGTACCATAGTACCGAGACAGCTCTCATTAGAGTCACAAATGATTTGCTCTTATCATCCGATCGTGGTTGTATCTCGCTATTAGTGTTACTCGATCTTAGTGCTGCATTTGATACTATTGACCACAACATTCTTTTAAATAGACTCGAAAATTATGTTGGCATCTGTGGAATTGCACTAGCATGGTTTAAATCATACTTATCTGACCGTTATCAGTTTGTAGCAGTAAATGAAGAGATGACTCATCAATCACAAGTTCAGTATGGCGTACCACAAGGCTCAGTACTAGGACCGTTGCTGTTCACTCTGTACATGCTACCATTAGGAGATATCATTAGGAAGCATGGCATTAGTTTTCACTGTTATGCTGACGATACTCAGCTATATTTCTTCACGCCCAGACGAAACTTACCAATTCACAAAATTAACGGAATGCATAGCTGATATAAAAAATTGGATGACTAGTAATTTCCTACTACTAAATTCTGAAAAAACAGAGATTCTAATTATAGGACAAAAAATGTCCTCACGTAATAACCTAGAATCCTGTCTAACACTTCATGGCTGCTCTGTTAAGTCTTCGTCGTCTGTTAGGAACCTGGGTGTGCTCTTTGATACCAATCTTTCATTTGAAAGTCACGCGTCTAGTATCTGTAAAACCGCATTTTTCCATCTTAAAAATATATCTAAATTACGCCATATGCTCTGCAGTACTTGAGCGAGCTCTTAACGCATTATAGTCCTTCACATCTATTGCGATCTCAAAATTCCGGCCAGTTGATAATACCTAGAATATCAAAATCGACTGTTGGCGGTAGATCCTTCTCTTATTTAGCACCAAAACTTTGGAACAGTCTTCCTACCATTGTCCGGGAAGCAGGCACACTCTGTCAGTTCAAAGTTAGACTAAAAACACATCTCTTTGACCTAGCATACACATAACACATTATAGACTTCTATAATTCAATGTTAGGCTGCATAGATCAGGTCAGCCGGAACCGGGAACACTTCCCATAAATCCTGATGTACTCGTTACATCATAAGAAGAATGGCATCTACGCTCATTTTAGTGTTTTTGTATATCCCGAGGTTTTCCCGCAGCCTGCCGGATCCAGGCTGTATCCAGATCTGATAAAGGACTTGCGCCTGGACCCGATGTCATAGCGGGGTGCTAAAGTGCCAACTAGTTTCTCCTTATGGAGGTTCCCTTTACCACTCTACAGATAAAGCGTTGTCGGGAAAATTCGGTTTGCGTATCTGATTGTGATACACTTCTTTATCAAAATGTTAAGGCCAGACAAGTAGTTTTTTAAGGCTTGGTTTGTAGGGAATTACAAACCTGCGCACATATATTCAAACGCGCATACCAATAGACTGAACTCTTAATACGCATGTGCACGCCATCAGCGCTCTCACAGGTTTCGCGTTTAAAGTCTGTGTAGAGTTTCCTGTTAAAGCGGTGTTGTGTTAGCGGCCCCTAAGTTAATAACTAATGATCGTTGCGACCGAAGAGAATCAATTAAATTAACTTTAGCTGGAAAATAACTTTATTCAACTTTAAACTATCCTTGTATCTCTGTAAAGCTGCTTTGGAACAATCTACATTGTTAAAAGCGCTATATAAATGAAGATGACTTGACTTGACTTAAGACGACAGAACCAGATGACAGAAAGAGACGACAGAAAGAGACGACAGTAAAGATGACAGAACAAGACGACATCTAGATAGATGACGGAACCAGACGACAGAGCAAGATGACGTAAACAGAGAACATACATATCAACATATCCTAATTTATCTGAACAACTAGGCAATGACTGTTGTCAAGGACAAATGTATTGTACAAAGCATTTGACTCATTTTTGGCACAAATGGAACCCCAATTTTTTTTTTTTTTAAAGTGCACAGATAAAAAATAGAGCAGAGATACAAATCTTTTTTCTTTTTTTTTTTTAAATCTAATCTATTTTTTTTAATTTGTGCACTTTAATCTGTTCTCTGGTTATAAAAAGTAAAGAGATACAAATAGAGCAGATATAAAAACCTGTGATCATTGTGGCAAGCAGAGCGGAGACGGTGGCGCAAGTGCAAATGAGCATCACATGCACGCCACACTGTCTCGCATCTCACAAGGACCAGGGGCCTCATTTATAAATGTTGCGTACCCACAAAAGAAGGCGTACGCCGCTCCCTACGCAATAATTGGTATTTATGAAAAGCAAACTTGATGGGAAATTGTGCGGTCCTTCACGCAAACTCTGACCCAGGCGTACGCACAAAAACAGGTGAAATGAGAAATGGCGACACCGTCGGCAGATGGAAGAAACACGTGAAAGTGTGTGAAACTGTAGACCGTTGTGTAAAAGAAATGGCAATACTGCCTCTCATAAATAACATGAAACTTCACAAAGCAAGTCTTACAATTAACAGCCTACACGAACACCCGTTTGATCGATCTGCAGTGTAAAACAAACAAAATCAAACGAAAATTACAACAGAAATGCAAATTAACACATATTTGCAAAAAGAAAAGTGAAATATGTTCTGCAATAATATTGGCATGTTATGCAATTCATCCTTATAAATAATATGTAAACAGAACGAAATAATGTACAAAACTGATATTCTCGTCAATGTGTCCGTCTGGCGGAGCAGATAGATGCAATTAGATAGACAGATGGATAGATAATTAGGGAGCTATATAGATAGATAGATAAATAGATAGATGTATTAATTGTCCATTGGGGAAAGTTGTTTTCATGGTAAAAATTTCTTCATCAGCTATGGAATCATGGTATTCATGCATAGCCTATGCCTTTAGTTTGTTTTATTTTTTATAAAATAACGTATGACGTAGGCTATGTCTCAACCATTCAGAAAGCTGCAAGAAATTACATTTGCGCTGAACTATTTCCCATTTCCAGGTAGATTATAACCAACATCTGTAGCTTGTCACACTCTGGCGATGGAGTGCTAGACGCTTTTTTGCCTCGACTTTGATGTCCGACCATTTCTTTTTTATTTCAGTCCAAAGTAGTGAGGATACAGCATTTACGGCATCTGCAACCTTTTGCCACTCAAGTGCCTTTTTGGCATTAGTAATGTCCACACTGTGCCCTCCAAACAACATTTTTCTCCTCTTTTCCACCTCGCCAACGCTAACTTCTACTTCACATTGAGTGAAGTTACGTTTTTTTGATTTCCTCTCTGTGTTTGCCATGATTTCGCAATCGATGAATATTAACTTGTGGGCGTTTCACGGACTATTTATCGGCAACTATGGGCGTGACATGAAGCCGCAAAAGCTGCGCTACATTTAGAATTGATTGTGATTTATTAAGGGAAAACTGCATAGTATGTGCGTGTGCACGGTTTTATAAATCCGAATATTTCTGTGCGTATGCACGTCCTATGTTTCATCCGTACGCCACTTCTGACGCAAATCCTACACAAAGTTTTATAAATGAGGCCCCAGGCCTGTTAAAAAACGATTTACATTTTTACAAGTATTTTTAGGGGCCGAGCCCTGATGGTGTAAGGACCCTCTTGGAATTGCTCCGTTTATGTAAACTTGTTACTCTACAGCACCTTTTTTCCAGCTGTTGTTTCTGTGCTCAAGTTCCTCATTGAGGATTTCCAGCTGCTTCAGGAAGTCTATGTCGGGCTTGATATATCTTACCTCTATGAGATGATCAATGGCATCCTCCAAAGTCATGTAATGGTAAATCATGAGATATGCCAGAAAAAGAGTAGGGGCATAGCTGACACCCTCAGTGCAGTGAATGAACACCTTATCTGTGGAAATAAAAGGAGAAAGACAGTAAGAAAAAGTCCCAAACAGTTTGTCACTCCAGAACACTTGATAAAAGATCTTACTTTTTGGGTTTTTCTTGGCATTGAGGATGAATTTGGCAGCTGACACGAAGTATTTGCTGATTTTGGAACTGTGCGTTGTAGGCAAGCCACAATAAGTGATGTTCATGCCTCTGTAGTATCTCTCCCCTGTATTAACGGTTTCACTCGGGTCTTTCTCCCATGGGAACCTCAGCTTCTTCACAGCAGCAGCGTTGAGGATGTGAGTAATACCCAGCTCCTTTATTTTCATTCGGTCCCTTGCTATCTCTCTGCACAAGAACACAACAGCCAATATTAGTCTTTCACTGCACAGGATTTACAATGTAGAAATATAATTATGTTTGATTCCTGTTCCTACTTCTGCATTACATTATTAATCACATGGTTTATATTAGTCTATATTAGGTTTATATTAATGTGTTGTAGACTTACTCATTTCCAATGAAGATGTTGTCCCAGACCGCAGTGACAGGTTTCCGATGCTGTATACAGCCCTTCACACGCTCCTCCAATGGAAAACTGTTTTTTTCTTGGACTAGCTCCTGCTCGGAAGTGCATGCATAAGGAACGCTTGGACCTGGAACACATGATTCATCTGAATCAGCCAAATTCCATTCCGGTTCCAGCTCAGGAACTCTTGGACCTAGAACACATGATTCATTTGAATCAACCAAATCCAATTCCGGTTCCAGCTCAGGAACGCTTGGACCTGGAACACATGATTTCTTGGGATCGACCAGATCCAATTCAGGTTCATTCTCCAGCTGCTCATCTCTCTCTACACACGCTGAGGTTGAGTCGATCATATCAAAGTCAGCCTGCACAGCGTATACCTCCAGACACACCTCTCTGAGGTTGGTAGACATTGCGAGTTTTGGGTCTACTGCTGTCAAATCAAAGATGAACAGTTGTTAAAACTTGAAAGACATTTCTGTTTGCATCTCATTTGTTCTGTACACACACAGTTCAGTAATTTACCAGAGTGACAACTGCATTTACAAAAATTCTACACAGTGTGTACGAAACCGAATCGGTCAACTAGTTGTTAATGACGTACGACAAGAGATATGAGAGATGACAGACATGTATCTCTTCTTTATGTGCGGTGCAAGAAATCATAGGGGGGAAGTGGGATCAGCCTTGACTCATTCTTGTTGCCAGATCTTACAAGCAAATTGGTGAGCAAGCCCATAAAAAAGCTAAATAAATGAAATATTGCGACCTGCACACTTTAATAACGCCATAAATTCAATCGCTGTATGAGCCAAGCTTAAACAAAAACGCTTACAATAAGTGGATCTGGCAACATTGCAAGAGTGAGTCGTGTTCCAAACACACATGGAATGATAATTTAGTGGACTCCACTCACTGCCACTCATTGTCACTCCTGAAACTTTACAGAGTGTACATTGTAATGTTGCATCTCAAATGCTCTGTTGACATTCACCTTTTGGGCTGATCTTTTCAGGGGTTTCAGGAGAAGCATCCATGCCACCCTGATCAATCCCACTGCTGCTCCCTGAAGGCCCTGCTGAGTCGCTCAGATCATCACACACCAATGTAGGGCTCTTCAGATCTGAGATGGCATCCCTGACTTCAACTGCCTGACCTTCAGAGGACACTGGTTCTTCTGGCTCAGAACGGTTTAGACCTGGGACACTGGACTCCTCTGGATCAGCCAGATCCACTTGAGGATCCTGCTCAGAAACTCTTGGAGCTGGGACACTTAATTGCTCGGTATCAACCAGATCCGTTTCAGATGTTGTCTGAGGAATGACTGGGACACACAGTGGCTCTGGAACACCAAAAAGCCTTTGAAAGAATCCACTCATTTTCTTCATCGTCCACACTTTGGTACTTTCTGAAAAACAAAAGAAAAACATAAGTTATTACAAACATCTCAAACCATTAGACATGAAAAATTAGTCTGATTTGAAAGACATTTCTGTTTGCATCTCATTGTTAATGTTACATTTATACTCGACACGCTCGCTGTTGTACTATTCTTTGAAACGACAGGGAGTAATTACTCGGAGTAATTTTTCTTGAAACCATCAGGAATCAGCAGCGAGAGAAATAAGGTGCACAGATGATGATGTTTATTTAGAAGCTACACTTCACCAACCACACTACAAATGAATAGTGTAAAACCCAGTAAACCTTAAGATTATTATTTGACATTAGAACACAATAAATGGATATGAGAACGTACTGTATGCATACAACTAAATTAATGATCTCTTAAATATTTTCTAATTTCACTGAACATTTAGTTTCGTGAACATTTTTAATGAACTTTGACCTTTATGTTCATTAAAAAAAGGCTTATTATTCTATTGTAGGCTCATTTTGTAAATGTGATCAACTAATTTCAACATTCGCAAACTGGGTGCTGATGTGATGAGACACGCTCGGTCAGATTCGCCTCGAAGTCGTGCATCTTCGAAACCGGAGCCGCGCAGAAATCTTTTTTATAGCCCACTTAAACTGTTTATTACAAATAAATTACTAAATGATAAAAATTAATAAATGTAAATTACATTTTTTCTCCGCTGAGTTTACAATCCTGTGAAAAGCTCCCCTATACTTCCCGCGCCCCTGCCCTGAATATAGAAAATGTATCAGTGGTGCATGTTGACCTGTTGTGCATGTTTAACATTCACCTGTTGGGCTGTTCTCAGGGGTTTCAGGAGAAGCATCGATCCCACTGCTGCTCCCTACCACTTCTGTTGGTGACACCAACTCTGAGATGACACTTTTAACTTCATTCTCCAGCTGCTCATCTCTCTCTACACACGCTGAGGTTGAGTCGATCATATCAAAGTCAGCCTGCACAGCGTCGCCCTCTAAAAAGCTGTAACTGACTGACATGTCCTCAGGTAAATCAACCTCCAGCTCAGCACTGATCACTGCCGAGCTACCGAAATGGTCGTAGATGGCATCGGGGATGGTAAACTCCAACTGCGCATCTTCCTCTACTGATACCCAGTGACTGTCACTGCTGTAGAACTCGCCGTTGACGTATACCTCCAGACACACCTCTCTGAGGTTGGTAGACATTGCGAGTTTTGGGTCTACTGCTGTCAAATCAAAGATGAACAGTTGTTAAAACTTGAAAGACATTTCTGTTTGCATCTCATTTGTTCTGTACACACACAGTTCAGTAATTTACCAGAGTGACAACTGCATTTGCAAAAATTCGACACAGTGTGTACGGAACCGAATCGGTCAACTAGTTGTTAATGACGTACGACGAGAGATATGAGAGATGACAGACGTGTATCTCTTCTTTATGTGCGGTGCAAGAAATCATAGGGGGGAAGTGGGATCAGCCTTGACTCATTCTTGTTGCCAGATCTTGCAAGCAGATTGGTGAGCAAGCCCATAAAAAAGCTAAATAAATGTAATATTGCGACCTGCACACTTTAATAATGCCATAAATTCAATCGCTGTATGAGCCAAGCTTAAACAAAAACGCTTACAATAAGTGGATCTGGCAACATTGCAAGAGTGAGTCGTGTTCCAAACACACATGGAATGATAATTTAGTGGACTCCACTCACTGCCACTCATTGTCACTCCTGAAACTTTACAGAGTGTACATTGTAATGTTGCATCTCAAATGCTCTGTTGACATTCACCTTTTGGGCTGATCTTTTCAGGGGTTTCAGGAGAAGCATCCATGCCACCCTGATCAATCCCACTGCTGCTCCCTGAAGGCCCTGCTGAGTCGCTCAGATCATCACACACCAATGTAGGGCTCTTCAGATCTGAGATGGCATCCCTGACTTCAACTGCCTGACCTTCAGAGGACACTGGTTCTGGCTCAGAACGGTTTAGACCTGGGACACTGGACTCCTCTGGATCAGCCAGATCCACTTGAGGATCCTGCTCAGAAACTCTTGGAGCTGGGACACTTAATTGCTCGGTATCGACCAGATCCGTTTCAGATGTTGTCTGAGGAATGACTGGGACACACAGTGGCTCTGGAACACCAAAAAGCCTTTGAAAGAATCCACTCATTTTCTTCATCATCCACACTTTGGTACTTTCTGAAAAACAAAAGAAAAACATAAGTTATTACAAACATCTCAAACCATTAGACATGAAAAATTAGTCTGACTTGAGAGACATTTCTGTTTGCATCTCATTGTTAATGTTACATTTATACTCGACACGCTCGCTGTTGTACTATTCTTTGAAACATAGGGAGTAATTACTAGGAGTAATTTTTCTTGAAACCATCAGGAATCAGCAGCGAGAGAAATAAGGTGCACAGATGATGATGTTTATTTAGAAGCTACACTTCACCAACCACACTACAAATGAATAGTGTAAAACCCAGTAAACCTTAAGATTATTATTTGACATTAGAACACAATAAATGGATATGAGAACGTACTGTATGCATACAACTAAATTAATGATCTCTTAAATATTTTCTAATTTCACTGAACATTTAGTTTCCTGAACATTTTTAATGAACTTTGACCTTTATGTTCATTAAAAAAAGGCTTATTATTCTATTGTAGGCTCATTTTGTAAATGTGATCAACTAATTTCAACATTCGCAAACTGGGTGCTGATGTGATGAGACACGCTCGGTCAGATTCGCCTCGAAGTCGTGCATCTTCGAAACCGGAGCCGCGCAGAAATCTTTTTTTATAGCCCACTTAAACTGTTTATTACAAATAAATTACTAAATGATAAAAATTAATAAATGTAAATTACATTTTTTCTCCGCTGAGTTTACAATCCTGTGAAAAGCTCCCCTATACTTCCCGCGCCCCTGCCCTGAATATAGAAAATGTAACGTTATCAGTGGTGCATGTTGACCTGTTGTGCATGTTTAACATTCACCTGTTGGGCTGTTCTCAGGGGTTTCAGGAGAAGCATCGATCCCACTGCTGCTCCCTACCACTTCTGTTGGTGACACCAACTCTGAGATGACACTTTTAACTTCATTCTCCAGCTGCTCATCTCTCTCTACACACGCTGAGGTTGAGTCGATCATATCAAAGTCAGCCAGCGTCAAGTCCTCAGGTAAATCAACCTCCAGCTTCGCACTGGTGATCACTGCCGTAAATATAATGTAAATGTAAATCTAAATATATTTTTCGCAATATATATTTTTGACTTCTGCTCGGAATATCGCTCAACTGCAGTGACGGCAAACGAGTCTTGCTGTCTGTGACGTAATCAAACTCTGGGACGTAACCAAACAATATGACGCGCCATGGTTGCCATAGAAACAGATTGTTAGTAGCAGGCTCAATGGTTTATGTTTTCGCTTATTCCCGAATTATATATATATATATATATATAATATTATTATTATTATTATTATTATTATTATTATTATTATAGAATAATATTAATAATATAGAATTCATAGACATTTTCTCTAGTAATATGGCACATAGTCTTAGAGCTCAAACATGACGATCTGGGGCTCAGGTCAGGAAGCAGACAGACTGGCTAAACCGACCGTCTGCTAGCTGTCTCACCTCACCAAGGTCAGATAAATCCCATCACATAGAGCCTCTTTCACCTAGATATCATCATATACAGACTGTGTCTGTTCCCCGAATTAGGACATACAAAAAACTCCTAAACCCATTCGAGGGTAAAAATTTAATTGATGTTCAACAAATAAAAAACAGACATACACTGTAATACGAATGAACAAATGATAAAGCTTGGGTTGCTGAATATTCGATCCCTTACTTCAAAAGCACTTATTGTTAATGATATGATTACAGACTATAACCTAGATGTGCTGTGTTTGACAGAAACCTGGCTAAAACCAGACAATTATATTACTTTAAATGAGTCCACCCTGCAAGATTACTGTTATAAACATGAACCTTGTCTGAAAGGCAAAGGAGGAGGTGTTGCTGTAATTTATAGCAATATCTTCAGAATTACTGAGAAGTCTTGTTTTAAATATAATTCTTTTGAAGTGTTGTTGCTAAATGTAACACTATCTAGTGTACATGATAAATCACGTTTAACATTTGTGCTGGCTACTGTATACAGGCCACCAGGGCACCATACAGACTTTATCAAAGAATTTGCTGAGTTTCTATCAGAGTTAGTATTGGCCGCAGATAAAGTCCTAATTGTTGGTGATTTTAATATACATGTGGATAACGAAAAAGATGCATTGGGATTAGCATTTAAAGACATTCTGAACTCAATTGGAGTTAGACAACACGTGTCAGGACCTACTCATTGTCGTAATCATACTCTAGATCTAATATTATCACACGGAATAAATGTTGATGCCGTTGAAATTCTGCAGCAGAGCGAAGACATCTCAGATCATCATAGTCTCGTGTAAAATTCATTTAGCCAAGGCTGCAAAGCAGACGCCGTGTTACAAATATGTTAGACCTATCACTTCTGCTACTAAAGACTGCTTTATCAATAATCTTCCTGATCAGTTTCATCATCTCAGCATCCCAGATAGCTTAGAAGAACTAAATATTGCGACAGAAACTTTTAACTCTCTCTTTTCCAGCACTTTAGACAGTTGCTCCTTTGCGCTTAAAGAAGATTAAAGAAAATAGTCCAACGCCGTGGTATAATGAGCACACTCAGGCCCTTAAGAGAGCAGCCAGAAAAATGGAGCGCAACTGGAAAAAAACAAAACTAGAGGTATTTCGCATTTCATGGAAAGAGAGTTCGATTGCATACAGAGAGGCTTTAAAAGCTGCTAGATCTGCTTATTTTTCAACCCTATTAGAAGAAAATAAACAAAACCCTAGGTATTTATTTGAAATTGTGGCTAAACTAACGAAAAATAAATCTTCAACCCCAGAAGTTTCCAAGCAGCACAGCAGTAATGACTTTATGAACTTCTTTACTAACAAGATTGATAATATCAGGGAGAAAATTATAACTATGCAACCGTCTACTACAGTATTGCATCAGGCAGTGCATTGTAGTCTCCCTGAGGAAAAATTTACTAAACTCGTTACATCATCTAAATCAACAACATGTACGTATGTTAGACCCTATACCGTCTAAGCTACTGAAAGAGATGCTTCCAGAAGTCATAGATCCTCTTCTTAATATCATTAATTCATCTTTGTCATTAGGATATGTACCGAAAACCTTTAAGCTGGCTATGATTAAACTGCTTGTTAAAAAAACGCAACTTGATCTTACAGAATTAGTCAATTACAGGCCGATCTCGAATCTACCTTATCTGTCAAAGATACTAGAAAAGGCAATATCTTCACAACTGTCCTTTTTAGAAAGAAATTATATCTGCGAGGATTTCCAGTCAGGATTTAGACCGTACCATAGTACTGAGACAGCTCTCATTAGAGTCACAAATGATTTGCTCTTATCATCCGATCGTGGTTGTATCTCTCTATTAGTGTTACTCGATCTTAGTGCTGCATTTGATACTATTGACCACAACATTCTTTTAAATAGACTCGAAAACGATGTTGGCATCTGTGGAATTGCTCTAGCATGGTTTAAATCATACTTATCTGACCGTTATCAGTTTGTAGCAGTAAATGAAGAGATGTCTTATCGATCACAAGTTCAGTATGGCGTACCACAAGGCTCAGTACTAGGACCGTTGCTGTTCACTCTGTACATGCTACCCTTAGGAGATATCATTAGGAAGCATGGAATCAATTTTCACTGTTATGCTGATGATACTCAGCTCTATATTTCTTCACGCCCAGACGAAACTTACCAATTAACAAAATTAACAGAATGCATAGCTGATATAAAAAATTGGATGACTAGTAATTTCCTACTACTAAATTCTGAAAAAACAGAGATTCTAATTACTGGACAAAAAATTTCCTCACGTAATAACCTAGAATACTGTCTAACACTTGATGGCTGCTCTGTTAAGTCTTCGTCGTCGGTTAGGAACCTGGGTGTGCTCTTTGATACCAATCTTTCATTTGAAAGTCACGTGTCTAGTATCTGTAAAACCGCATTTTTCCATCTTAAAAATATATCTAAATTACGTCATATGCTCTCATTGACAAATGCGGAACAATTAGTTAATGCGTTCATGACCTCGAGGCTAGATTATTGTAATGCTCTACTGGGTGGTTGCCCTGCACGCTTAATAAACAAATTACAGCTGGTCCAAAACGCAGCAACTCGAGTTCTTACCAGAACCAGGAAGTATGACCATATTAGCCCGGTTCTGTCAACACTGCATGGCTGCCTATTAAATATCGTATACATTTTAAAATATTGCTGATTACTTACAAAGCACTAAATGGTTTAGCTCCGCAGTACTTGAGCGAGCTCTTAACGCTTTATAGTCCCTCACGTCTATTGCGATCTCAAAATTCCGGCCAGTTGATAATACCTAGAATATCAAAATCAACTGCTGGCAGTAGATCCTTTTCCTATTTAGCACCAAAACTCTGGAACAGTCTTCCTAACATTGTCCGGGAAGCAGGCACACTCTGTCAGTTCAAAGCTAGACTAAAAACACATCTCTTTGACCTAGCATACACATAACACTCATCCCGCAGACAACGAGCCGGTAAATCCACCTTCTCGCCTGCGTACAACCGCCGTTTTCACGGCGACTCAGAGAAATCTCAAAAAGAGTGTAATGTCTGGTTGCACGGCTTACGCCGCATGTGCAGTAAATGTGCCCACTTTTCTGTGTTCACCCCTGCACACAAGCACTATAAATCCCATGTCTCGCACAGAGCCCACTCTCATAAAGCGGGCAAAAGCCGCTCGAGTGTTAGAAGTAGGTCACGTGTCCACTTCTCTGTGCCCACACCTACCCATTGCCCGCTCTGTTACACGGCTTCTCACTGCTGGTCATGTTTCGAATGTAAGCCCTGTCCCCGCCCTCAAGCGTTCACAGACATTAACAGATGTTTCGCCCCCGACGCCTCCCTTGCGCATCACACTCTAAGCTCCCCGTCCAAAGCCACCGGGACATTGTGTGTAAAGCGGCCGGTCATCACTACATGCGAGACGCCGCATCTAAGCACCAAAAGCGCGCGCGCGCCTCTGTATCAAGCTCTCGAGCCCGTGACACACGGCAATCAGAGCCCGGAGGCCATTCTACCCCTGGCTGCACACGTGAAAGCGTGGGAAGCTATTCCAGGCGTGTCAGAATGGGTGCTGAGCACAGTAAGAGATGGTTATATTCTGCAATTCGCTAGCCGTCCCCCGCGCTTTCAGGCGCGAACCGAGACGAAAGTGAATGGGGAAGGGCTATAGAACTGGTACCGCCTTCTCTGAGCGAGTCAGGCTTTTACAGCCGTTATTTTCTCGTTCCCAAGAGGGATGGAGCTCTCAGACCGATTTTAGATCTGAGACATTTGAACAAAGCTCTTATGAAAAGACCGTTCAAAATGCTCACAACCAGGCAGATTCTCACGCAGATTCGCCCGAAAGACTGGTTTATCTCCCTCGATCTAAAAGATGCTTATTTTCAGATCCAGATAATACCCCGTCACAGGCCATTCTTGAGATTCGCCTTCGACGGACAGGTATATCAGTTCACCGTCCTGCCGTTCGGCCTGTCTTTAGCACCCCGTACATTCACGAAGTGCATGGACACGGCTCTCGCTCCCCTGAGAGGTCAGGGAATGCGAATTTTGAACTATTTGGACGATTGGCTGATTCTGGCACAGTCAGAGGAAGAGCTCATCGCTCACAGAACAGTGCTTCTCAGCCACCTGGAAAGCTTGGGTCTCACGGTCAACTGGATCCAGGGGCTCACTAATGCCCAGTCAGTCAACCTCCTTTCTGGGTTTGGAACTGGACTCTGTGGCAATGACGGCTTGCTTGTCGGCACAGCGCGCGCGCTGCATCCGACACCTGGCCGCACCTCAAGAAATTTCAGAGGATGCTGGGGTGTATGGCTTCAGCTGCAGCAGTACTTCAGCTGGGTCTACTGCGTATGCGCCCGCTACAACGCTGGTTAAAAGCCCGAGTGCCTCACAGAGCCTGGGCTTCCGGCGGCATTCGAATCAGAGTGACTCAGATCTGTGTTTCAGCACTGAAGCCCTGGTTAGCAGCCGGCCAGCAGGGGGTGACTAGCACCCACCAGCAGGGGGTGACAATGGGTGCCGTCTCGTACCGCAAAGTTATCTCGACGGACGCGTCCAACGTGGGTTGGGGCGCTCTGTTTGAGGGCAAACCGGTCTTTGGCCTGTGGTCAGACCAGGAAAAATGCCTCCACATAAACTGCTTGGAGATGATAGCGGTCGAGAACGCGCTCAAGCGCTTCCTCCCACTCATACGAGGTCACCATGTGCTAGTTCGCTCAGACAACATGTCTGTGGTGTCCTATGTGAACAGGCAGGGCGGTGTCAGATCCAGAAACCTCTGCAAACTGTCAGAACGCCTCCTCGTGTAGGCTCATCGCTCGTTGCGCTCGCTGAGAGCCGCGCACGTGCCAGGCCACCTGAACGTCGGCCCAAACAGACTGTCCAGAGACAATATTCCCCCGGGAGAATGTTCTCTGCACCCCCAGACAGTCAAGTCACTCTGGCGCCTATTCGGCAGGGCAGAAGTCGATCTCTTTGCGTCGAGAGACAATGCTCACTGCCCGACGTCCTTCTCAAAGAGCGAGGATGCGCTGGCCCGAATCTGGCCCAGCCTCCCGCTGTATGCCTTTCCCCCGGTCTCCCTGTTACCACAGGTCATCAGACGGATCAGGGAAACGCACCTTCCAGTGCTCCTCATAGCCCCGCGATGGGAGAACCAAATCTGGTACCCAGAGCTAGTGAGGCTTTCGCACTTAGCCCCGTGGCCGATCCCGGTGAGAAAGGATCTCCTCTCTCAGGCCGGGGGATCGATCTGGCATCCCCATCCAGAGCGCTGGTCTCTGCATGCGTGGATAATCAACGGATACCCGCTGTCCTGCCAGAAGGGGTCATAGACACGATCACGCAGTCTAGAGCACCTTCCACGAGACGGCTCTATGCATCTAAATGGTCTGTGTTTTCTAAATGGTGTGCTATAAAGAGCGCGGATCCACGCACATGCGGGGTCCCACGGGTGCTCTCCTTCCTACAAGAGCTGTTGGACAAGGGCAGGTTCCCTTCCACGCTCAAAGTGTATGTGGCGGCTATCGCAGCGTTCGCAGAGACGACGCGCGGCCGTGCATTAGGGAGGAATGAGCTTGTCATCCGCTTCCTCAGAGGAGCTAGGCGGATGAATCCCCCGCGGCCCCCCTCGGTTCCTATGTGGGATCTGTCCTTGGTCCTGGAGGCCCTGAAGGCTTTTCCCTTTGAACCGCTTTGCTCTGTGGATTTGAAATACCTTTCGCTCAAAACCATTTTTCTGATAGCTCTGTCTTCAGTTAAACGCGTGGGTGATTTACATGCGCTATCTGTTAGCCCCGCATGTCTTGAGTTCAGACCGAATGACTCCAAAGTCATCCTCAAACCGAGACACGGTTACATCCCCAAAGCGATTGGTAACCCCTTTAGAGCGCAAGCCATCTCCCTGTCGGCTTTGCCAACGTACGATAGCGGGGACAGTGATAGTCTCTTATGCCCTGTCAGGGCGCTGAGAGCTTACATCACGCGCTCCGCCGCCTTTAGGCGTTCCGAGCAGCTCTTTGTTTCGTTTGGAGGGCGCACCAAAGGTCTCGCCGCTTCGAAACAGAGCCTGTCCAGGTGGATAGTGGACGCGATCACAGCAGCTTACGCCTCCAAACACCTGCAGTGCCCTATGGGTATCAGGGCCCACTCTACTAGAGGCATGGCCTCGTCGTGGGATTGGTCCAGCGGGATTTCCATTCACGATATTTGTATGGCGGCGGGCTGGGCCTCCCCGTCTACATTCGTGAGATTTTATAACCTGGAAGTTCCTGCCTTGCAGGCCAAACTTTTATCAGTATAAGTGAAACGAATGCTCTGTCCAGTCACTCCTGCGCAGACTACGTTCGAGTACTGTTACTATTCTTTGTGTTATATGAAGTGCTTGTTACATGTGCTGGCCCGTTATCTGACTGGCCACCAGCTCCAGCATGTGTTTTTCCCCGGTTCCCCGGGACTCATGCATTGGATGCTCGGCGCACACGGCGTTGACAATGGGTTCCCGTAGCGTAAGCAACTTACGCAATACGAGAGAACCTCTCGTAAGAGAACGTACTCGGTTACCTAATGTAACCTCGGTTCTCTCTAGAAGAGGGAACGAGTATTGCGTAACCTGCCGTGTCGTGCCATGAGCTTTTGCGCTTCAGACTGTGAAAACCAGATTCTCAGCCCGTGAGCCTTCCTTATATACATGCTGACCACACCCATCCTGACGGTTAGAGGGGTGTGAAGGGCGCGTCAACACACGGAGCTCACTGATAGGCTTAAGCAGTTGCTGCTGAGGCAACCAATGGGCACACTAATGTCGCTTGCCATGGTCTGCCGGCTGCCGCACTGCATTGACAATAACTACAAAATTAAGGATAATTGTTGGCTTCAGATCTCGAAGAAAGAGAACTTTCCCGTAGCGTAAGCAACTTACGCAATACTTGTTCCCTCTTCTAGAGAGAACCGAGGTTACATTAGGTAACCGAGTACGTTTTTATTCATGTAGCATGTAAGGGATTGTTCACTCCAAAATGAAAATGCAGACACCCAGACACCCTTGTTTGAATGGAACTGCCTTAACCTGCCTTTCCATGGACACAAGGGTGACTAGATAATGGTTTATGACTAGATCATTTTAATTTTGGTGAGACCTCTACCTTACTTACGCCGGAGATGACGAGTCGGTATGCTGTCCAATAGTGTTCTATAGCATAGTTATAGGTCATGGTATTGGTGACCCATGATATGGTCCAAGGGAGCTCTTCAAGAATGTTTAAAATGCCTTTATTTCAGGCGGCTTAAAAGCCGACATCAGGCTGAAACATGTTGATGATTTGATGATGTAAGCCACATGAAATTAAAGCGTTATACACTTTCTTGAAGAGCTGCCTTGGACCATCTCTTTATTATACCATGGTATGTCCTTTCTTCCTTCTGCTGCTTCTTCGCGTACTTTTAGAAGAATGTAATGAGTTTCATTATGTTTTGATCATAGGTTGACTCTCATTACATCACTTCCCATTATGTTTTGATCATAGGTTGACTCTCATTACATCACTTCCCATCTGGCGCCGGAGATGAGCGAAAGGGGCTGCAACAAGCACCACAAGGAGACCCAGATCCTTGAACACTTTCAAGACTTCCTGCATGAGCTGGAAGGTATGTCTACAACTAGTCATTGAAAGTGTTGATTGTGATTTAAGATTTCCACTCTAGGGGTCCGCAATGGTGTGGTGATCTAAGTATCAGGTGTCTGATGCAGCTGCCCACCAGAGACCAGGATTCAATTCCCGGTCTCGCCACATTTAAAATATGTCCGGATTCCATAGGGTAGTCAAATTTGGGCCACCACTCCAGAGGGTGGTTAGTTTAATTTTGGCATGAGGGTTTGTGACTCCACAGCAACCCAGTCTGGTGTTTGAGTTACAGTGTTAAAATGCTTTAATGAGCATTACATCATATGTAAGCCTATATATACTCACTGGAGTTTTTTTTTTCTAGTTGCTGAACCAGATGCCACATCTGAAGACATCACAACTGTACCCTCAGTGATGCAGTGGATTACGGGTCAAGCCCACAGACATCTTCTTTCTGATCGCCAGAACTTCAAGATCACAGTGAAGTTTGACCATGACTGTCACAAGATGCCTAACCACACAATCTGTTATCCAACAGTCAGTGCTTGCACAGACACCATAACATTCCCTGTTGCACACATGTCAGACTATGGGTCTTTCAAAAACATCTTGACAACAGCCATTAAATATGGTGCAGGATTTGATAGAGTGTGATGCATTGCGTTTCATGTGTGTAAGCCCACATGTTATATCCTCAAATATGTCCGGATTCCATAGGGGAGTTGTGAACTTGCATAGCATGGTCTTACAGTTTTTTACAATTGCTATGACAGATTTTTCAATACATTTAACAATTTTACAAAACTCTTAACACAGTTAGCACTACATCCGTCTGTGTAAGCTATACTATTAAAACATTTCTTGTTGCTTTAACACAAAATGCATACAATTAACACAAATTTAAAATGCTTGAACTTCTTTTACACACAAGCTCAAACAAGACCAAAACAATGGATTTTTACTGCCAAATTTACCAATGCTTTAACACTGTATGTCAGAACAGATAACACCATGTTCTAAACCTAACCTTACAGTAAAGTCAAGGTAAACCGCTGTTTATATTGTGAATTGAAACACAAATATATCCCCTGTATTTTATTCTATTGTTACTGAGAAACAGCTGATTGAATTATGCAAATAGATAATTAGAAGACGACTCTTTTTTTTCTTCTTTTTTTTAATTCTTCTGGTGCTTTTTCTGTTTGTATATTTTGTATTTTCACATTATTCCATTGCTAGTGAGAAACAGCTGATTGAAGTTATGCAAATATGGGACAATGTGGCATTCCACCATTCCCGTCTAGTCACAGCCAGGTTTGACGCCCATCAGAGCATGATGTCCATTTTCCTTGCCCCTTACTTCCCTTTCCTCAACTCCATTGAGGAGTTTTCTCAGCCTGGAGATGAAAGGTTTTTGACCATAGTCCACAGGACCAAATGTCCCTCCTTCATGCAAAAAGATGCTGCATACCAAGACATCACAGCTGAACACTGCCAGGGGTGGATAAGGCATGTTACTGTAAAAGATTCTTCCCAAGATGCCTTGCCAGGGAAGATATCAGGTGTGATGTGGATGAGAACATGTGGACAAATGCAGAAGACCGCGCAGATTAGAAGATGGCCTTTTCTGTTTGTATATTTTGTATTTTCACATACAGTAATACTGTAAATGGCAGCTATATTGCATATTTTTGTTATCTTGCAGAAATGTCCTGTTGCAAATAGAGCCGTTACTGCAGCAATTCTGTCTGTCTTCTTCTTTTCACAAACCATACATTCTATAAAGCTACTCTAAGAAGGGGTATTTATTTTGTTGTATTGAATTTCTGCTGCAAAAAAAACAACAACAAAATGCATGCATTTACATTACAAACAAAACCAAGATGTAGAGACTTAAAAAAAAAAAAAAGTGCAGTGCAAAACACAATCTATGATCAATACAATATACTGTCTATTGTATAAGGGCATACCTGACACATAAAATAATGCAGTTTCTGTCATTTCAGCTGATGATAGTGTTTTTTTGTCATTGTGTTATGATTGACTAAATGTTCCTGTTGGAAGAGAACATGTGTTAGTGTTTTGAATAATTATTTGATTTTGAAACATGTTTGCAGTGTTTTGTTAGACATAGTGTATTGTGTTAGTGTATTATTGTATTTGTACATGAAATTAACCGTTTTACCAAATGTGTGTTTTAGGTGTGTTGGTGCGTTAAGAGTTTAGGAAACTTGTTAAATGTATTGAAAAAACTGTCATAGCGATTGTAAAAAACTGTAACATACTGTTCAGGGTAAAATTTGACATATTTTAACATTTGTGAGGGTTAATCTATTGTGTTTTTAGTTGTCATATTGTAAGACACCCACGTTGCTTTTTTTTTTTTTAAAACTATCATTCACCAATGTTAATTAACAAGAGAAAAATGTGTGACATCAGCACAACTTGAGGATTTTTTGGAAATCTGTTCTTGGTGATTTACAGTTTAATGTATTCTTCCAGACATGCTTCTGTTTGATTGGGAAGTCTTTTATTATTCCTAGACTTATGGTCTTTTGATAGATTTTAAAGATCATTATAGTTGATGGTACTGTGTGAGTGAGGTTCAAGTAATGTCGTTGACTTGAAGTTATGCCAGCACATTTTCTGTTCTCGTGCAAGGCTGTCCTCAGACATTCATGTAAAAGGACATTTTCTGTTTTCAAGGACTATAAACCACAATGTTACTACACATATTTGCCGTTTGTCTGTAAAACCATACATATCTTTGTTTCTAATAGAGAAAATGGATAAATGTATAATAAACTGTTAGGACCACTGGCCATCATTGGATTTTCTAGAGGGAAGGGATGCATCAAATAGATAGCTATGATTGATTTATTGAATTTAAGTGTCATGCTTCAAAAAGCCCAGCCCATATGGGCTTACAAGAAACGCCAAAGAGGTCAAATACAGTGTTCAATAATACAAAACAAACAAATGCTATGTTTTGTAAACTGCTTATCCAGCTCTTACATAAGGAATGAGATCAATTGAAGAGCATGCATAGAGATATCCCACCCAAGAGAAGAGGACTCTGCAGTGGGGTTAATATCTTGTAAGGCAGAAAGAGCCTCAGCTGACAAGGGGCATGCAGTTTCTGGTACTATGACTCCATGTTCTGGATCAGCACCACAAGCTTCCTGGTTATGCAAGTGTTCCATCTGTAATAAAAAACAAAAAGTCAAACAAAATACTATTATAACAATTGTCTTCTAACGTACTGTGAGATTGAATATTCATACTATGTTAGGACGGAGTTATCTAGATACTTCATGTACATGTAATCCGCTTTAAAAACTAATGTATTGCATGCTGCAATGTCTGGGACAAACCTCAGACAGATCTGGCTCTTGCACCGGTACTTGCATCCTCCCAATTCTCCAAAGCTGATTAGGGGTCAGGTTTGCCTCGGTCCTCAAGGGGTGACAATTCCATGTCTCTACAAAGTTTTGAAGGTCTGCTTGTAGACGTGGAATGAAAACGTACCCAAGACAAAAGAGGTAAACAGCATTTGAGAGCTCTACAAACCCCTCTTCCTCCAAGGTGTGAAGCATGTTATAGTACTGAGATGTTACAGTGTTCCACACATCTCTCCATAGTCGTTCCACTCTGCAAATAAGTTACATGGTAAAGTGGTCAGTTGCATTGAGAAAAAAAAAAAAAACACTAGTATGTACAAAATTATATTAGTCTGGCTCCAAAAGTTAGAATCCAATTGACTGACGGTTGGTCTAGTGTAAGGGAAAGCGTGTTTTCCACTCTGAATTTTAAAAGACTAATCAGCGCTATGAATTGTAATGATTAGCCAATCGACACCAAGGGCAGAAGTAATGCTTTTGTCAAAACAGTAGTCTGGCCTAGTATCAGCTGTGGTGCCTGTGGCTTCTTGCCTATTCCGCTAGATTCTACTTCAGGCAATACCACAAACGATATCTGTAGAGCAGTTCTTCATGCCTAAAAATAACAGACAAGGCTCCCCCCAGGATGTATATGTAATACCCCCGTAGTTTGGGGGACTTGCAATCAGGTTACTATCAGGTGTCAAGCATAATCAAGCTAATTGTTGGGATGGATGTAGCTAACTGTAGGTAGGATGCTATGTGAACCCTGGATTGAGAAGAAAGTAATAACATAGACCATCTTCACCTTTGGTTGTGCACACTTTTCCCAGCTATAAAGCTGCCACGACCTGTTCCTCGCACAGTGAACATGGATCTTGCTATCTCCACATTTTCTACACCTTGGTCACCGCGTACTCTGAATGAAAAAGAGCAATACTATTTGAAACTGGAAGGAGGTCCTTACTTACCTTGATGGCCATCCATGTTTCTGCACACTCTCCATGAAAAACCTCAAACCAGTCTCTGCCTTATTATTCCCAGCCGCATTGAGGTACAAAACCTGATTGAGGATAGGAATTAAAAATGTAAACAACATGTAAACCAGTAGTTCAATTTAAAAATGGCCAACTGTACCTTCCGAGAAAAGCCATCGATACCTCCGAACACCACTATGTTGTACTTAAAAATTATTAGATTGGATATAATCTCTGTGACAGGCAACCATTGATAAGAAATGTGCAATTTTCTTATTTCCACCGTAATATGCTATTTGAACATCACCCCATCCAACACATCACAAACCTAACTAAAGTGTTTCCCATCCATAGACCAATGTGTGGCGCAGCGCCACAGAATCTAACATCAAGGGCCACAAATTGATTCCGCTTTTTCCCCCAACGCAATTTTGAAATATAAATATTATTACGTTCATTCATATCGGTGAGTAATTCTCAACATGAAACTTAAAAGACAGGTCTTCCTCCAACATAAAGTCCAGGTATTTGTATGAGCAAACTAATTCTACTGGCCTGCCCTGTAATGTATGGAGTTGGGCTGAGGAATGAAACCAGGCAGGGTTCTGGTAAAAATGTTTTTAGTTGTCTTCTTTTAAATAACTTACTTTAAAGAATTAAGATTGAGCGGAGTAATTTCAAATGCTTCTTAAAACTGTAGACTTAGCTTTAAAACTGTCTCAGCAGGTGACTGAAGAACAATAGATAAGCATAAAGGTGTATATTTAACATGGCAGCTTCAGAAAGTGTGTGTTTGAATGCCGTCTGCTGCACACACTCTGGCCCTGATGATAGACTCCACTGACTGCCACGACACCATGACACTCGATTCCCCCACTGGCGCCAGAGGGGCACCACAAATTGCTACCTGTTCTGTGCGGAACACTGACATAACCCTCATAAACCGAACATTAACTTCACAATGCTTTAAATCATATTTGTGCAGTAAAAATGGAGACAACCTCATAAATAAAACACTACCTGATCAACTTGTGATTGGTGTCAACGTGGACAAGAGACAATGGAGCTGGAACAGAGTATGTCCGTCTGGCAATGCATGTCAACTGGATCATTCTTGAGATGATGCCTGCTCCATCAACACGCTGCAAGGTTGACTTGACTCTACTCCATGTGACACGGTGTCCCATGGCCAGTAGAGCCCCTTTCACCAGCCTATATCCAGCATCAGGCATTCTGGCCTTTATGGATCTCACCTTAAAGATAGAGTTTAAAAGGTATTAAGTCACATATGGCCACTCTGTGATTGGTTTATCCAATTCCATCCTCCATCCCTACCCCACAGAAGAACTGTTGATAACAAGAATGAATTAAAGCTGCAAGCAGCATTTATCGGGGTTCAAGCATTTAAGGCCTTTAAGCACACATGCATAAAAAAACATTGTTTTATTTGGTTAACCATTTAACCACTGACATCATAGATGGAAAATACCATTTACAGCCAATACAGGCAATTTACTTAGTCAAGTCAGGAAAGGTTTTTTTTGACAGTTACAGCACCACATCTTGCCTGATCTCCACCACTTTTATTAGGTGTCCTCAAAAGGTGCCCATACATGTCTGTCAAATTTGTTGTAAATATCTCATTTTGTTTTGAATTTTAGATACTTCTATTTCTACTAGCATAAAAATGAGCCATAGGAGACAATGGCTGCGTTCGAAACCGCATACTCAATGAGTAGGTACTTAATTTCAATAAATACTTACTTAACGAGCGCTAAAAGAGTAGGTACTTTATAGCCTGATCTCGTTAATTATGAATGCAAACCGGACATCTTGCATGTTGACGTTATCATGTGACCTATGACGCACTATCACAAGCGCAACAACTTAAAGTATTTGAACGACACGTTTAATTCGTCTATCTGTAAATATCTTGATATTGATTAAACTTGCTCATTTTGTGATCTTTTTAAAGAAACTGCTGCCCATTTATTTTGTGAATACATTTAGGGTTGATTTAAGTTCTTATATTTAACCCACCATTTCATCCTTAACGATATTATTTATTTTTATTACGAAATCCCAAAATTGTCATCTCTTGAATATGTTGATAATTTCTTTATTTTATATCCAAACATTTTCATCCACAACCAAAAGTGGCTAACTGCTTTATGTTTTCCTCTTTTTCTTGTTGAATTTAACTCTCATTTCATCCCTCAGGCCTAGGCCTATAAATAAATAAATAATAATAATTAAAAAATTATGTATTATAATGAATTATTTAAGAAAATATATAGTAAGATAATCAACCTTGTAGGTTATTTTTTCCCGTGTATAAAATCTCATATAATGGATGCAAACCCATGATATATATATACTGTGTGTGTATATATATATATATATATATATATATATATATATATATATATATATATATATATATATATATATATACAGTATATACACTCACCTAAAGGATTATTAGGAACACCTGTTCAATTTCTCATTAATGCAACTATCTAATCAACCAATCACATGGCAGTTGCTTCAATGCATTTAGGGGTGTGGTCCTGGTCAAGACAATCTCCTGAACTCCAAACTGAATGTCAGAATGGGAAAGAAAAGTGATTTAAGCAATTTTGAGCGTGGCATGGTTGTTGGTGCCAGATGGGCCGGTCTGAGTATGTCACAAACTGCTCAGTTACAGGGATTTTCACGCGCAACCATTTCTAGGGTTTACAAAGAATGGTGTGAAAAGGGAAAAACATCCAGTATGCGGCAGTCCTGTGGGCGGAAATGCCTTGTTGATGCTAGAGGTCAGAGGAGAATGGGCCGACTGATTCAAGCTGATAGAAGAGCAACTTTGACTGAAATAACCACTCGTTACAACCGAGGTATGCAGCAAAGCATTTGTGAAGCCACAACACACACAACCTTGAGGCGGATGGGCTACAACAGCAGTAGACCCCACCGGGTACCACTCATCTCCACTACAAATAGGAAAAAGAGGCTACAATTTGCACGAGCTCACCAAAATTGGACAGTTGAAGACTGGAAAAATGTTGCCTGGTTTGATGAGTCTCGATTTCTGTTGAGACATTCAGATGGCAGAGTCAGAATTTGGCGTAAACAGAATGAGAACATGGATCCATCATGCCTTGTTACCACTGTGCAGGCTGGTGGTGGTGGTGTAATGGTGTGGGGGATGTTTTCTTGGCACACTTTAGGCCCCTTAGTGCCAATTGGGCATCGTTTAAATGCCACGGCCTACCTGAGCATTGTTTCTGACCATGTCCATCCCTTTATGACCACCATGTACCCATCCTCTGATGGCTACTTCCAGCAGGATAATGCACCATGTCACAAAGCTCGAATCATTTCAAATTGGTTTCTTGAACATGACAATGAGTTCACTGTACTAAAATGGCCCCCACAGTCACCAGATCTCAACCCAATAGAGCATCTTTGCAATGTGGTGGAACGGGAGCTTCGTGCCCTGGATGTGCATCCCACAAATCTCCATCAACTGCAAGATGCTATCCTATCAATATGGGCCAACATTTCTAAAGAATGCTTTCAGCACCTTGTTAAATCAATGCCACGTAGAATTAAGGCAGTTCTGAAGGCGAAAGGGGGTCAAACACAGTATTAGTATGGTGTTCCTAATAATCCTTTAGGTGAGTGTATATATGAAGAGTTCAGATGCAAAAGCCTTTAAGTGCCATCTGAAATTTTCTTCTAGAATGATTATTTTTTTATTAGGGGTTCAAGCATGAAATGCTGAAACCCTATTGTAATTGTAAGGATTTGTAAAACGCATCGTGCAGGCCAAACCGTAAGGCCTAGAGACTTGAAACCTGGCCAGATGGTAGGCCTCAATTTTGGGACAACCTATCAGAGTATGACCCTGGATGGCCCATAGGTGGCGCTACAGCAACCAAAAGTTCAAAATTGCTCATAACTCTTAGACCGTTTGTCCCAGGATCAAGTGTCTTATATCGTTGGAATCCTTGGCTCAAGGCGGACAAAATGGCTATCTCCGATTTGCTCGCCCTTCGGCGCCAATTTCGAGTAAATTGAGGTTTTTTGAAAAACCTACTTTTGTGAACTACTCTTAGGTTTTTAGCCTGATTGGAACCAAACCACTGCAGAAATATTCTCTGGACAGAGACTATCAATAATCATCAAAAAAAATCTTAATTTAAATTCACGGTTGCTAAGGGGAACCAAAATGTTTGAAGGCACCAGGGCCACTTTTACTAAAACAATTATAACTTGTGTCCCGAGTTTAGCAAAAATGTCTCTTTCCGTTTACATGTTCATGAGCTCAATCTGAGGTCATTTGATAAAAAATTGCGATGATTGGCCACTTGGTGGCGCTATAACATGGAAAAAGTCATAAAAATGGCTATTAACGCACTCAACCATTAGTCCGTTGAAATCCTGAATCCTTTCCGAGTCCAACGATACCAAACATGCCAGGTTTCGCCTTATAGTTTGTGTATCATTGTCATTTAGCTCTCAAAAATCTTCGAAACCATTAGTCCGATCAAGACAAAAACACCACAGGAAATTTAAAAACATAGGTCAATAGCTAAACAATAACGCCCAAATGTCAAAATTATGATAGGAACTGACAAAAACAAAAATATCCAATCGATGGCTGCGTTCGAAACCGCATACTTCCCTTCTATATAGTAGGAGGAAAAGAGTAGCCGAGAAAAAAAGTATGTACGAATGTAAAAGAGTAGGCGAGAATTACCTGGGTGACGTACTAGCGATATTCGGACGTACGTATACTTAAAGTGCGTTTAAATATGCCTACTTTCCTACTATATAGTAGGCAAAAACAGTACGTGAAAGAAAAAGTATGTTCGAAACATAAGTATTCATGAAAGAGTAGGCGAGAAGTTCCCAGATGGCTTACTGCTTCCGGACAGATTTTTGAGTGCTCAACCGATGGATACTTTTCTATCCCAGGAGGCCACGCGAGAGGATACATGATAAAACGTGTTTTTACAGCAAAATCACAACTATACTATAATGTTTAACATCTTTACACCTTCAACAATTCAACAGTTTAATCTACAGTAGTTCAACACATGCAATTTTAACACAAGGAACGTGTTTACTCACATTTGAAAGCACCCGCGTCGCTGATCTCTGCGATGTTTGATAATAATCAAAAAACCGATGGAAACTCGGTACACATATAGATCTCATCGGGCCGAACAACTTTCCCCTGGTCAAATTAAGTAATTTCACGTTAAATGGCAATGAAAATTAAAGCTGCAAGCAGCATTTATCGGGGTTCAAGCAGTTAAGGCCTTTAAGGCCTTTAAGCACACAAGCATCAAAAGACATTACGTTTTATTTAGCAAGCATTTAACAACTGCCATCATAGATGAAAAAGTCAATTTACAGCCAATACAGGCAGTTTACCATAGGAAATATATGGTTTTAAAGCGTTTTTACAGTTATAGCACCTTTTTGCCTGAGTCTTCTTTTTGCCTGATCTCCACCACTTTTATTAGTAGTACTCAAAGTGTTCCCATATATATGTGTCAAATTTGTTGTAAATATGTAATTTTGATAAGGAGTTTAGACAATTATATTCAGTGGCGTAACGAGCCAACACCGGGCCCTTAAGTAGGATTATCAAGGCGGGCCCCTTGATGACGCAATTGATGACATTGATGACGCAATGTCCGCAAGTAGGCTACCATGAATAGGGCAGGATATGATCATACACAACATATAAGAGATGAGATGACTAACAAAATCAGGAGGAGCCTACGCTCACCAAAAACAACAAAAAAACCCCCCCAAAAAAACCACTGGTGACAGCGCACCATAACACATTGTTAGGCCTAGGTCCAAATACATAAAAAAGATGCTCTCTTACATTATAGCGGGATTTTCTGGGCTTTCCTATGTGCAACTGCAAAGTTGTCGATTAGATCAGGATTGTGCGCACGGGCATTCTCAATTGACCCTTCGCAGGGAGTTTGATTGACAGGCGATCTGACTAATCATAATCCGCCATTTTGTCCCACAAAGCAGTCAGGAGAGTTAGTAGATTACCATTGGAGGATTTAAATTTGAAAAACAAAGTGTGCTGACGTTTTAGCACTTTAAAACAACATTCCTTTTATGTTCATTCATGTTTATTTTAATGCTATAAATTAACTAGAAGGAAGAGATGATCGGTTCACGAGCAGCTTTAACTGAGCCTCGAGTCTACAGCGAGTAGACAGCAGTAGACCCCACCGGGTACCACTCATCTCCACTCATCTCCTGATTACAGCAGCCAGTTTATCCCTGGCCCTTCTTCATAGCTGCCACCTAATTGATTCCTGCAAGTGGGAAAATAAAAAAATTAATAAAAATCAACAAGGAGATGAAGTGCAGATAGGCTACAGATAATTCAATGTTTGGGTAAAGAGGGCCTCATACCTGGACTCTAGGAAGGTGTTGCACAGTCTCGGTTTCATGTGCATCAGACTGAAAGGGATTATGCATGTAAGGACACCTCAAAAACATATTGTGTGGCAACAGCACTGAAATGAACTTTGCAATGGCTTATCGGAGGTTGTGTGCGGTCACTGCAGTGATTTTCCATGCTGGAAATAAAAAGCAGCAATAATGCACATTACAATGACAGTAACTTTTTATTTTATGTAAACTTGTACATTTCCTCTATTTATGGGTACCATTTAGTCCCAGATTTGCCATTTTGAGGACCCACAGGTGTTTCTAATGAATTGATTGCATTGTCTTTGAAGTCTATGAAGTAGAGCCAATCAGACAAATGAAACAGCTGTGTGGGTATTCGAAATGATGGGACTACATGCAAAATAAACCCATGAACTGAAGTCATGTAAAGATCTTTTGAACTCTAAAGAGTTTGCCATTAACGTTGGTTATAATTTAACTATATAAGCAGTGTTTCCCACAGAACTTTTAGAGACAATGATGGTTGGACCTGTTGGGGAACGCAAGAAGGGTCCTGGGGTATGCACCCCCGGCCGGAATTTTGTACGTTTAAGTTAAATGCATCATTCTGGTCAGAGCCGTCGCAATGGGGTAGGCAAGGTAGGCAGCTGCCTAGGGCCCCCAGCTGTAGGGGGCCCCCGAAGACCGCACGGTCGTTTAGGTTGTGTATCTGCGCCATAGACTGTAAAAAAATCTGTCTGTGCCAATTGATAATTCATGACTCTTAAAATGCACCAGAATACAAGAAATCATATCTGAATTTTAAAAAAATTCCTGAGGGACGACTTGGGACCTCACTTCACTCTTTTGCCTAGGGCCCCCAAATATCTTGAAACGGCCCTGATTCTGGTGCACTCTGAGAGCAACATTAAGAGGTTAAATTTATGCTGCTATATTTATAGCATATCTTTTACATATGCATAGTGTCACAGGTCGGGGTGGGCACCATGATGACCGGCCACACCCCTGACTTGGGCACCACCGTGAGGAGCCGACACCACAGACAGACAAGGATTCAACAGCGAAGCTGACTCTTCACGGGGCTCAGGCGGACAGAGAGAAGGTGAGGACTTCACAATAAGACGGGCTCTCTTCCTAGGGCTCAGGTGGACGGAGAGAGAGGTAAGGATTCAACAGCGAAGCTGGCTCTCTTCACAAGGCTCAGGTAGACAGAGAGAAGGTGAGGATTTCAACAGTGGAGCTGACTCTCTTCACAAAGCTCAGGTGGACGGAGAGAAGGTGAGGGTTTCACAGTAAGACTTTCTTCGTAGGCCTCAAGCAGACAAAGATACAGACGATGTTTCCACAGCCAGGACAGATTCCCCAATGCCGCAGCAATACACTTTCACTCGTGTTTCACTGTAACACACACATATCATCACACGTGATTATATCAATGTACAGCACTGCAAAGTCTCATCACTCACAGAATAGGGTGTTGGCGTGGGATCTAGTCCACTGTGCGTCAATACAGTCTCCTTGATTTCCACAATGAAGCGTGGGGCTTTCAAACCTTCTCCAAAGAGACAATTTTACATGCCATGAAGTCTCATCACATTCTCCAAGATATTCCTCATATCATAATCCAAACATAGACAGCACTTATCTCTCATCCACAATGGTTCTCCTCTTCCCTCCTCCAATTCGATCTCCACACCTCCAAATTCGCCTGTTTCCCCATCCTCCGATCACTATCTCATCCAGAGCCATAGACAGTAAAAGAAATGGCACAGCGATTGGATTCAACGGAGACAAGTGAAGTCAGTTAGAAGCACGCACTTCCTGATGGCTGAGCGTACTGCGCAGACTCAAACTGAGCTTGATGACGTAGATGTGACGTGAGAAACCTGTCTGTCTTCTAGTAGCTGTGCCAAGAGAAATCTGAATCATTCCCTTCCGAATCTTGCAGAGACGGAGAGTGTGAGGAGGAGGTTTCCATGAGCTAGGAGCAGGAGAAACTTTTGCTAGGTATTCTGATTAATTATTTTGTAATTTTGCCTCCACGTCCCCCCGATTGCCCGCGAGCTTCTCCTCCTGTCCATACGGTAATCTCTCTACTGTGCGACAGAGAGTCGCAGGTTATGACTGGTGACAGGCTGGTGACATCATCGTCTATAATTCAATTTCTGATATTTTAAAGCCCGATGCAGCACAAACAGAAATTTTACCGGCACAAACCAGCACAAACGAAGCACAAACGAACGAGCCTATGTTGGGTGAATTTGGAGCATGTGGGGGGGCTGAGTGACCTCAGAATGACCTAAAAATATTATTTTAATATCTAAAAAACCGAAACCGCACAAATGAAACTTTTTACAGCACAAAACAGCACAAACGGAGCACAAACGATTGAGCATATTTTGACGTCGTTTTGCGATGGGTGGGGGGCCAACTTCACGCAGGTCAGGAACCTAACCCACAGACATGGCCAATCAGGTAATGGAAATGATGCACCTAAAATATGAACGAGCACACTTGGCCTACCTCCTCAGCTGCCAGAATATCCTAGATGCTGAGGCTGGAAGGTATGGACAGAAAAGCATCACAGGATTCCTGAGAAAGGAGACCCAGCCTGCTCCCTTTGGGGAGTATGATGATCCCAGTGGATGGAATGGAATTGCTGTGTCTGCACACTACCTCACTGACTGCCTCCTGTACGAGTACCAGTGCCAAGAGGGAGCTATTAAAAAGCTCCTACAGGGAACCTTTGGGCATGCTTTCAGTTCCGACCACACCCGGAAGGTGGCCAGGAAGGTTACATTTACATCTGGCACGATGTCATCCTATGCCATCATGAATGAAACCTGGATGATCTTATCATGGGTGATGGTACAGTCAGAAACGGACAAATCACTGGAGCCCATGTACAGGGGGCTCGCAAACCAGTACAGGATGGCAGAAGTGGAGAAAGCACAGTACCATTGGGTAGACAGGTAGGCCATGATTATAAGAATATTACAGGATTGATAATTCCATACCTTGCCTAAGATATATCACATGGAAAAATGTGCACATTAGATAATCATATTATCCTGACTGATGAACAGATCCATTGACTGATTGCTATAGCATTTTTTTCTAAATTTGGAGTGCTAAACAACGACAAAAAACGGTGTTGCCTACACTGTGTTATCCTCTTTTTAAAATTTGCACCCTGTTGACTTCAATGGGGCAAGTTTTAAACCTGCTTTTAGCCTCTTAACATCCTTCATGTGTCATTACAAGTGCACCAGCCATGTGAGTGATTCCTTCAGAGTGAACACGGGTGCATCTGACTGCAGTAGATGTGAAAGATATTGTCACGGGTGAGAAATCACACAACAAGGTAGCTCAGTGCAATGGCCCCGGAGGGTGGATTTTTATTAATAATTGAAGTGAAGGTGATGGGGAAAAGGTGCTCGGTGCGATCGTGTCTGGTGTTTCTACGGTGTCCTCGTGTCCGTGAAGGGGTGTCCAGGCGTGCGTGCTGAGGCCGTCGGTCACTCGCTGCCTTCTGCGTAAGAGCGATCTGCATGAGACGTGAGTCTGTCTGAGTGAGAGCGGCGGTGGCTTCTTAAGCTCTGTGTTGATGAGCGGCAGCTGGGACCAATCGGCCTGTGATGAGGACGTGCAGGTGCAGCGTGTTGGTTGCCAGGGCGACGCTGATGAGCCCAGAGACACTCGTCACAATATTAATAAAAGTTATGTTAATTCAGCCAGCGCACATACCTGTATTTGCTTCCTCTTTTCGGTCGAAGTCCACAGTAGTCGATTGTCGAGTTCACGCGCATAGGTTTAGTTACCTATGATTACGCGCGTGAACTCGACAATCGACTACTGTGGACTTCGATTGTGGAGAACAATACTATCGTCTATCGGCACAACCCTAACTGGCACGTAAAGCTGACAGACCCAAATGACAGAAAATGATGACAGCTAAGACGGCAGACGCAATTGCCTCTGGCCCTGGAACACCAAAAAGCCTTTGAAAGAATCCACTAATTTTCTTCATCATCCACACTTTGGTACTTTCTAAAAAACAAAAGAAAAACATAAGTTATTAGAAACATCTCAAACCATTAGACATGAAAAATTAGTCTGACTTGAAAGGGATAGTTCGGCCAAAAATGATATTAAACCCATGATTTACTCACCTTCAAGCCGTTCGAGATGCATATGTCAGTAATTTTTCAGACAAACACATTTTCAGTTATTTTAGCGTAGGAAGCGTCGTGACGTAGGCCAAAAACTAAAAAACTGGGCCAAAAACTCAATATCCTCTTCTCTAATATCAAAATTCTCGCCTCGAAGTCGTGCATCTTCGAAACCGGAGCCGCGCGGAAAACTTTTTTTATAGCCCACTTAAACTGTTTATTACAAATAAATTACTAAATGATAAAAATGAATAAATGTAAATTACATTTTTTCCCCGTTGCGTTTACAATCCTGTGAAAAGCTCTCCTATACTTCCCGCGCCCCTGCCCTAAATATATAGAAAATGTATCAGTGGTGCATGTTGACCTGTTGTGCATGTTTAACATTCACCTGTTGGGCTGTTCTCAGGGGTTTCAGGAGAAGCATCGATCCCACTGCTGCTCCCTGCCACTTCTGTTGGTGACACCAACTCTGAGATGACACGTTTGACTTCATTCTCCTGCTGCTCATCTCTCTCTACACACGCTGAGGTTGAGTCGATCATATGTAAGTCAGCCTGCACAGCATCGCTGTCTAAAAAGCTGTAACTGACTGACACGTCCTCAGGTAAATCATCCTCCAGCTGGGCACTGCTCACTGCCGAGCTACCGGAATGGTCGTAGATGGCATCGGTGATGGCAAACTTCAACTGCACATCTTCCTCTTCTGATACCCAGTAAGTGTCACGGCTGTAGAACTCGTCGCCGAAGCTTACCTCCAGACACACCTCTCTGAAGTTGGTAGACATTGCGAGTTGTGTGTCTAATGTGTAATCTTTATGTGCGGTGCAAGAAATCATAGGGGAAAGTGGGATAAGCCTTGACTCATTCTTGTTGCCAGATTTTGCAAGCAAATTGGTGAGCAAGCCCTTAAAAAAGCGAAATAAATTAAATATTGTTACCTGCGGTTAAGGCATACTCCAACTGCACATCTTCCTCTTCTGGTACCCAGCAAGTGTCACGGCTGTAGAACTCGCCATCGATGTATACCACCAGACACACCTCTCTGGAGTTGGTAGACATTGCGAGTTTGTGTCTAATGCTGTCAAATCAAAGATGTACAGTTGTCAAACTATATGCGATACACACTGTGCGTGACTCTGTACAGTTTGAGTCTATGAACTGAGAATATAACGTTATAGGCTACACGCTGAGTATAGACTCCGTCTGTAAAGAATGACGTCTTTTTGCAGTGTTTCTAAAGTTTGTATCCGTAGGTTTTTGATGTCATAGGTATATATTTAGCTTAAAATACAAATATATTTTGCGCAATATTTTTGACTTCTGCTCGGAATATCGCTCTCAACTGCGGTGACTACAAAAGAGTCTTGCTGTCTGTGACGTAACCAAACTCTGTGACGTAACCAAACACTATGACGCGCCTTGGTTGCTATAGAAACAGATTGTCTGGCAAAAGTAGCTGCAGTGGTTTATGTCTTCGCTTATATATACATATATATATATATATATATATATATATATATATATAAATTAAATAATTTATCAGAGGTGGCCAAGGTGTTTCAGTGTTTGCCATGCAAATTCTCCAGTGCCACACAATTAAAAAAAAAAAAAAAAAAATCATATTTACCAGATTTTTAAATGTAGTTTTGAAGGCTGTATTGAATGTGGTAATAAAACACAATTCATCCTCTCCTCGCGAGCTGAATGTCAAAAACAACGCAAGTGTAAGTAGTCCGATTCTTGAACAAATGACTCATTTGAGCAGCTTCTTTTCATGATTCATTTTAGTTTCGCTCACGTTAAGTTACTGGTTTGAACCATGGTTTGAACCATAGACAGTATATAAACGGTTTGAACCAGTCAAACGAATAAGACTCATTCACCGAATGAACTTAGTTTAACATACTTTAATACTGAACCAACATTTCAAGACGAGTGTACGAAAGACTCGTGAAACGTTACTTACTTAACGTAATCTCTGACTGCTTGTGTGGAAGTGAAGTGAAGTGAACCCATCCCACCGCTAAACCAGGCTAAACCCCGCTGAAGTTTACATGTTGCCTACCTGCCTTTCAGACCCAGAACCGAGTGATGTGAGTGAATCAACTGTTACCTCATGAAATATAGATTAATATTTGCATTAAGCATGCATTTGCGTCGAGTAGTTGCTGAAATGTTTTCGGGTAAGTTACAAAGGGCCTTAACGCACTTTGGGGTATTTTTTTAAAGGAACATATTTGAATGTCATAGTTTATTTACTGAATAAAAGTACATTATTTATCAAAATAACAGAATATGGTTGGCAAACTTCTGAAAATGTTCATAATGCTCAGCTAGGATGATTAAACTTTACTGTTTAAATGTGAAAATAATAAGACAGTTTTTTTTGTTTTAGAATAGAAATAGATAAAACAGTATTTATTTATTAAGCTATTTCATTGCAGTGTTCATGACTAACAAAATCAAAATGCATCACATTTTTGAAAGGTCTACCATTAGGCCTACATTGGAAATAATCACAAGGAATGACTATTATTTTTCAGTACTTCCATCAAAATGTGTATGTGATAAACACTCGAGCTGGTAAGCACTGTGCGTGACAAAGTTATCACAACCACACTTTCCTGTTTTAATATTAAAAAGCAAGCACAAACTACTCAAAAGTGACGCAATCGATGCCTGAATTCGCACTACAGTATGCCTCTGCCATCTTTCATTTCCTGCTCGAATAAAATGACATGTAATATCATGGATGTTACAGATGATATCCCTCTCTTGCTCTTTCCCTCTCTTCAGGCGTGTTTGATTACACTCTCTTCTGAGCCTGAAGGCCGTGGTGTGAGGACAATGCCCATCAGAAGCGTCCGCCACAGGAGGCTGAGAGGAACTGGGTTGCTAGGAGACATTCAAATTCCACACTCATCTTTGAAGAAGCTGCTATTGATGCATTCCTGGGAAAACTGAAGTAAACAGACATGAAAGTGAAGCACTAATGATTTACAACCACCCTGATGTGTTGTGAGTAATTATTCACTCATTCTCAACCAATCATTCATAGATAATGTCACTGGTGAAAATATAAAAGCTTTCACAAATCTGAAATAGTCACTCATTACTCAAGGCTTTAAGAGTCTTCATTAACCCTATAAAGTGTCATATTTGATACTCACATTTTTAAGACCTCTAAATAATCAAAACTGCTGAAAAACCTGTTGCACACAATAACTTGCCTTCTGTCGTCTGATTGATATTTATTAATTTTTATCAAGTAAAAGGTCATTTAGTATAATTCTGTAACTTTTAGGTTAATACTGAGTTTTATAAAGTTATTAGAAACATCTCAAACCATTAGACATGAAAAATTAGTCTGACTTGAAAGGTATAGTTCGGCCAAAAATGATATTAAACCCATGATTTACTCACCTTCAAGCCGTTCGAGATGCATATGTCAGTAATTTTTCAGACAAACACATTTTCAGTTATTTTAGCGTAGGAAGCGTCGTGACGTAGGTCAAAAACTAAAAAACTGGGCCAAAAACTCAATATCCTCTTCTCTAATATCAAAATTCTCGCCTCGAAGTCGTGCATCTTCGAAACTGGAGCCGCGCGGAAAACTTTTTTTATAGCCCACTTAAACTGTTTATTACAAATAAATTACTAAATGATAAAAATGAATAAATGTAAATTACATTTTTTCCCCGTTGCGTTTACAATCCTGTGAAAAGCTCCCCTATACTTCCCGCGCCCCTGCCCTAAATATATAGAAAATGTATCAGTGGTGCATGTTGACCTGTTGTGCATGTTTAACATTCACCTGTTGGGCTGTTCTCAGGGGTTTCAGGAGAAGCATCGATCCCACTGCTGCTCCCTGCCACTTCTGTTGGTGACACCAACTCTGAGATGACACTTTTAACTTCATTCTCCAGCTGCTCATCTCTCTCTACACACGCTGAGGTTGAGTCGATCATATCAAAGTCAGCCTGCACAGCGTCGCCGTCTAAAAAGCTGTAACTGACTGACACGTCCTCAGGTAAATCAACCTCCAGCTTGGCACTGCTCACTGCCGAGCTACCGAAATGGTCGTAGATGGCATCGGTGATGGTAAACTCAACCTCCACATCTTCCTCTACTGATACCCAGTGACTGTCACTGCTGTAGAACTCGCCGTTGACGTATACCTCCAGACACACCTCTCTGAGGTTGGTAGACATTGCGAGTTTTGGGTCTACTGCTGTCAAATCAAAGATGAACAGTTGTTAAAACTTGAAAGACATTTCTGTTTGCATCTCATTTGTTCTATACACACACAGTTCAGTAATTTACCAGAGTGACAACTGCATTTACAAAAATTCTACACAGTGTGTACTAGGGCTGTAACGGTACGTGTATTCGTACCGAACCGTTTCGGTACAGGGCTTTCGGTTCGGTGCACGTGTGTACCGAATGACTGAATGCAATATTTTGTGTGCGGAACATAGGTACATTTTCGTGTTTCCACACGAACATATTAAGTGGCGGAAGTCTCCGCGTTCAGCGCAAATCCCGCCCTGCAGCTGATTCTAATGTTTTTTCCTATTAGACATTCTCTGGTTTTACCAGTGTTTTACCCGTCGTCACTGTAACCTAAACCAATGAAATAGACTGCAGGGCGAAAAAAAGCTTTTCCGCTTCGTGTGCGCCGCCGCACTCTCCGTTCCGTGGTGTGTGTGTGTGTGTGTGTGTGTGTCGACGACCCGCTGCGCTCTCTGCTCAATGTTCGAGTCCCTGTTTGCGCTGCGCGTTCTGCTCTGTCGTTAACGGCCCAAACACTTCAATCATGTACCGATCACGCACTGGAAAAGCAAAGTCCGCTCAAATAAGGTGACATTTCTCAGTAGTAACTAGACTTCTGTTTGCTGAGCAGCTGGTATAATCATGCTGGCAACAATGGTAAAATGACCTGCTCTGATCACATGCTCTGGTAATAATAGCTTTGGACTATATTTTATTTTGATAATTATTAAAAAAGTGAAAAAAAAATCTTAAATTGATTATGTTGATTGATTATTGAAAAATAATAATACATTAATATATTTGTTTAATATTATTTTAATATAGGGCTATTTTCTGTTCCTGCACTGTAATCATAGTTATTTATTTATATTTTTCATTATATTTTATTATGTGATATTGGTTTGAGACTGAGAGTATTTTATTTAGTGGAGAACTTTGCAGCAGTATTTTATTTCTTATTCTTTTTTTATTTTATATCTATTTTATTAAAAAGTGTTTAAAAAAGTGTAAACAACTTGTAAAAAAAAATTATAGTAATAAACAACCTGCAGTTTAATGTTTGCATTTCTTTCCCTTACTGTACCGAAAATAAACCGAACCGTGACTTTAAAACCGAGGTACGTACCGAACCGTGATTTTTGTGTACCGTTACACCCCTAGTGTGTACGGAACTGAATCGGTCAACTAGTTGTTAATGACGTACGACGAGAGATATGAGAGATGACAGACGTGTATCTCTTCTTTATGTGCGGTGCAAGAAATCATAGGGGGGAAGTGGGATCAGCCTTGACTCATTCTTGTTGCCAGATCTTACAAGCAGATTGGTGAGCAAGCCCATAAAAAAGCTAAATAAATGAAATATTGCGACCTGCACACTTTAATAACGCCATAAATTCAATCGCTGTATGAGCCAAGCTTAAACAAAAACACTTACAATAAGTGGATCTGGCAACATTGCAAGAGTGAGTCGTGTTCCAAACACACATGGAATGATAATTTAGTGGACTCCACTCACTGCCACTCATTGTCACTCCTGAAACTTTACAGAGTGTACATTGTAATGTTGCATCTCAAATGCTCTGTTGACATTCACCTTTTGGGCTGATCTTTTCAGGGGTTTCAGGAGAAGCATCCATGCCACCCTGATCAATCCCACTGCTGCTCCCTGAAGGCCCTGCTGAGTCGCTCAGATCATCACACACCAATGTAGGGCTCTTCAGATCTGAGATGGCATCCCTGACTTCAACTGCCTGACCTTCAGAGGACACTGGTTCTGGCTCAGAACGGTTTAGACCTGGGACACTGGACTCCTCTGGATCAGCCAGATCCACTTGAGGATCCTGCTCAGAAACTCTTGGAGCTGGGACACTTAATTCGTCGGTATCGACCAGATCCGTTTCAGATGTTGTCTGAGGAATGACTGGGACACACAGTGGCTCTGGAACACCAAAAAGCCTCTGAAAGAATCCACTAATTTTCTTCATCGTCCACACTTTGGTACTTTCTGAAAAACAAAAGAAAAACACAAGTTATTAGAAACATCTCAAACCATAAGACATGAAAAATTAGTCTGACTTGAAAGACATTTCTGTTTGCATCTCATTGTTAATGTGACATTTATACTCGAGGCGCTCGCTGTTGTACTATTCTTTGAAACATAGGGAGTAATTACTAGGAGTAATTTTTCTTGAAACCATCAGGAATGCAGCAGCGAGAGAAATAAGGTGCACAGATGATGATTTTTATTTAGAAGCTACACTTCACCAACCACACTACAAATTAATAGAGTAAAACCCAGTAAACCTTAAGATTATTACTTGACATTAGAACACAATAAATGGATATGAGAATATCAGTGGTGGAATGTAACGAAGTACAAATACTTCGTTACTTTACTTAAGTAAATTTTTCACGAATCTGTACTTTACTTAAGTAGAGTCAACAGTGCATACTTTTGACTTGTAATTCGTTACTTTTTGCAGCAATTATTATACTTTCTACTCCACTACATTTCTACAACGTTTCGTTACATTTTCGTTACATTTTCTGATCAGTTTTTCCCCCCTGCCAAAACAAGGGATGAAAAAAATCTCCAAGTTTTCGGTGCTGACGCATTCATGTAACATGAAAGGGTGGCGCTACCAATAAAGCACCTAAAAGCTGTCACAAAGAACCGGCAAAAGTAATGATTATGAATATGTAAAATATAACAAGGAGACATTTTAATTGTTTATTAATAAACAAGTGTTTTACTGTGTCAGTGTCGGCTGCAAAGATGAAGTTTACGATGCTGACGCGCGATCTTTGCAGTGAACGCGCCTGTGAGAAATGCGCATTTCATACGGATTACATGCAGAGAACAGTCTGTTTTCTTTCGTTTTGAATTGTTCTGTTTAAAAGTAGACATTTCAAGCTTTCTATATATACGTCGCAGGTCTGTGAGGCAAGTAGACTAGGCCTACCTTATACGCTGAGTTTCGGTTCATTTCTCCAGTTCAGGCGTCTCCGTGTCCTGATTATCTATTGTCTGCTATATTTACTTATATTTATTAAATCCGGGCAATTGGTTGATGAAACATTGATTAAAATTAAGATACAATTAATACAAAACAAAATTCACTTTAAAGAAAGGCTTTGTACTGTTTGAGGACTCTGTGAGAGTTTTAAAGCAGTCTAGTGCCGCTTTCAGAGCGCTCACGTCCGTAACTGAGAACTGTCACCCGTAACAATGTTTTTTTCCTCATAAATGCCAACACGAAAAATAAAATGAATATTTTATGTTCTGTGGAGAGCCAACCCTTCTTCATCCAGTGGGTATATTATTTTTGGTTTGTGCAGTGTAATTCACAGAATTAGTAAAAAATATTTTGCCACCTAAAAGTTAAAGATTTTTTTGTCACGTCACGGATGTGTATTTCCCTCATATATAAAACGCATGTGTCTGTAGACTGATATTATTCTAATGTCTGGACTCCTTTATTAAGGGAGTATGGATACAGTGCTATGCATAAGTTTAGACACCCATGCTAAAGTTGACTAAAAAGAGGAATAAAAAATCATCTTTTGGAAATTGAATTTAATGCCTTAATTAAAAAAAATAGGAAAAATCCAACCTTTAAGGACACCAATTTTCTTTGTGAATGAATAATGTATCGTAAATAAATAAATGTTCTTCCTTAACATACAGGGTGCATTAGTCTGGACACCCCTATGTTAAATTCCCATAGAGGCAGGCAGATTTTTATTTTTAAAGGCCAGTTACTTCATGGATCCAGGATACTATGCATCCTGATAAAGTTCCCTTGGCCTTTGGAATTAAAATAGCCGCACATCATCACATAGCCTTCACCATACCTAGAGATTGGCATGGTTTTATTTCAGTTAGGCTAATAGCTGGTTTGATTTGCATTGAGAGATGATCTTATGGAAAGTACTCTATGCCAATCTCTAGGTATGGTGAAGGCTATGTGATGATGTAGGGCTATTTTAATTCTCTCCTATGTTTTGGCAATCTAAGAAAATCAGACGTGTGGTAAGAAGCACGCTGGCAGCAGAAACCCTTGCCATGTCAGATGGTAGGACAATGCTATGTTCTTGGCTATGCTCTACTCTGAGCTTACCACTGGTAAAGCTGATCTTAATGCTCTCCCCCTTATTTGTGTAACTGATAACCATTCCCTGTTTGACGCTCTTAAGTCTACAAAACAGGTCACAGAGAAGAGACTAAGAAATAAGCGGTGTCAAAGAGCTCCTCCATGCTAACAAAATCAAAGAGGTGCGTTGGTCAGAAGCCAAGTCACAACTTGCTGACTGTTTGACGAAGAAAGGTGCTTCCTCACTTATGCTTCTTAAAGCGCTGTATGAGGGTGTATGGAAACTGTAATATCTGGACCATTGAGCATTTATCTTGGTAGTTTTTTTGTTTGTTTAAATACTCAAGCTCACTTAAATGTTACTGTGTTCTGAAAATCGTTTGTATTTGGTGACAATGTTTTATATGTCAAAGTCACCCGTTCATTCGTTTTTTTTTATTTAAAGAAGAGAAGGAGATTGTTAACTTCATGTGCGAGGGAATGTATTATCGCGAGAGTCGGCGAGACTTGTTGTTCTTCTCTGTTTTTTTTTGCTCGGGAATAGAGAGTGGTGGAGTAATAAAAAACTTTCTGTGGAACTATGTTGTGTCTTTGGCTATTCTCACCTGCCACTTCTGTTGGTGACACCAACTCTGAGATGACACGTTTGACTTCATTCTCCTGCTGCTCATCTCTCTCTACACACGCTGAGGTTAAGTCGATCATATGTAAGTCACCATGCACAGCATCGCTGTCTAAAAAGCTGTAACTGACTGACACGTCCTCGGGTAAATCATCCTCCAGCTGGGCACTGCTCACTGCCGAGCTACCGGAATGGTCGTAGATGGCATCGATGATGGCAAACTTCAACTGCACATCTTCCTCTTCTGATACCCAGCAAGTGTCACGGCTGTAGAACTCGCCGCCGACGCTTACCTCCAGACACACCTCTCTGAAGTTGGTAGACATTGCGAGTTGTGTGTCTAATGCTGTCAAATCAAAGATGAACAGTTGTTAAAAACCACAGATTAAAAATGAATAATTAGTCCAACTTGAAAGACATTTCTGTTTGCATCTCATTTGTTCTGTACACACACAGTTCAGTAATTTACTGGAGTGACAACTGCATTTACAAAAATTCTACACAGTGTGTACGGAACCGAACCGGACAACTAGTTAATGACGTACGACGAGAGATATGAGAGATTACCGACATGTATCTCATCTTTATGTGCGGTGCAAGAAATCATAGGGGAAAGTGGGATAAGCCTTGACTCATTCTTGTTGTCAGATTTTGCAAGCAAATTGGTGAGCAAGCCCTTAAAAAACCGAAATAAATTAAATATTGTTACCTGCGGTTAAGGCATACTCCAACTGCACATCTTCCTCTTCTGGTACCCAGCAAGTGTCACGGCTGTAGAACTCGCCATCGATGTATACCACCAGACACACCTCTCTGGAGTTGGTAGACATTGCGAGTTTTTGTCTAATGCTGTCAAATCAAAGATGTACAGTTGTCAAACTATATGCAATACACACTGTGCGTGACTCTGTACAGTTTGAGTCTATGAACTGAGAATATAACGTTATAGGCTACACGCTGAGTATAGACTCCGTCTGTAAAGAATGACGTCTTTTTGCAGTGTTTCTAAAGTTTGTATCCGTAGGTTTTTGATGTCATAAGTATATATTTAGCTTAAAATACAAATATATTTTGCGCAATATTTTTGACTTCTGCTCGGAATATCGCTCTCAACTGCGGTGACTACAAAAGAGTCTTGCTGTCTGTGACGTAGCCAAACTCTGTGATGTAACCAAACACTATGACGCGCCTTGGTTGCTATAGAAACAGATTGTCTGGCAAAAGTAGCTGCAGTGGTTTATGTCTTCGCTTATATATATATATATATATATATATATATATATATATATATATATATATATATAAATTAAATAATTTATCAGAGGTGGCCAAGGTGTTTCAGTGTTTGCCATGCAAATTCTCCAGTGCCACACAATTAAAAAAAATTAAATAAAAAAAATAAATTCATATTTACCAGATTTTTAAATGTAGTTTTGAAGGCTGTATTGAATGTGGTAATAAAACACAATTCATCCTCTCCTCGCGAGCTGAATGTCAAAAACAACGCAAGTGTAAGTAGTCCGATTCTTGAACAAATGACTCATTTGAGCAGCTTCTTTTCATGATTCATTTTAGTTTCGCTCACGTTAAGTTACTGGTTTGAACCATGGTTTGAACCATAGACAGTATATAAACGGTTTGAACCAGTCAAACGAATAAGACTCATTCACCGAATGAACTTAGTTTAACATACTTTAGTACTGAACCAACATTTCAAGACGAGTGTACGAAAGACTCGTGAAACGTTACTTAACGTAATCTCTGACTGCTTGTGTGGAAGTGAAGTGAAGTGAACCCATCCCACCGCTAAACCAGGCTAAACCCCGCTGAAGTTTACATGTTGCCTACCTGCCTTTCAGACCCAGAACCGAGTGATGTGAGTGAATCAACTGTTACCTCATGAAATATAGATTAATATTTGCATTAAGCATGCATTTGCGTCGAGTAGTTGCTGAAATGTTTTCGGGTAAGTTACAAGGCCTTAACAATAGGGCTTAACGCACTTTGGGGTATTTTTTTAAAGGAACATATTTGAATGTCATAGTTTATTTACTGAATAAAAGTACATTATTTATCAAAATAAACAGAATATGGTTGGCAAACTTCTGAAAAACTTCTGAAAATGTTCATAATGCTCAGCTAGGATGATTAAACTTTACTGTTTAAATGTGAAAATAATAAGACAGTTTTTTTTGTTTTAGAATAGAAATAGATAAAACAGTATTTATTTATTAAGCTATTTCATTGCAGTGTTCATGACTAACAAAATCAAAATGCATCACATTTTTGAAAGGTCTACCATTAGGCCTACATTGGAAATAATCACAAGGAATGACTATTATTTTTCAGTACTTCCATCAAAATGTGTATGTGATAAACACTCGAGCTGGTAAGCACTGTGCGTGACAAAGTTATCACAACCACACTTTCCTGTTTTAATATTAAAAAGCAAGCACAAACTACTCAAAAGCGACGCAATCGATGCCTGAATTCGCACTACAGTATGCCTCTGCCATCTTTCATTTCCTGCTCGAATGAAATGACATGTAATATCATGGATGTTACAGATGATATCCCTCTCTTGCTCTTTCCCTCTCTTCAGGCGTGTTTGATTACACTCTCTTCTGAGCCTGAAGGCCGTGGTGTGAGGACAATGCCCATCAGAAGCGTCCGCCACAGGAGGCTGAGAGGAACTGGGTTGCTAGGAGACATTCAAATTCCACACTCATCTTTGAAGAAGCTGCTATTGATGCATTCCTGGGAAAACTGAAGTAAACAGACATGAAAGTGAAGCACTAATGATTTACAACCACCCTGATGTGTTGTGAGTAATTATTCACTCATTCTCAACCAATCATTCATAGATAATGTCACTGGTGAAAATATGTTAAGCTTTCAGATTTGTGAAAGCTGATGATTATAGTCACTCATTACTCAAGGCTTTAAGAGTCTTCATTAACCCTATAAAGTGTCATATTTGATACTCACATTTTTAAGACCTCTAAATAATCAAAACTGCTGAAAAACCTGTTGCACACAATAACTTGCCTTCTGTCGTCTGATTGATATTTATTAATTTTTATCAAGTAAAGGTCATTTAGTATAATTCTGTAACTTTTAGGTTAATACTGAGTTTTATTAAGTAAATGTAAGAATACATTTGATATAAGCAGGCAGCGAAAGGTGGATTTACATTTATCATTTTGTCTCAATATGCTGAATTTTGGGGTAAAATCATACCCTATATATTGTATTGCTATATATTGTATCGACAACTCATCAATTCAATATTTACCATAGTATATTTTGCCTAATTTGATGTTTCATTTTTTAAAAACTATAGGCTACAAGTTTAAGGGCTGGACGATATGATGATATATATAACACTGATAGCCTATAAGTGATCACCCGGATCACAGGCTAATTTGTTTCATGTATTTCCCTAGTGTCGAAATCAGGCACATAAATGTCAGGAAACATGTTTCCTGGCTGCATGTCAATATCCATGGATCACTGGATCTTTGAAAGTCCATGAAAACAAACTAACTGAACATAACTGTGAGAGTCGTGTTATTAGGGCCCGAGCACCGATGGTGAGAGGACCCTATTGTTTTTGCTCCGTTTATTAGGGCCCGAGCACCGATGGTGTGAGGACCCTATTGTTTTTGCTCCGTTTCTTCTTCTTCTTCTTCTTCTTCTCCAAAGTGAATCGCTTTTTAGAGGGCCTTAACATGCTCGAAAACTCATGAAACTTTGCACACGCTTCAGAAGTGGTGAAAATTTACGTGTGATATGGTTTTCAAATTCGGTAAATTATTGCCCCCACATTTTGCCCCGGCTCTAGGTTTCACGTACAGATATGAAATTTGGTACATACATGTAATGACCCAATACCTACAAAAAAGTATCTTGGAGCATAGCCCTAAACACAACAGGAAGTCAGCTATTTTGAACTTCGTCCTAGATTTTGTGCATTTTTCGTAATATCCTGATGTTGTACTTTAACGAACTCCTCCTACAGTTTTGATCTGATCCTCTTCAAATTTGGTGAGTGTAATCTTAAGGCCTTTCCTAAAGGCGCCGGGTGGCGGTGGCAGGGGTGCGAGGGCCCTTTTCATCGCTGCTTGCAGCTTTAATTGTATGTTGAAATTGTAATGAAACAAGGCTTGTTTATTGCCGGTAATTTACAGTGGTACTTCCCAGTCTGCTCCACAGCTTCCTAAATCTACATTACATTTTTTTTTCCACCTTTGGCCTGCAGTGTGTTAAAAATGACAATAAACCTCCATTTGGTATTAAGTAAGAGCTTAAGGGTAAGAATTTTGTAGAAACATATTTGAAGAGATACCTTCAGGGATACCCTTCGGTCCAACTTCTTCAGGCATTTCATGATGAACATTAAGCTCAATGAAAAAAACAGTTTCAACCAGCCTAGGTGGTTTGCTGGTCTAACTAGTCTGAGTCTTCAGCCTATAAAGTGCCCAAAAATCCTCAAAAATATATATTTTTATGTTTTTTTTTTTTTTTTTTTTTTTTTTACCACAGGCAGGAAAAAACCTGCCAACATAATTTCAAAAACACTCTGCTCTGCAACGCATATGACCTTATAATACTTGACCTCCAGACCATCACAGATGCTGGCCATAATTACTGCCTTCATCTGATTGGTGCAGAGGGAGGGACGAGGCTGTAATTGAGGGTCATCAGAGCTGCGGCTGATGAACTGAATTTAATGACCAACTTGATAATGTTCAGTTGTGAGGATCAAATAGGCTACATTCATTCCTGCTGATAATGTTGTGATTTTAAAATTATTTTGGACAACCAACAGAAAACTTTCTTGAACTGCAATACATACCCATTATGCTTCACACATCCTTAAACGCACCAGTGAAATTCAAAGGGAGTCATTTTTTTAATTATTAAAACAGGTTTTAGTATTTTTGGTGTACGAAGGTCATATTGAAATGGTCTTGTGAACCATTTTATCCTATCTTCATTTATTTTTTATTTTGCTTTTTAAAAATGCATTTTATGTATATATTTTATTGTTTTTTGCCTTAGATTTTTTATTTTCTATCATACAAATATGAATAATTATATAGTAAAAAATATATGTATTGTTATTTAAATGTGAAATAATTATAACCTACTTCAAAATGTATTGTTTGAATACATTCCTTTTACAATACATTCCCGAATACATGTTTTGGTGACATTACCACTAGTCTAGAACAAACAATTTTGCCCCTAATAAAGTTTTTTCTTTTTTTTCCCTCAGTGTACTTGATTATCAAGGAGACAACAGTGTCAGTAAGAGCCTGAGATGGAATATCACACAACAAAGAAAATTCAAAAATCTCACAGCTTTTGTATTGTGTAATTTCCTAGCACTCAAGCTGTACATTTATCGAACTATGAAAAAAGTTTTAAAATAAGGTTTCATTGTGTAGGCCTACATTTAGAATACATAATGTGCTAGTCATTTCATTCCAAACAGTGTTTAAATGGTCATTTCAGTGATGTTATTGTAAATCACACTGCATCATTTGAGATGTGGTGGAAATGTTTGTTACTTTCAGGGGGAAAAAAAAGAAAAAAGTTTGTTTTAAGATCATTTCTTTGAATGACAGGCTGCAAAATGGACATTACAATGTTCCTTTTGTCTTTTGAACATTCAGAACCGACGGCTCATTTCAGGACACTTGAACAGATGCAGATTGAGCTGAGATTGAAGAACAGGATGTTCACCCACTGCTCGTCGTAATGAAATTCTGGCGCAATTGCAGGTTTAAACAAGTGCACTTCATTCTCACTTCACGGATCTTTGCTAAGTGAATCTCTCTTTTCATTTCCATCTTTTTGTCATTCATTTCTACTAAGTTCACTCTGCCTTTCTCCATTTGATCTGTCAGACAGAGTGTTGCTGCATTACACTGTTTCTACATCACGTCCTCTTTCTCTGTGCTTTCACAGCAATTCCCAATTCTTACAGTCATTTTCCTCAGATGGATTCACCTGCTCCCGCTGAGATTTGATTGACATGCTCTTAAGTTCAGATGTTGCCGACTAAACAGCCCGTCCCTCTGCGAGCTTCCCTTTGAAGACATCCAAATCTGTAGAGTATAGAAAGTACACGGAAATGTAAAATAACTCATTGCAAAGTTTTCCGGCACGGCGCAGGTTTATGTAACCGATTTGGGTACAAATCTAATTCACTCCCCCAACAGCACACACAAAAAAAACATTATCTGTTAATCTTCCTGCAGAGAAAAACTTTAAAAGTGATTCTGAGGGCAAGCGGGCATTTATTTGAGAATTACATTTTTATTTTTATAGCCTCAAACAATGCAGCTGTGCGTCAATCTAATCAACACTCGGATCTCATTCATAATTCCCCTCTTATAACGAGACATCTGTAACAATGGTTATTGTAATACTTACGGGACTAGTGTATCATCATCTCAAGCCTTTATGGTCCCCCAGCAGGAATTTGTTTTACCTAACCGTGTATATTCATATTCAAACAATAATCAACGAATCCCCACGGGGAAGAGTAATCACAAATGAGACCTTTTTAATACCACAATCATTTCTTCAGCGCAGCAATTCTACAGTTCAGTCTTCAATTTTGCAATGAGAAAAAGATCCCAGGATTCTTACACGTACGCTAGACTTTCAGAAAATGTCTCAAACTTTGCTCAGATATGCCAATATAAGTCAGCAATCAAAAGTTAATTTGAACTCAAACATTTCTCATCAAATTTGTCCAAGAATAAAAGTATATAGTATATATGTAGTATATACATTTTATTAATGTTAATTAGCGCTGCATGATTCGGGATGAATTGAGAATCACAATTTGTTAGAAACACAATTTGTTACAGTTATTTTTGTTACAATAGAGATCACGATTCTTGAATATTCTGAAGAACAACATGTTTCAGTGATTTACAAAAGCTGCACTAAACACAGTTGTAGCTCTTTTAATAATACAATAAACAATGAAACAATGTGAATCAAAAATAGAAATGAAAGTTTAAATAAACTGTTTAGCTGTTAAACCATTTTAGTACGCCAGACTCACTTTGAAGAGATGAGTAGACATTGAAAAGACTTTTAACATTTTACACAAATATTGATTCATTTTAAAGTAATTAATTCTCAAATAAATCAGCTGTATGAATGTTTCAGTGACTCATTTACTAAAGCCCTGTAGTCAATAATTCTATCATTTAAAACTCATCTTTGATCACCAAAATGACATATTTAAAAGTTTTTTATTGAAAAAAAAATCTTCATGCCTTAAAATAGCTTGAATGTAACTCTACACCCTTGCTTCATTTAGTATACGCGGTTCTATGAATATGCAAATGAGCCCCGCCTCCACTCACTCACAGCAGCTCAGAGATCCACTCGTTGACGATCACACGTTGATCTGATTGGTTACAAGGTAGTTTGTGACGTCAGAAACACCAGCGATTTCAATGTGTCATGGCGCTCTCGTGAACTCACTCAGAGGCCCACACAGAAGTAAATTAATAGCTGAATAAAGTCGTTATTTTTGTTTGTTTTTTTGCGCACAAAAAGTATTCTCGTTAACTTAAGGTCGAGCCACTGCAGTCACTTGGACTATTTTAATGATGTTTTTACTAACTTTTCTGGACCGACAGAATTAAATTATATAGAAGCCTATGGAGGAGTGAGACAGCTCTCAGATATAATCAAAAATATCTTAATTTGTGTTCCGAAGATGAACGAAAGTCTTACGGGGTTGGAACAACATGAGAGTGAGTAATTACTGACAGAATTTTTGGGTGAACTAACCCTTTAATGTCTTACTCATCTTTATTTTAAGGGTCAAATTGCTTTGCTATATTTTCATCGCTATCATGTTTAGATACAAACTATGACATTTTATCCCAGTACTTCTGTTTATTTGAATGTTTGTAACACAAAAAAGATTCTGCGTCTGTGTGTTTGAAAAGTAGCCTACTCTCTCTTTGTGTCCGCTGCAGGTCGCAGGCAGATTTGAATGTTGAGGTGAGATCGGACGTGTCAGCGAGATCTCTTCTCTTGAGATGTCTTTCTCTGACGAGGGCGGGACAACCTGTCACTCACATGAAATTCACCAATAGCAAACCACAACCATCCAACCATCCAATCAATCCCCATGGACAATAGGGAATATAGGGAATCACAATAGGGAAGAAAAGGCTATCGCAACTTCTGTTTCATACCGACTTATACAAAATTTCTAGTATCTAAAAAGTTTATAAAATCATAAAGTGAAGTTCATCATTTTAGAGTAGCTGTACTTTTAGATTTGGTTTCCCTGGGGAAATACACAACATTTGCTTAATTATTTCTAAAGATGCCAAAACAACAGACAGACTGTTAAATCGCCAATTACGCTGGTTGCTGCATTTATTTATTTAGTGTTTATCCATTTATCCTTTCAAAACAAGGAAACCGCTGTCTTCATGGTTGCTAAGTGAAAAAAACAAAACAAATAAGAATCTGATTAATTGCAATTGACCTCAAAAGTCACTCATCACAACTCTTAGTATTCAGATAATTGTTAATCTACCACAGCTTTCCTCAGGGATGCTTCTTTCAGAAGATGTGCTTCTCCATCGCTGTGATCGAAAATCCATCCATCTGAATGTTTAAATTATGACAAAAAGTTTAGGATAGGTGCTATGATTGAATATGACTAGAAGTTTTAACAACAGTCTAGTAAGATAAATGATCATCTGTTAATGATTTAAATAGTTATCTTGTGTCAGCTAGCAGCAAGGGTTCGGCAAGCCTGCAACTAATTTTCATGATGGATGGTGGAATTCAATTACCCTTAATCTGTAATTAAAGTGAGAAGAGGCAGCCAGGGCCTGTGATTTATCACATCAGAAATGTTCGAGACACAATCAGGATAGCAATCTATAATTGTATATGTGAGATGGGTCACTCGCCTTAGCTGAGTAAAACCCTTTTTATGATCTACACTCTGAAAAATAAAGGTTCTTACTGGCCTTTAACATAGATGGAACCTTTCAAAGCTCAAATATGCTTAGATTATTAAAGTTGGGATAGTATTTTCTTCTCTATTGTGACACATATCAGAGTGAAACTGCCTTTTTAACAAGACAAATTGTAGGCGGGACTTGATTTGTCCATGGGGAATTGATTGGAATGATTGTGTTTTACTATTGGTGGATCTCACGTGAGTGACAGGTTGCCCCGCCCTCAACATCAGAGAAGAGAAGCGATGTCACTGAAAGAGGGAGAGGAAGTTTTATTGATTAAAGATTATGAGGCACATGAATTAAAAATAATAATAATGATATGCACGGATAAAACATTTATAAGAAATATTCCATAATTGTCAACATAATTGGTTCTTTTAAGAACTTTTCACTGAAATTCAAAATGGTTATTCCCTTTTGGAAACTTAACTTAAAACTTAAACTTAACTTTTTTAATAGTTGAGAAAACATCTAGTACCAGTGCTTTAAAGAACCCGTGAACTAATATACTGATCGGAAGAAGCTGTAATGTCACATCAAGAACTTTTTTAGCTCTACAGAACGTCATGAACTCTATTCAGTGAAAAATTAGGTTGCGATGAGTCCTTATATAAGAGTGTGAAGAACGTTCCATGATGCCTTTTCAATTCTTTATCGAAATGTTCACCACATGGAAGTTGAGGAATAAAGAATGAGAAGTTTTTTTCAATATCGTGGCCAATTTTGGAACATTTCTAAGTGCATAAATACGATGTCTTGCCAGGTCTGGGATATCTAGCTCAGAGCAGGCACTGAAGATTTGCAGTGATGTCAAATGATGTCAAGCCACTGGCTTATTTCACCAAGGTGTTTCACCAAGTGCTGCTGGGATTTTTTTCTGCCTGCTGTCATCCGACTGTACAACGCCTCCTCATCTTCCGGTCCTCGCAGGAGTCTGGGCTGCTTCCCCAGTCACGATTAATGACGCTGTCTCTGCTCCTGGTGCTTGTGCAGTTGAGGACTGAGCACTTTACAATCATGCTGCTGTTTATGCATCAAACATCCTTTTCAGTAACGTCCGATTCAGTCTAGTGAATCACTTTGTGTGGACATGCGCTGATTCAGTGAGTCTTATGTTTTTTGTCTTCTTTTTGTACCATATTTCAGTGCTGTTGGATGGATGAAAGCATGGAACGACCGACCGACGGACGTCCAAATGAACGAACAATCTCAACCAAAAACCTCAATTACGGTGACAGAATTAAACTTGCACATACACTACTGTTCAAAAGTTTGGGGTCTTTTTCATGCAAACATGACAGGAGCAAACTTTTTGAGCAAACATGACAAAAAAAGACGTGACAATATTACAAAAGATTTCTATTTCAAATAAATCCTGTTCTTTTTAACTTTGTTCATCAAATAATCCAGATTTTTTTACACAAAAAATATGAAGCAGCACAACTGTTTTCAACATTGATAATAATAAGAAATATACCAAATCATCATATTAGAATGATTTCCGAAGGATCATGTGACTGAAAACTGGAGTAATGATGCTGAAAATTCAGCTTTGATCACAGGAATAAATTACATTTGAAAATATATTCAAATACAAAACATTTCTTTTAAATTGTAATATTATTTCACAATAATATTTTACTGTATTTTTGATGCAGCCTTGGTGAACATAAGAAAAAATATGAATTTTTCCAAACTTTTGACTGGTATATAGAAAATGGAAATAATAATAATAAAAAAATTATGCATCCCATTCTCAAAGAATGGTGTGTGATCATATGCCAGCTGACTAAATATATATTTAGAGATTTAATATTTGGTGCCATTTGAGATCATATCTGGTTCTCAAAGGCCAGATATAATAGCAGGTAAATCCTTTTAATGGTTCATAACGCCGGGCAAGTATCTGTTTCAGCTCAGTCCGTTTAATGTCATGGTTTATGAACACAGCGACAAATCTCCTCATTTTATGTTTATTTGATGATTCATAATAGTTAAAGATCTTCCCAAACTCATTTGCTTTATAATGGCTACAGAACTTTGTCCCCTGCTGTTCTCGGGGTAAAACGATAGTGTACACGTGCTGTGCCTGGCATGCACTTATTATAGCCATATTTTCAAATATCATATTTTCACTGTGATTAATTCTAGAACTGACAGTTTCCATGGTGATATTCAAATGACTTGACATCAATTTTCATAACTTTTCTTTGATGCTACTTCGTTAAAATCCCATAGTAACCTCCGATACCTTTGAGACCTTACTGCGTGTTAACTGTTGTTTCATAGCAAAATGATTTAACATCAGGTTAATGTGTAACCAAGTTTAGTTCTCATCCCCGTGGAACTAACGTGTGCGTGCCATCTAAACTCAGTCGAATCTTTAAAAAAGGTTGTGACATTCTTGAAATTTATTTGAAAAACTCTCTTATTGCTTTAATATAAGCACAATCAACTTGTGTTTTGATTATTTTTTTCATTTTAATATGCCGTTTGATCCTGTAAATTACACTGTACGTGAGTTTAGCCAACATCATATGCTTTTAAAATAGAAAGGTAAATGGAAATTTTACAGGTTATTGTTTTTATTGCAAAAGCAGAGGTGGAAATGTCAAACACATGCTGCTTTAGGCTGAGATACGCTTCTTAAAGAAGATTAGGCGACTAGATTAGACACGGTTAATTAAATGCACTTTAAATGCTATTATTAATGCAAATGCACTAGCACAATCCTTCTGGCAGACGTACAGTGGGAAGAATACATTATGTATGGATGTAAAAGAAAAACAATCAAAGGGTGTTATTCATTAGGATGCCAGAAAATTCTGTTTTCGGTGTTTATAGCTTTATCAAAGAGAGCAAAAACAGAATGTGAGATTGCATAAGCCTTGACAAGTCATCTCAACTATGTATTGAAAAAAAACCCAACAACAACAGCAACAACAAACAAATTGGGATACGAATACAAGGAAGGTGAATCACGTAAAATGAAACCCATAAATTCCAGCTATGCATCTTTAGAAATGACAGATGTGGTGCTTGCCAGTCTTCAGCTCCGATGGGAGTTTAATGTGCAATCGGTTTTATCTCCTTCGCACTCGTTAGATTCTGAACATTACCTGTGCATTTTTCTTAACTCTGGAAAAGTACAACATCAAAGCATTGACGCATTCAATTTATATATTAACAATGCTGGGTAGATTACTTACAAAGTGTAGTCCCTTAATGAATACAAACTACATGATGAAAACTGTGGTTAGTAACATAATCTATTACATTACACATTTTAGGGAACATAATCAGACTACTTTTTGATTGCTTTTAGATTAATTTTGACCTAGCGTGCTTATCACATAGATTTAAATAGGATAATCTTGTACCATTTTGATATAAAATACAAAAAATAATAAGAAAAAGTTATGTTGAAACTTTGTTATCAACAACAGGAAGTGCATTAAACTACATTACATCAGGGTTTTGGTGAGGTAAATAAAAGTTGATAAAAAGGTAATAATTAAGTAAGAAAATAATTATTTATTAATAATAATTAAAGTAATTATTAAAAACATAAAAATGCAATTAAAATAAATAAAAAATGTGTATTTAACTATTAAAACTATTTTTTCTAAATAAAACAAAAAAGATGAAATATTTTGTTTGTTTATGCCTCTCAATTTTCTGCAATAGGCTGTTTTAAAATGGAAAGAATCAATTAATTATGAATAATTTACTACCATTTTGTGAATATTAAGTAATCATGTAATCAATAAAAATGTAACTTTAGTCTGATTATGAGTATTTTTAAAACATCTAATTACATTTTGGAATCTGATTATGTAATCCAGATTACATGTATTTTAGAGACGTACAAATGCAACACTAGAGCAAGCGATAGCAACGCCGAGATTCGATTCCCAGCTGATCTGTGTAAATCACTTTGGATAAAAGCATCTGCCAAATGCATAAAAACAAAAATGTAAGACATGATGGAAAACTTCAAAATGGATGGAGAAGCATAGTGGGATTCTCATACATGATGGAGAGACTTAGTCAGAGAAAGATCTTTTTCATGGTAAATTTATTCGTAAATGAAATCCAGATGGGATGTGTAATTGAATTAAAGTCATTTGCACTCTTTATATGGTGGAAGTTGTTCATCATTAAAGCTCTTTGAGTATAAAATAAAAGCGAAACACACTGATTGTTATGAGAAAAGCAAATTATTGTGACCAGTCTAACCACAAAAAAAAAAATCATAAAACATAAAATAAAGCCGTTTTAATACAAAATGAGATGTTAAGTAAATGTACTAGCATCAAAAATACTTTGATTTATTATAAATACAATAAAAAATAGTCTTTGAATTCCATATATTCAATATTGCATGAACCCCACTAAATATTTCATTGTTTTTCTAAAGTTATATATGCAAGTATTTACATTTTAATTGCTGTCAAAACAAATATTTTGTATGCTTCAGTGTGTATCCTAATGTAGAAATGACAACATTAAACAAGTTTAGCTATTACAAATTCAGGGTTTGGACCTTCACCCTTTTAGTTAGAAACCGAGTTCATTAACCACTACCTGAAGAACTTATTAAACTCGGCAGTAGGACTCTAGTGATGATCTATTGTATTGGTCTATGTATTCTTACAGGGCATCAATACAATAATGAGCTTTCTTGTGATATCGGTCCAATATCTCCCTGTGACTGTAGCCCTGCGTGCGGCTCCTGAAGATAGAGGATCCAATTAGTGGAAGAGCGCGCCGTAAATCTCAAGATAGAAACGTTCTCAGAAGTTCAACATCTAATATTCCTCGGGGAGATCTTCTCTTAATATTTTCTTCAATGTTCTTTCTCACTCAGTGGAGGATCAAATCAATTAAAGTAGTTCAAGTGTGATGGATGCACAAACCCACATATCATAAGGGTAAAAAAAACGCTTGTTTTTGACACTAGAAAATTGCCTAATCTGTTACTGTGTGGAAGCGTATCATATTTTCATAAATTATTGATTCTCTCTAATAATTCATTAAACAATGTTGCTGAATAAACAGGCAGATGAGAGCATAATTCAGACGTCAGCATTTGCTATGGATTACCCTGTAGCATTGTCAGCTAAATTAAAAACCTCATGAAATGCTTTGATGAGCATAGTTTTTTTTTGTTTTGTTTTTTCTGGGTTCAATTATTTTCTATTTGAACTGGACGTTGAGGGCAAGACATATTGCAACAAAAAAAAATATTTAAAAAATGTTTGTCAGCTTTTAGTAGTACACTAGTATATTGATCTGTCAGCCTTGAAACTAACACCCAGCTAACAGGGAACGTTCTGGAACTTTGAACTCAGAGCTCGGAACGCTCAGAATCCTGCCAGAGATTCAAAGTTCCAGAACGTTCCGGCAAGGTTTTCTCAAAGTTAAAGGGATACTCCACTTTAAAATGAAAATTCTGTCATCATATACTCACCCTCATGTTGTTTCAATCCTTTATGAATTTCTTTCTTCTGCTGAACAGAAAGGAAGATAGTTTCTGGTCTCATTGACTTCCATAGTATATTTTTTTCCTACTATGGAAGTCAATGAGACCAGAAACTGTCTGGTTACTGACATTCTTCTAAATATCTTCCTTTCTGTTCAGCAGAAGAAAGAAATTCTACAGGTTTGAAACAACATGAGGGTGAGTATATTATGACAGAATTTTCATTTTAAAGTGGAGTATCCCTTTAAGAACAAACATTCGCTCAGTAACGTTAATAGAATGTTCTTTCAAAGTTATCTGGTCTTTAATGACGTTTGCAAAACATTACCACGAAAACATCATTTATACATTGTTCATGGAACGCTTTTGTCTGAAACGTTTTGTTAAACTCATTTCAAAACGTTCAGAGAACATTCAAAAGTAACATTCACATAATGTTTGCTCAATTATAAACTGGACTGTTTAACATTCACACAACCAAGAAAAAACATTTTTAAAACATTAAAAAAAACTAGACGTTTTGAACGTTCATCAGAAATAATGTTTTCATATCTTAATGGGAACATTAGCAAAACGCTCTGTTAGCTGGGCAGTAACGCAATATTAAAATACTCAAATAATTGTATTTCTGTGCAGGCCAGGATAGTCCTGAGTATCCACCTTTTTCCTAACAAACCCACTGTGTTTTAGATTATGGGAGGCACTTCCGGTTTGGGGAAGTTCCACTCAAAAAGATCATTTTAAATCATAAGGCTGCGCTACAAATAATCCTTATCCGTCAGTTTGACTGAATGAGCTGTAAAATTTCCCTCATGTTCTATTTTCAGACTTCAAGTCTTCAGACTTCATTGTGACACACGGTATAACAAGAATATCTGTCAAGAACTCTTTTACAGTCGCTGGATTTTTTCCCTCCTGATTATTTTCTTTTTTCCTTTATATTCCGCTGTAACAGGATGAAAAAGGATAACATATATCGTGCATTTATGATCTGCTCTCCCGATTTAATTTACGATATATCTCATCAATAATTCACTGAAATGCACTAAGAATTTCTTCTCCTCAAATCCTCACGTCTCTTTCCAGGTTTGTTTTCACATGGATGCTTTCAAATGTAATTGTCTCCCCTTTTCCCCTTCTAATCTTATATTATTATTAACAATGTTTACTTGAATGTTTCTAGAGCAGGTCAATATAATATTTATTGTCTGTCGCATTTGAATTATCACTCAGTGTTCCACTTAATGAACATTTTTGATGAAGGCAATGTATGTTAGATAATACAGACATGTATTGCTACAGTGATATTTATTCATGATCTGTTGTAGTCATTTGTTAATGCTTTTACACTTTTAAATGTCCTTTTATTGTTCAATGGTTGTAGGGTGTGTAGAATAACGTCCTCTCATTTTATCTAAGATATTACATTCATAGAGCGAATCTTTCGCTGATTGTTTACAGTTTAACGGAATATACTCCCAGAATTTGTGCAAAGCATCATGGGTCGTAGAAAAAAGGTGAATAAATGAATATCATTCTTTGGGATATCTGAGGCATTTTAGAGGTTATGTGATACTGAATGGCTTTACTTTTTCTCTGTGTCTACAGCTGGGTGAAGCGGTCGTCGTTCGAGAACGCTTGATTATAGACGCCACCAAGGCTTGAAAGTGTGGTTCCGTTCTCTTTGACTATTTCGCCATCCTCTTCTGCAAAACCAGCAGCTTTGTCTTTGGCTCTGTGATGGGTAAAGCATCATTAACAGGTCAGATCAGAATACAGGGAAGGTAGCATCAAGGTATGTTGGTATCTAAGGCCATGTTTACTCCTGGTATTAAGATGTGATTCGGTCGATCGGATCACTAGTGGACGACGCTAAATACAGGTGTAAACGGGGTCTAAAACGTTTTGAGCTTGTCCACTTTCAACCACTTCCAGAGGTAGACGAAAACACATTCGACAGGATTGCTTTCGTAGTGTAAACGCTCGTGTGGTCAAATGTGTTCAAACAGAGGGAGGCACACTAGCCAGACGGGATTTAAACTATTTTGGCTGAAGACCCAAGTTTGATTTGAAGACGAAAACGTACCAAGCACAATGTTCTCACACCATTCCTGATTTCTAACACACACTCACAGCGTCCGGCGTGAGAGAAGAGACTAAAGCTGATGCTCTCTGAATGTTTTTCCGTCGTCTCTGGTCGTGTTCATATGTAAATTGCGTGAGCTTATTTCGTCCATCAGATCGAAAGATCTGAAAAAAAACATACATTTACTCGCCATAGACCCTCCCCTCGAATAAATCAGGACAGAAGTGGTTGAAAGTGGACAAAAGAGACGGATTAAAACACCAGGTGTAAACGGGAAAGTGTCTCCCTCGTCTACTTGTGATCCGATCGACCAAAACACATCTTAATACCAGGTGTAAGGTAAACAGGGCCTTGAAAACATCCAACAGTTTTACACAGGGATCATCGACTTTACATTTTCACACCCCTAAACATGACACATTAAAACATTTTACCAACCCCACATTTTTTAATGTTAGAGTTGAAACAGAAATGAACAACTGCAACCAAATATTTTGGTATAAAATGACAACTTAAATGATTCATTGGAATGAACTGGGGGGAAAAAACTATATAGACCTTATGCGGCAGATACAATTCTTTCGAATTTTGTCTTTAAACTTATTTTTGCGGTAGCTCTGTATATTTCTATGGCATTGCTGTCGAAGAGTAATTTGCTAGTGAAGTGGATTTACTTATTGTAGAGTTAACGAAATTTATCATGAGCTTTGTAATGTTTGAAACAGATGTCATAACAAATGTCAGTCGACCGGGAAGATTTTAAAGTGAGCGCTTCATTCATAACTCCGTAAGATCTTACCTTCATGCTGTGAAAATACAAACCGGAAGACTGAACACAACGAGCAGCGCTGAAAAGGGGCGGATCTATATAAGGTCTATACAGTACATATGAGAAAGGAGAGTTTAAAGGGGTCATGACATGAGAAACCAAATTCTGGGCCCAACAACGACGCCGCAAACTGTAAGTAATGTGTTTCATCTTAAAACTACTTTTGCCAATGATGTTAGCCAATCAAAACAGTGGGCATTAACACTGAACTCTTAAAGGGGAAACACCCCCAAAACAGACTGTTTGAATCAGAGGATGAGAAACAGGGTGGGAAAAGGTCATAAATCACTAAAAATTGTTTGTCCAAAAAACTATGGTAATACTATAATTGCACCTAAGGGAACATAATAAAACAAAAACGAAAACCATGTCATGACCCCTTTAACATTTATTTTAGTTTGCTCTGCTGTAATGTGATCACACATAAGCCCCTTTCACACAGCGTGATGATCCCGGAAAATTGCCGGAAAATTGCCAGAACGCCTTCTGTGTGAACGCAAACTCGACCCGGGATTGATGCCGGGATCGATGCCGTGTTGGGGACCTAGTAACATTGCCGTGTTCAGTCCCGGAACGCGCGCTGTGTGAACAAAAGCCATAATAATGCCGTGTCGTAGTGATGACGCTGAAGCCAGGATCGTTCGGCAGCTGTGAAACGGTACGTAATGCGCAAATTTATGTTCGAATCAGAGAAAAAAATGCACAAGCGTGGCTCATAAGCAAACTTAAGACTCTGCTGAGACATTACAAGTCACATCGATGTCACGTGTCTTTACGGGATTTTACGGGTTGTGTGTGAACGCACTCTCTGATTCCGGAAAATCACTGGCAGTGTGAATGAACCAAAATCAAACGAACCCGGGTCAAATCCCGGGTCACTTTATACGTGTATTTTCCAGAATCTCTGTGTGAAAGGGGCTATATAGACAAAATCTGATCACTTGTGGGCACAGAAGATTAAATGTGTGGTTGAACCTCAGTCTGTCCTGTGATCAGATCACCTGAGATGGAGGTTAATAATTTAAATGAAATGGTCTGCCAAAAGAACATTACTGACCGTCGTCTCTTGCTAACTGAAGATGTCAGTAAAGCCATGATCCCCACAGCCACAGCACCTATGACCACACCAAACACGATGAGCCATGGCGGAGTGTCGTATACGATCGGGGTCGCCAGCGTCGGCGGGATTCCCACGAACTCCAGGGTCATGTCCGATAACAGGAACGCATTGTTTATGCGATGCTTGCTCAACCTGGAATTATAAATAATGTGTTAGGGAATCTGGCAAGCTAAAGGATAATCATCACAGATCTAGATGACCTATCCACCTTATTTTGCAAGACGGAAGTGAATGTGCGAGACTTCCCATTCATTAGCCGCTATACACGCGTAGGAAAAAAAGGTTCAATGAGGTTCTAATTAAAACCCTAGGGTTCATGACTCAATTTTAAAGAACGCTTTATGCCAAAAAGCTTGAGAAAAGTCTTAAATTACAATTTTGTCTGGTAATAAAGTATGTCACGAGCTGTTTAGTTCACACACAAAAAAAAAAAACAGCCGTCATTTTTGCAATAGCATGTCACGTTGATGCCCATGTGCAGTCTACCAGTTAGTGAGCTATCTGCACATAAAGTCTAGACCTATAACCTGCAGCACAGCATTGACTCACCTCACTGCTTGCTCCACTTGTTCTCTGGGGATCAGTTGGGTTGGATCATCTGGCGACGTCACCACGAACACGAACGACACTCTTTGTGTATCATTGCACACCAGTATGTTTGCAGTACTGGAAAAGATTATTTAAATGAGAAAAATAGATGTAATCATTATTTTTGTGAGGCTAATGGTGTGGCTGGTGTTTGTTATGTGGGGATTTTGGTTGCAGTACAGGCAAAAAAATTTTTTTGGTAATAGAGGGCATAGAAAATGCACTGGAAATGATAAAACAGCCTCACACAAACACATATACACGTACACAGCGAAAAACAACAACATTTTTGTCATTGATATGAGAAGCAAAATTGTGTGAGATAATAAGGCTTTTTTCTTTTTTTGAATAAATTTTGTGTTTATTAACTATGTTGTTAAAACTAATTGTTTTTTCATGTTTTAAATCTAATTTGTCTAGAATATATTTTAAATATATTTTAAATCTTTTGTTTCGTAATTGTTTGTGTTTGTTAACTAATTGTTTTTTCATGTTTTAAATCATGTTTTAAATCTAATTAGTGTACTCATCTAGTATACGTCTAAAAGTTGACAAAGTTAACTTTTAGCAGTCACAAACATTTAAAATTTACAGCACAAATTGATGACTTTGATTTGATCAAATGCTCTTAATTGATCTAATTTTCCTTCTACTAATATCACCTGTGTGACTGTGATGCTAAATCCTATTGTATATATATATATATATATATATATATATATATATATATATACTTTTTTTTTTTTTTTTTTAATTAATTTTTTTATTTAAAGGATGAGCCCTTTAACATATCCCAAATTTCCTACTTGAAAAGGAAATGTCAATAAATACTTTTAAAAATATTTATTTGCCAATTTTGACATGATATGATGATAATCAGAAATGTTTTTTTAGCATCAAATCATCATATTAGAATGATTGCTGAAGGATCATGTGACACTGAAGACTGGAGTAATGATGCTGAAAATTCAGAATAAATTACATTTTAAAATATATTTAAATAGAAAACAGTAAATATATTACTTTATTTTTGTTAACAGAAATGCTGCTCTTACCCCAAAATTGTGAACGTTAGTGTATATATTCTCTGAAGTCTGAAGTCTTATTATTTGATGCAGTTTTGCTTCTCAAGTAAATTTAAAAAAAAAGTATCTTGTTTTAAGGATGCTTATAGTTATTAATAAAATAATTACCAATAAATCAGTAAATCACATAATGTCAGTAAACTTAATTTCCCGGTTGTATACTGGATGCAGCCAGTGAGAATCAAGCAGACGCAGGCGTCTCATCAATGTAACTTGATGCTGCAAAAGAACCCCACACTCCCTATCCAGCGTCCCGGCATCAATCAATATTGCAGTTCTCTCACAAACAAGCCTCAAGCATCTCTGCAAAACTTCAGCTGTGAGATTTCACAATCGTTAGGGGCCAATCTCTGGCTGGGAAAGGTTAACCGCAATCGATTTCCCCTGACCCATTAGCATCTCGGCCCGTAATTACACCCGTAAAATTAATCAGTCTTGCTTTCCCTACAACTGAGAGCGGCTCAATTGCATGAATATAATTAAGGGGAAAAACATTGAATCCACTAAAACAGGACAGTCCTAAAATGACATCATGAATTTTTCTGTTCACCTGTAGATGATCACTGGTATTATTAAATGTGTAAAATTATTGCTAGATCATAGGGCTTTGGTAATAATCCGTCATTACACAAAATTATATCTATACTCATTGCACATCATACCTCATTCGGAGAAAAAGCATGTAGATTCAGCGGACAGCAACGTTACCTGATATGTGATATTTTGTCAGATTTCATTTTAAAGCACATCATTTATCTCATCTTAATATAATCTTAACGAATGTCATTTGAAATGTCATTTCACTTTTCTATCTTTAGTTAGTGTGTAATGTTGCTGTTTGAGCATAAACAACATCTGCAAAGTTACGACGCTCAAAGTTTAAATCAAAGGGAGATATTTGCTTTTAAAGAAATCACTTTTTAAGGACTACAACAAACGGCTGGTAGAGACTACACGACATTCCTCCCGGGTTAGTGACATCACCAACCCTAGAATTTACATAAACCCCGCCCCCTGAACACGATTTATAGATTATCAAGACAGAATATGCCAATTAATGACTAGAAGATAACTACACATAAGCTTCATAAATTCATCAACTAACCATTCAGAAATGTTGTCTACATGTTGTCACTTCTGCTTGAGTCTCTCCATCTTTCTGACTCCGGTTTGAACATAAAAGGCTGAAAGTTTTTGAAACTTTCAGTGCATGTCTGTGTGAGGTAAAAGGACACGAGCTGTTGAAGCTCCGCCCCCTGTGCTGGGAGCAGCAGCTCATTTGCATTTAAAGGAACAGACACAAAACGGTGTGTTTTTGCTCACCCTCAAAAAGTGACAACTTTAACATGCTGTATAAAAATATCTGTGGGGTATTTTGAGCTAAAACTTCACATACACACTCTGGGGACATCAAAGACTTATTTTACATCTTGTGAAAAGAGCATTTAAACCCGCTAAGCGAAAATCATAGGTCTGAGCACAAATTATTGACTTATTATCCTAGGGCAAACAGAGTGGGATGAGAAACACAGCACAGTTTGCTACTTCGGGTTAGGAGTTTGTACAAATTCCTAACTCTCAGTGAGAAAAAGAAAAGTAACTGAAAAAAAAAATGCTACAACAAAGGCAAGAAGATAAGGAAGGCTGTTGAAATGCTGGTCTGGCCTGGAAGCTGATATAGATTTGCGTGTCAGCAGCGTAGCAAAGGAATCTGAGACCGTGCCGTCAAATTATTTGCCGAAGGGGAGGCATATAAATTGGAAAGAGGAGAGGGCCGTGATTGGAGCCTTGGGGGACACACCGCGTTAGACTGGAACAGTACATGATCTATGTTCCTCAATAGATACAAATTACTGCCTTGTGCTAAGAAATGATGTTAGCCAGAGGAAAACTCTGCCAGTGATGCCAATGGCTGATAAGCTGTGAGTAGAATATAACGGCAGACAAGCTCCAAAACTGCCGGATATTAAGATTTCATGCTTTAAATGGAAAACACCTCTGTCATTTTTACACAAAAATACACGTTACACAATTTTTACATTTTACACAAAACAATGCAAAGCAATATAGCATTATATAATCTTGGTTAATCTGAAATTGTTAACCCCTCTGTCATTGTGTAACACAATGCAATGTAAATGTAATGCAAAGCAAAGTTACAACATAAAACAATGCAAAGAAATGGAGCGCAACGAAAGTAAAGCAATGCAATGCAAAGCAATATAAGGTAATATAATATTGCTTTATCTGAAAGAATGTTCTCTTTTGAATATTTATGAGATTAATAACATTGATAGGACAAGTACAGCATGCAACAATCAGGCCAGTTTTAATAACTGCTTTTCCATCTAGAAATGTTGCCAAATAATTCACTTTAGTTGTCACAAGTCCTCTGAAACATACTACCAGTTTCCCTCAGGTACTAAAAGTGCACACAGCATTTGAAGTGTCTGCAGCTGTGCAAAGCACATGCATATTTAATGAAGCAAGCATCGAGGAAGCTTATGATTGGCTGTCTGTGTCTAAACAACCCATGTTGCATTTTAGCACCTCAATGTTTCACACTGTTGCAACCGTTGACTGGTTTATAGCCTTGTCGGGACATTTGTTCCTGACAGTGATGACAAAATCTGACCCAATCCCACACATGCATGCATGACTAACAAAGAGATATGACTCTACTAAACGCCTGTGGTCAAACCATTCCGCTCATGTTTTCAATCACAATCAGAGTGGTCATTACACACACATCCACGGATTGACCAGTTTTGGTGTTGATTATCTTTGGTTAAGTGTGTCATCATGTCGTGTGTGGGAGAGTGGCGGTCTACTCACTCGTAGTTTGTATCCTGATTAGATTGATTAGCTTGTCTCATCGCAAACGCCAGAGTAGATTTGAAGAGAAACATCTCACTCTTATTCCACTCATACTGAGAAAGAGAGAGAAAGGGAATGAAAAAATGTTTAATTATTTAACATTCTGCACAGGAGATCAATATACCTGAATAAAATTATGAAACTAAATGAAAAGAGGTGAAACAAAAGCAAACCCTACTGCTTTATCTCCGAGGGCCGTCTTAATGCTGAGTCTGACTTTAAATCCATTGCTGTCTACAGAGAGAGAGAGAGATAGAGAGTTTATTCACAAAGTATCCTGTGTTGTTGTTGTTGTGTAGATCCGTGTACTTCCTGTTCTTTCTGGGCTGATAAGGTTTCTGCGGTGTGTGTCCTCCTAAAAGATCCTCGTTTGGGAATTCATTCGTCACTTTATTTCTCAGTGGTTTCTCATGATACTGAAGAGGATGAGATAAGCTTAGATGCCAAATATGAAACTGAGTCTATATTTTTGGACAACAAAGTGGCATAATCAAGTTTAGGATGTTTAGACGCTTCAGCGATGATTTTTTTATCCTTATTTAAACTCTCTTGAAGTTTCATTTCACTGCAATTTCACACTACCTCTGAACAGTTTCACTTTCTTCTTTCCCTAAAATGTATCCTGAATCGAGTTCCCTTTTTCCAGGCGAATATCTCAAAAACATCACAAAATAATAGTAAAAAAAAGATTTGTATAAAGACAGTGAAGCCTATTTTAAGAGCATTATGATTTTTTATTATTATTAACGTGATCTGAAACCATAAACAACATTTTTGTTGAAATATAATAAATGTTATGTAAAAAAACCCACAAAAAATATATATAAAAATAAATAAACAAGGTAACATCTCAATGTAACTTAAATAACTAATAAATAAATGTTATTAATTAATATTATATAGACATTTTAAAAACCTATTAAAATAAAGTTAAACAACAAAACTAAAAGCAAAGTGAAAACAGAAAATATAAAAAAATAAATTCTAATCAAAAAATGTATAAAAACTATAATAAAATAACATTGATTAAATGACATTTAAGCATATTTCCTGTAAAATTCTCATTATAATGCATACAGATATTTTTTGTAAATAAGTATTTTTAAGTGTTTTATTATATAAAATTTAAATACATTACATTTAAAAAGTCAGTACAAAATACTTGCAATTTAAATCATATATAATTGTTATTTTACAGTAAGATGTTTTCCCAAAAAGTATTATAATGAGATTTTTAAAATGAGAAGTGGGGGAAATTTTGCTTGTAATTAGGGCTGCACGATATTGAAGAAAAGTTTGATAACTCGTTAAAGAATGCAATATGCAATGTTACAATAATGTACAAAACAGAAATTGAATAATCAAATGTAAAAATAAAACCCTGTATGAATTAAATAAACACTGATTCTTATTAATAAAGCTATAAAAGTTATTCAGTCAAAAGCAGCGAGTGATTTTACTGACTTCATAACCGACGCGAGTATTCATATCACAATATGCACATTTATGATATTTCGATATATTGTGCAGCCCTACATGAAATTTAAAATATATAAATATATATATATATTTTCTGTATTTTTCTTATTTATGTGTACTGAGTTTGATCTGAAACATGACCCGGAATCTGTTCTTGGCATGTTTTTTTTTTTTTGTGTGAGATCCTTCAGTTTATTAATTAAACTGAAAAAGAAAGACATTATTATCTATAAATTCTCAATTGTAACTGATTGAACACACTTTCGATTATATTCATCTTTACCGCTACTATTCCGCCTCTGAAACGCCTCAAAGAGCGCTCCAGGTTTTCTTTCCACTGTGAAAAAAAGACTGTGAAATTAAAAATGGCTGTTATCTGAACTGAGAACAGACGACCAACCCTCGGCAGACACAAAGATCGCAGGAAAACAATTCACAATTTTACCTTTACAAAGTTCTTGGGCTACCATGGGCGGCAGGAGTATCAGAAGAAGAACTGCGGTTCGCATCTCTCTATCTGGATGAACTTTAACACATATGACACAGAATTCAGCGCTCAGAGATTATAAACCGGTCAGAACATGAGATACAAAGGGCTGGACGGAGCCGCTTAATGGTTAAGCAATGACTAGACCTTCCTCCAGAGAGAGAGAGAGAGACAGAGAGAGAGAGAGAGACATAGACACAGACAGAAAGAGAGAGAGACATAGACACAGAGAGAGAGAGAGAGAGAGAGAGAGAGAGAGAAACACCATATATTCACACATATAGTAAAAACTCAGCCGAGAACATAAATGCACATTTAAAAGGAGAGCTGCTTGCTCGGATGGCTTCGATTGTTTCTGCTGTGAAATTATAATGGGAGTGTGTAAACAGCTCTACTGTTTGCTCTCAGGTCTGTGAGTGCATATGCGTATGATTTCTCCTCATCATAACAACAGATGTGTGTGCGCTGACCTGCGTTGTTTTCATCCCCTCGCTGTTTTTTTCTTCTGTTATACCTGTCTTCTCGTCTCAGTACGTAAACACAGGCGGTTTACAGCGGTACCACGTGTGATATCAACATGAATCTGAATGTCATTTTTACCTATGACTTTCTTCTGTTGTTTAAAGTCGCATTGTTTTGTTTTTATGATGCGTTTCCGAGTATGCCGTCGGTAACAGCACTTCAAAGTGACGGCGTACTCTCGAACGTGGGTCAGACATGGGTTGTTTCTGACAAATACGAGGGAAATCAGTTCTCAGATGAAGGCTGTTATTTCTGTGAACCCCTGATGATTGAAACAAACCGCTTCTCCTGCATCTTTCCTTTGCTTGTTGAGATGAAAGCTTTTCCTACAAGACCAGAAAAAGACACTTTAGACAAGAAGTTTGATGGTTAACCGATCTTCTGACACTGCAAGATGAGGAAACGTTCAGTGCAGTTAATTTGTCACCTAATAAAGAGACCAGGTTTACTCATTTATTGTCACACCTCAAGTGTCATATATATATATATATATATGAAGAGTTCAGATGCAAAAGCCTCTAAGTGCCATCTGAAATTTTCTTCTAGAATGATCATTTTTATCAAGCTTGTATATTTAAGTTCAGTAATTTCACTTAAATGGCAATGCAAATTACCTATTGTCATTTAAGTGAAATTACTGAACTTGATAAAAATGATCATTCTAGAAGAAAATTTCAGATGGCACTTAGAGGCTTTTGCATCTGAACTCTTCATATATATATATATATATATATTAGGGTCAGTATTAAAAAAAAAAGAAAGAAATTAATACTTGTATTCGGCTGATCAAAAGTAACAGTAAGGACAATTACAGGCTTAAATTTTACAAAGGATTTCTGTCAAATAAATGCTATTCTTTTGAACTTTTTATTCACCAAAGAATCCTGAAAAAGTGTCATATTTTAAGCAGCTGTTTACGATCGATAATAGTATATTGCATATTAGAATGATTTCTGAAGGATCATGTGACACTGAAGACTGGAGTAATTATGCTGAAAATTCAGCTTAAACAATAAATTACATTTGATCTGTTTTCTATTTGAATATATTTTATTTTGAATTGAAATACTTTTTTCTCCACAATATTATACTGTATTTTGGTCAAATAAGTTCAGCCTTGGTGAGCAGAAGAGACTTGCTTAAAAAAAAATCTTTCTGAAACTCTAAAACTATTCAAACACCATTTAAAAGTTTGAGGGTGGTGTATATATATACTCTTTAAATATTAGATAAAAGCAAATATTGTAACTTGCTGTGAGAACACTGAAATAAATAATTCGCTTAATCAGTATTTTGTCATGGAAAAATAAACAACCTTAACACAAGATAAATGTATTTGATAAGCAAAATAACATGTTTTCAGAGAATATATCTTGAATCATTTTTTTTTTTCTTATAGCCCTTGGCAATTTTCTAAGCATAAGCTCACTAAATGTGGTTACATTTCTGCTTAAAACAAGAAACAACACTGCCAACAGGGTAATACAACAACAACAAGACAGAATATCTAACTCATGGAAATATATCTTATTTGCCAGAGGTTTAATTGGATTTTTTTTTTTTTTTTTTATTTTTTTTTTAATGGCTTTGCAGGGATTCTGCTGTGTGCTTCATAGGATTTTGGTGTCGTTTCAATTACTTTTTCCACATCAGCAAATTCCAAACAGGATATAAAGTCATATGAGACTCTCTGTAGAAGAATGAAGCTGTTAGATAAGTGTCTGTCACATGTAAATGTCATAAAATGTCACGCTTTGCTAACTGAGTGAACTGAACACATGAGAGTTTCAGTCAACACTCAAGAGCTAGGCCTCATCCTTTATAGTGGGACTGATCAATCTTCCGGAAGGCTCTTTTTTTTTTATAGCAACATGAAGTACTCAAAATGCATTAACTTGAGCAAAGTCCAAGATGACCCGAGGTGGAGAGAAATAGGCCTATACGGCCATGTGCGTTCACACAGGAGCAGAATACGGTCCGATGTTGAAGAAAAATGCGATAACTCGTTAAAGAATGCAATATGCAATTTTACGATAATGTACAAAACAGAAATTGAATAATCAAATGTAAAAATAAAACCCTGTATGAATTAAATAAACACTGATTCTTATTAAAGCTATAAAAGTTATTCAGTCAAAAGCAGTGAGTGATTATCTCTTTGATTTTTCGCATAACCGACGCGAGTATTCATATCGCGATTTATATTTCGATATATTGTGCAGCCCTACATGAAATTTTAAAAATATATATATTTTCTGTAAAAATAAATTTATTTTATTTTGAATTGAAATACACAATATTACACTGTTTTTAACTGTATAATATTATTTGTTAATAATAATATATAATATAATATGTTATTAGTCAGTTCTGTATTTGAGTCCTCTGTACGGTTTCAGACAGTATTGGTATCGAGGCGCTACTGTAAGTTGCTGTGTGAAACGAGACTCACACCTGTAAATAAATCCCAAAAACTGACAGTGTGAACGTAGCCAGTTGTGAGTTACCAGAAATAAAATGTGGCTAATTTGCAAGTTATGACATTCATTATCATTTATCACCCCATAGTCTGAGTGCACTTACCCGACACAAGATGGCAGTAAAGATGTAATGGAGTCTGTCATTAATACAGACCAACAAAGTAGATTCATCCAAAATATTCAAAATATCTGTGATGTTTTTTTTTTTTTAACTATTTGATTCATGTCAAATACATAGATTAATACAGTTTACAGCTTGAAATTGCAGCTCTCTTTTAAGTTGAAATACATAAAAATGAAATAAATAAACAGCAGATAAGTAGATAAACAAATCCATGCCCAATCCAAATCCATGCAATTTTATCCATGTAAAATTTTAAAATGTGTTTTCATAATATTAAATATTTTAAAGTAAATGCAAATGTACATATAAATATTTGATGTAAAATTAAAATGTTAAATAATGTCAGTGTTAAGTCTTTAAACATTGAATATAAAATGTAAATATGAATATTTAATATAAATGTAACTTTTCAAATGCAAATGTAAATAGGCCTAAGTTTTTCAAACTTGCAAATCTTGAATGTAAATTGAAAATGAAATATCAATTAAATATTAAATAATGTGAAAATAAATATTACATCTAATAGTCTAAATAAATCTAAATCTTCAAAAGAAATGTAAAAATTAAATCTACATCATTTTAAATAAATCTTAGTTTTGAAGCAAGTGCATTGAAATTATTTTACTATTTAAAATACAATTTAAACATTTACGTTTAAAGTATATATAGATAGATAGATAGATAGATAGATAGATAGATAGATAGATAGATAGATAGATAAGTAATTACTCAATAAATTGTAGATATTACCAGTAAATATTTAGTAAATATTTAACCTGGTGTGTAGTGAGGGCTTTGTGTGGTTGTGTGGCGCCTCCGTGCGGTCGGATGTGGAAGTGAGAGAGATTTAGCTAATCTTCATCTGAGTTCACAGTGTGTGCGAGTGTGTGTGTGTGTGTTAATATGTGCCTGTGCTAGAGCACCGCAGAGCGGACGCGACGCGCCTCCCTCCGCCACAGGGCCACGGAGAGGCCGTTCGTCTGCGGCTCGCGCTCGGGCATGGATCCGGGATCTGCCGCGGGCACCGGAGGGACCTTCCTTTCCCTGAGCGACAGTGAGCAGAGATGTTACTCCGGGCTGTACGCGCTCTGTCAGCCCGACAGCCTCGGCAAACCGGCGGCGGGGAAAGTGGCGGATCTGTTCCGGGCGTCGCAGCTGCCGGCCGAGACGCTGCACCAGGTGAGGGGGTTCACGCGGGTCTCAGCGACGCGACGCCCCTGAACGCGCGCTCGGATGTCAGATATCTGCGGTGGTGTGTGTCTGGATGTACAGTAGCCTACAGTATCAGTGTGTTCAGGAAAGAGTGAAGTTCAGGAACCGAGCTCTTGGTATCAGATGGTAATACTATTGTACTCTAATGTAGGCTTACTATGGATGAATGATTACCATATTCATTCATGACATAGTTCTCCAAGATACTTAAATTAATTTCATAGTATTGCCATGGTACCATGTCCAAAAACATATGGTACTATCATGGTGCTTTTTGGCACTTGAAACTAGTATACTAGATGGTTTATTACTAGATGGTTTACTAGATTGTTTGTCTAGTACTATTACTAGATGGTTTGTTACTGTAGTATATATACTAGAGTATAAGATGCAATAGTGTTGATATTAAAGTATACTAGATCAAATACAATATCTTCATAGTATACTACATAGTGTATTACAGGGGCGTAGAATTTAGTAGGGACGCTAGGGACGTGTCCCTACCAATATCCAGTGACACTGAAATATCCTTAGCAATAATTTCGATCAAAACTTAAAATATATTTATATTGATGTCCCCGTCCCTACCAATTTCAAAATCAAACCTACGCCACTGGTGTATTATACTCATTTGATTTCTTGTTTGTTCTTTGACAGCATTATTTGTACAGTTGATGGAATAATATGGTAACACAATGGTCTAGTGATATATTTTGACCATGATATTGAATGATTGCCATATTTATATACTGTGTTGCTGTGGTACCACGTTAAAACGTGTAGTGTTTATGCTAGTTAGTATACACTCATTTAGTGGGATATTATTTTCTTACAGATGCTTATAATCTGAGTCTTACTTGATAGTGTTTGAGTAATACTATGATGTATCTTGTAATTCAGAGTAATTGCAGTTACATGATTGTAAGGCTGAGTTTATGGTCATGTGCTTGTTTTGAAGGCGTTTCGCTGGTTTAATCAGTTTATAAACTCTTCTATATGTCAGTTTTGAGGAGCATCGTTCTTTGCAAACATCAGATGTTCTGCTGATGTGTGTATTACTAGGCATTTTTGTAGAGTACTAGTAAACATTGCGACGTGTTGTGTGTCACTTGACACGTCATGTGAGTCAGGTGAAAGGTGTTTACCATTTCAGCCAGTCTAAGTGTGTGTGTGTGTGTGTTCAAATACTGCTTTGTCCAAATGTATCTGTTGTCACTGAGGGTGCTGAGTAGCTGTGTATTTGTAAGTGTGTGAAATGTGTGTGAGATGACAGGAAGGGTGCTGCCTCGTTCACACACAGACAACACTGGTGACTGCCTCACCATCCACAATAATCGCTAGTTCCACTTCAGTATGCTTGAAAAGTTTAGCATGTTTCTCTGGTTTACAGAATCAGTAAAAGGGTTTAACAACATTGTCCATATTTAGAAACTTATTTTATTGTAGTCTGTCAGAATGGGTCTGCTGTATGTTCACACTAAATGTTACCAAATGTGTGTTTTGTGTGTGTGTGTGTGTGTGTGTGTGTGTGAGATGTAGATCTGTTTTTTGGATGGCAGTGTGAACCTAAATTTTCAGATCCAATTTCTGGCACATTCATATTTGGAACAGTTATGATCATTGAGTATAGTTTTTATTAATATTTTGAATTAGTTTTATGTTTATTTTTTCAGTTTTTATTTTAATTTGTTAAGTTCATTTAGTTCTCTTGTCATCTTAGTTTATTTTTTTAAATGTCTGTATAGTTTTTATCATTTTTTTCAGTTTGAATTTTTTAGGTATATTTTTTATTTCTGTTCATATTTAACTTTTTCTTTTAAATAACTTTTTTTTGAATGGTTTTAGTTTTAGTTAACTATAAAAACTCTGATTTGGAAGTAAATACATATGATACAGATGTTTTTGTTTTTATTTTTATTTTCTGTTCTTTTGATCAGAATTCTATTCATCAAAGAATCCTGAAAGTAATGTATCACATGATGGTTTCCACAAAAATGAAGCAGCACAACTGTTTTCAACATTGATAATAATCATAAATGTTTCTTGAGAAGCAAATCATCATATTAGAATGATTTCTGAAGGATCATGTGACACTGAAGACTGGAGTAATGATGCTGAAAATTCAGCTTTGATCACAGGAATAAATTACATTTTACTATATATATTCACACAGAAAACAGTTATTTTAAATTTAAATAATATTTCACAATATTACTGTATTTTTGATCAAACAAATGCAGCCTCGGAGAGCAGAAGAGACTTCTTTCATTCTTACAGACCCCAAACATTTGTATGATCTCTTATCATGTAGAAGAATGATTTCTAAGATCTGTGTGTTCTGGCTCATGTTACAGGACCAGATTTCCTACAGTTTCAGACACAAATAATTGAGTGTAAACAAAAACACAAACAGGCTGTAATATGAGCTGTGTGTCAGCAGGCTTTGGCATGGCGTACGGTTGCAGTGTGTCATCTCGCGGTGTTCCTGCACAGACAGGAAGTCCAGCTCGTCCTTCTGCTCTGTTTCCTGTCCGTTTGCCCCGGTGTGGCGACCCATACTGACTTCACCCCTCGACAGACATGAGAACAGCAACACACACACACATGCGCAAAGATATGTAGGAAGTTTCACACACATAGACATTCTATGACATAGACTTCATCAGAGTGATTTTTGGATGTAATGTTTCTCTTGAACTGTTTGTTGTTGCTCTGCTGTTTTGTCAAATGCATATTTTCCCATAAAGACAGTCACAGCATGAAATCAGTTTGGACCCTTTCATCCTGAAGAAATTGGAGAGAAACAGGAGAGTCGAGGTGTGTGTTTGATTCTGCAGTGAGTTGGGCAGATGTGGTTTTATGTTTTAGTTTTAGTACCTGGACATCCCTGTCAGACATCTTCCTCGTGCGTCGACACTTACTCCTGTTGGATTTGGTTCGTCCGACATTACCCTGGATTAGGGGTGTAACAATATATCATGTCACAACATATCGCAATACAAAAATGCAACAATATCTATCGTGGATATGACAATATGTATTGTGTGTAGTTAAAAAAAAATCAACTTTTCAGAGTTTTAGTTTACATTAAACTGCTATATATAATGTTCAGTATAATGCAATGGGGGAATATTTGTGGGTCCTGATAATGCCAAATATCTTGTTACCAGTAAAAAGTGGCCGATACATTATTTTAAATATATCTAGTCAGTGAAAGAGTGCAAAAATATTCAGCTTCAGAATCATAAATATTGTTATTCTAGTGACACTATTGTCCTGTGCATTGGGTTTCCAGCACAAAGTCCAAGCCTATTCATTTACACCCGCAATGTAATACCAAAATTTACCATTTTTTGTTCATCTTTTACCATATGTCTTGGAGTATCGCAATAATATCATATTGTGAGTTCGGTATCGTGATATGTATCGAATCGTGACATGAGGATATCGTTACACCCCTATGGTCTGGATACCAACATGGCTCTCGATGCACCTCAAAGACTTGCTGTCCTGGTCCCAGATGAGCCAACAATGTGTCCTCTTTTGAACTCTGATATGCCTCACGTTGTAGTGTTGATCGCAAAAGCTCTGCTATTGCTCTGCTAATTCAACCTTCACACTCTGCTCTCGCTGAGGGAATGTACAATCAGTGAAGATTGGCCACAAGGCGCGTGCGTTTATTAAGTAATAAAGTAATTAACTTTTTTTTTTTCTGTGATTTTAGTTGTTTTAGTTAGTTTAATAACCCTAGCCCTCTGTGTCTCGATAATCTCCAGTGTCTCCTCAGACCCTCAAAGTCAGTCAAGTGAAGTGAGATGATGTGAGATGATTAAAGCGATACACGGCTGAGAGAGAGGCGTGTGTGTGACGGGGAATAGAGGAGTCATTGTGTGTCTGTCAGTAAGCTCTTATGAGTCTGCGGGATTCATATCAGCTCTCAGACGCTCGGATCCTGGTGTGAGCGCATGCTGATCTCTGCTCTGTGATGGATGAGTGTTTCTCTGCTGAATGAATAGGAACAGGAAGTGGTTGATGTGTTGATTTCCATGAATGACAATCAAAACATTTTCACTGCTTTAATTACATGACACAGTTTCCCTTCATTTGTTGTTGCAATCCACAACGCCCAGCTCAACCACAACTAGATATTTATCATTGCTTTTTTGTTATTCTTTTGTGTTGCTGAAGTTATTGTGCATGATCTGTAGTGAAAGACCACATGTTTTTTCCTGCAACATGAGCAATAATAGCTGGTGCTGATATGACAGTTGAGCTGATTTTATGCAAATGATCAGCAACACGATACACGGACTATCATTGGTGGTTCTCACGTGATCTTCTGTGTGTCGGACCCCAGGAACAGATCCAACCAAATCAGCATCTTTAAGTTCGTCTTAGTCTTTCATAGAGAGCAGTCATGTGTGAGATAGTTATTTTATGAGACGCAGTTTATAGTTTCTATTATTATTCTAGTTTAGTTTTTGTTGTGTGTTTTTTGTCATTTTTTTGTCTATATAATGCTTATAATTATATATATTTTTTTAGTTATTTTAGCACATCAAGTTAAACATGAAAATGATAAATGTTGCCTTGCCAACTAGCTCTTTTTTCCCCCCCATATTTTATTTTATTTCAAGGTTTTAAGCCCTATTTGGACTTTCCAGGGGGAAATTTGTCTTTGTAAAATCGTTCCTTTGCGATTTTAACCCCATCCGAATCGGCCATGTCTGTGTTTTTCTGACGCTTCTCCACGTAAAAAAAAAAAAAATTGTTTACCTACCTTAGCTACTGTTTGGTTTGCTCACCAATTTTACGCAGGCTTTCATTTAATTTCAAAATGGATGGTATCCGACGAAAAAATAAAATGCTAAAATTAATAAATAGATCCAAATTGCAGTAACCGTGAAGACTGACCATTTTAATGTCTGCGTCAGGTAAGAAACTAGTTCTGTCCGAACAGGGCTTTAGTTTCAAGTAACTATAATAGCCCTGGTTTTAAAAAAACATCACATCAGTAAGGTCCATCTCTACATCTGTCCTTGAGGATAAATGTTAAAGCACTGACTGCACAGGTGTCGTGTAGATTTACTGCCTTGCTCACAGCAGAATAAGTCTGTTGTGAGATTTACACTAGCTTTAAGTCTCCATCTGTCTCTTGGACAAAAGCGTTGTCATGTTAACTGCTTGACTAAGGATGTGTTCACACTTGATTCTTTGGGTTGGACCAAAAAGAAAATGATACATTTAGTACTGTTTTGCTTAGCGTAAAGAACATAAAGGGCCTGTTTCGGATGGCTATCTGATTTGTTTCATTTACACTTGTCCACATAAATGAGTCTCTGCGCAACTAATAAATCCTTTCTTCAATTCCATGCTATGCAAATTTAACATAGTTCACTACCGATATAAGCTGCATTTTATTTATCATCAGCTAATTTCAAGATAAAAGATTCCAATAGGAGAGAGAATCTCCATCAGCACTGGTAAGATCATTTAGTCTCACTACTTTTAATGAAGATTATTGTGCGTCTGCGTCTCCATTTGCATCAGTTTGCGCGTTGGCTTGTTGAAGAGATGCTTAGCTACTCATCTGTGGCAATGCGAGTTGCAGTATCGCTGTCATATCTGGCTATTAAGTGTCATATAGCCTATGACGCTCTCACACTTTTATTTTTTTAGCATTTTGGGAGGAGTAAAATTAGGGATGGACGATGTAACGGCCACCATATCGGTTGTCGGCCCAAAAAGAAAATTGATATATTATATTATATATCTATATATATATATATTGACCGATATATTGAAGCCGATAAATAATGGATTATTTCCTTCAGATGCGCACTGTTCACCATGATGGTTTTGAATTGCTTGAAATATGATTTTTGAATCACTTCAAAAAAGGAAAGTATAGTAAAGTGCAACATGTGCAGCGCAAGTCTGTCATATTGGCTACAAAAAATTATAATGAGAACTTCATAATTGTGTGCTTGGGACATGGCTTTTAATGGCGAGACTAAAAATTTGGATTTAGATTTATCGGCCAATATATCAGTTATCGGCTTTCAAATATATAAAATTATTGGTATCGGCCAAAATTCATTGCATCCTTACATGTGTGTCTTCAACAACCAGATACATTTACACCTCTCCAGTTTCGTGTGGTGCGTCTGGCGCGTACATATGGTGGCATTTTTACCAACGAACTCACAAAGAGCTTATAAAATGTGTAAAGCAATCAGGATTTCCTACTTTGCTGACAAACAAAAATCTCCTGCAAGGGGATGGTGGCTCCGGTGCCTTTACCGAACTATAATGGGCAACGTAGCTCCTATGATGAGAAGAACCAGATGTGCTTGAGCATTTTGTCCTTTTTTAAGATCGCATCTTGCGACATCACATCCTGTTTTTGGTCTTTGGTCTGTGTTGCGTTTGTGTTTCAGTCGAACCGCACCAGAGTTAGTTTGGAAGTGGACCTGAGACCCCCTGAAACGGTGAGTTTGTTTGGTGTGAATGGCTGCGTTGATCCCGGGAAATTGCCGTAAAATTGCTAGAGTGCCTTCTGTGTGAACACAAACACATCCCGGGATAGATGCCGGGATGGGGACCTAGTAACATTGCTGGGATCAGTCCCGGAACGCGCCCTGTGTGAACAAAAGCCAGGACCAATGCCGTTAAGGGTGTGTTGTAGAGATGACGTACGTGCCATCGCGCGACTCTGTTGCTCTTAGAAGGAAGTTTGTGTTCGTCATCAACAAAGAAAGGATGAAAAAATGTCTGCAAACTGGAATGAACCGGAGACCAGGGAGCTCCTTACTATCCGCGCTGAAGCTGAGATCGTTCGCCAGCTTCGTGGAACGGTACGCGATGCATTAGTGTACATGTTTTCAACGCATACGTTACACGTCACATCACAGATGTGTGGAATTCTGGAAAATCACAGATTCTGGAAAATCACTGGCAGTGTGAATGAACCAAAATCAAACGATCCCGGGACAAATCCCAAGACATATTATCCGTGTATTTTCCGGAATCTCTGTGTGAAAGGTGCTTAACGGAGTTCCTTTTAATCCAACCAAACCTGCCAAGTGTGAACACACCCTATAGACTTTTTATATAGCACCACTAAGGCTTATAGAATGCATTTGTCACTCACCAGGAAACTTTCTGCGACAGTGTAAGGTGTAAATGTAGCATTGGTTGGATATTTTTTAATGTCTGTAAACATTTGCAGTGTGCTTTCCTCCTGAGGTATACTTCATTTCACCACAGCTTCTGGAATTCCCAAAACACAAACACAGTTCCTTCCTCAAATGCAGAGATCCGTCTCCGGACCAGACCGACCTGTTCGACAGCTGCTGTCAGGGCAGAAAACAAAGTCAGATTTCTTGTGAACGTCCTTGTCTGTAAGTTGCTTTGGACAAAAGAGTCTGCTGAATGAATGAATGTCAACATATTTAAACCGATCATGTATTCAGATTTAATTGCAACTTCGAATTCAAATGTAGGGATTGAATGGGAATTCTGAATGGTTCATAACCCTGGTTTTTGTAAGCCCTGTTGCAGCAATTTCACACTGGGGCTTTATTTAACAAGCTTACACAGTAAACATAATTTTCCAGCAGAAATAATAATTTAACGGGCGCGTCATGTGAAGTGATGTCTGTTGCCATGGGGATAAAAACTGTTTTGGCAAGCGCACGTTTGTTTTCTGAAGCTGTGAAAACTCTTCCCATCCCCAGATGGAGGAAACAGACGGTACATGATCTGAAGTTTGATCCGGTTGTACAGAAGTGGATTTAATGCAGTTTCCTATCCGCACGGATTTATTTAATCAATGATTGGTCTATAGACGAGATCTGAAAAGTTCTGGTTATACTATAGAGGAAATAATTGGTTTATAAGTGCTTTCATAGGCTAGATGATTGATTTTTATTTGTATATCACTCATACCACAGTTGTCTTTCTGATATGATCAAGTCCTGTCAGATCAAAGGTGATTGGGCTCTCGGGCGCGATCCCAATTACGTCGACGTAACGTTGAACGTGACGAAGTGAGAAATGTCGGATGAATGTTTTAAAAAAGCAGACATAATCTTTTGTGTCCCTGACCTGAGAGGAACCGCAGTCGACTGACCTCCTGTATCCACACATCCCATAAGCCGCCATAAGGAGGGTTGGGTGGGGAGGTTTCTAACCTATTTTATTATCCTTCCCCCATTATGTACATGTATAGAGTAAGATTATATGTGCTCTGTGTGGATCAGGAGAATGCAGGTCAGGCTTAAGTAATACTGACGGTCAGATGATTAAACTGAGTTTAAGTCACACACACACACAGACACACACTGTCTCTTGATTTCAAGGCGAGGAGTTGGGTCACGCTCAGAGCGCGTGAGGCTCTCGTCAAAAGCCATTGTAATTTCCATCAGTCACAGTAACAGCTGACTTTAGCGGCTAGAAGCTCAGAGCTGCTTTTCATGAGCCAAAAGTATTAAACCATTTGTTATACAGACATGCTAACTTAAATTATACAGATTATTGAATACAATTCAGGAGTTTAACTTGGGCGGATGATAAAACTTAAACCTAGATTGAAGGAGGGACCTGATCCATATATCAGAGGTTTGAATCCAGCCTGCCTACTTTCTCCACCAGAATATGCCCTAAAATATGATTCATTTGTATTTTTCAAAATTAATCCATGTAATCCCCTAGTTCAGTAACTTCAGTATGAAAGCAGGCATGTAAGCATATCCCAGAATTCCTTGCATTTAGTCCACAAACAATATACAATAGGATAAGATTTAATGTTTGTTATGTGTGTATGTTACCATCTGTTAGTTTTGACTGTAGGAGAAAAGTGAATTTAAGCTTTTTTGCACTATTTTCATCTTCCAGGTTCAAATTTGTCTTCTTGTCAATGTCACCGGATGTGTTTTCTTGCACTATAGTACATCGATGACTCTGTGTCTCATAATTATTCATGAGACTGAGTGTCCTTATCCTATGAGAAGACTTTCGCTGCATCCGAAATCGAATACTTCCCTACTATATAGGCTAGTATGTAAAAAACAGTACGCCAAAAGAGCAGTATATCCGAACACTTAGGCCGTGTGTCCACCAAAGCTTTCAGCTGGCTAAAAACGCTAGGCGCTCTTCTGAAAACGCTTAGCTATGGGCGCTTGAGAGCGTTTTGGCAGCGCGGCATTTTTTCAGTTGAGACACTTTGCTTGTTATGATATAGAATATCCGCTAAAGTGTTACTAGTATCTCATTTCACACATATTTTGTTTCTGTGTTGATTCTATATTAAAATGTCGATAAAATGTAACATATTTTCTCTAGCTTTTGTTTTAAATTATTTTGTTCCGTTATTATGCTTCTTGTTGTCCTCTGTTGACGTTAAAAAACGCGGCGCTCCCATTGAAAACAATTGAAAAAACACGCCAGCCGCGTGAAAAAAACGCTTTGGTGGACACACACAGCCTTAGGGCCAATTTTACCAACAGCTTGCTCCAGCACAAACCCTCTTTCAGCGTTAAAAAAACTACTGTCAGGATTTACTAAAGACACAAAAGTCATGGACATTGTTATTTTTGCAGCTGACTTTATTGTGTATGCATTTAAAGTAGTTTTCATTTCAGACACAAAATTTATGGGAGGAGAGTATTTAAATGAATCATGTAAGGTGATTTACTAAGGTTTACACTAGTCAGTTTACAGGTATTTGCACCATTATTTAACGGCCAATAAAAGCACGTCTGTGTTCTTAAATTTGCGCATCGTCAGTAGATCACGCGCTGAACTTTTATGGGATTGCGCTCTCACGCTAATTTGCCGTTTAGTAAATCTGGCCCATAGTATCCGAAAAACAGTAGGTGAAAAGTCCCTGATGACCCACTACTTCCACTGAGATTCTGAAGTGCGCGTTCGATGGACACTTTACTATCCCATGAGGCCACGGGAGAGGATTTATGAATGGCAGTGAAGCGACGCTACTGACGCTGGTAGGTCACGTGTGTTTGTTTTTGCTTTGTACGAGTTTTTGTGTATCATAAGTTCTCTTCAATAGATCCTGAGTCTTTGACACAAGCGTGATTCATCCACACTGCGAGTTTACGGTCTTTGCGGCCCTAAAACCGATCCAGCGGCTTATAAAAATACCGCAAAATACGCCTCAAAAGTTATTAAAGATGCAACAGCGACAACAGAGTACAAATGCGAACGGCTGAATGTAGATGTAAATTCAAATGAATTAAAATTCAGATGTTATTTCAGATATTATTTCATAATTTGGTCAGTGTCCCGGCTTTCTTTAGGAATGAGTAAAAATGTGTTTTGGAGACAAATGTCCATCAAGTCACGGGACTCCTGCGATTGATTAGATAGGAGTATTGCAGAAAACATTTTGTTGTTTCAGTCATATTGGGCTAAAGTTCACAGCTTTGAGTCATGAGGCATCAGCACTGCAGGGATGGAAGCAGAACACGATCAATAATCCTCATCACACCTGGTCGAACAGGAACGCTGAGTCAATGTTGGAGAAGTTCCTCAGATAATGTTTGGAAAGGTGGAGGAAGGCCGTAGGTGAGATTATAGTTTAGAGAACAAGGACGACCTTACTTTTTATTAGGTATGTGTGTTCAGTTGTGCTATTTCTACAATCTGAAGAGGAACTATTATTTGAAGAGAAGTTTGGCTTGAGCACAGGCTGTTTTTCTCCACACGAGCGACCGTGGCTTTTGTTATATTTAACAGCACACTCAACACAATGTGCTGCTATTTAAAGCGCACAGATCTTTTCCTGTGAGTGTGAAGACGTTTACAATGAATCCCACAGTTCAACTCTATTGATTATTTCATTACAGAAGGATGGATTTCAGCAGCGTGGAGTGATAAAACAATGACTCTAATGCTACTGTGTGCTCTTTCCTCAGCAGGAAACACTAGTTTATGTCTCATTGTACTGAAGGATAGTGATTCTGCGATGATTTAGACTTGGGTTGAGAGTTTGTATTTAGGCATTCAAAATCACTGGAATTAAAATGGAGCCTGTTTACTTTCTTAATGCACCATTGTGGTGTTATTGTGAGTTAATGGTATGTCATTTTTATTTGTTTGTCTTTGTAATGGACTAGCCTAGCTTGTTCCTTTTCTGCTGGCATCATCAAGTCCTTTTATTTGCAACCCCTCCCATCCACAACCAGTATGAAACACCCAGTTTTCACCATCCAATCAGGATTCTGAATGCATAAACTCAAGTCCCGCCCTCCCTTTCCCATTTTAATATTGTGTTATACACTGCAAAGGTTTGGGGTCGGTAAGATTTTTAAATGTTTTTGAAAGAAGTCTTGTCTGCTCCCCAAGGCTGCATTTGATTGATAGAAAATACAGTAAAAACAGTGATATTGTGAAATATTTTTACAATTTAAAATAACAGTTTTCTATTATAATATATTTTAAAATGCAATTTATTCCTGTGATCAAAGCTGAATTTTCAGCATCATTACTCCAGTCTTCAGTGTCACATGATCCTTCAGAAATCATGCTAATATGATGATTTGCTGCTCAAGAAACATTTCTGGCTATTATAAATGTTGAATCAGTTGTGCTACTTTATATTTTTGTGAAAACATACATTTATTTCAGCATTTTTTTTGATGAATAGAAAGTTCAAAAGAACATAATAATTTATTTTAAATATAAGGTTTTTTAACATTATTAATGTCTTTACTGTCACTTTTGATCAATTTAATGCATTCTTGAATAAAAGTATTTCTTTAAAAAAAAAACCTGTAATGTATCTTGGATTATGGAAATAAAATAGGTAATAAAATAGTGTTTAAATTCTCATCTCCTCAATGATGTCATCAATCTTGAAAAGACATCTGAAACCAGCCTAGTAGTTCACTAGTCTTATCTGGTCTGCTCTGGTAAGTGGTTTTAAAGTGGTTTTGGCCATTTTTCAGATGGCCAAGCCGGAAGACCATCATAAACCGGCTAAGACCAGCAGACCAGGTTTAAGCGAGTGCTTTCAGCAGGGATAGATAATTTTAACATCTATGTCTGTCCAAAGTGAATTATGTTATTAATCTGTTAAGGGCTGTATTTGTAGTTACACACTTCCTATCTCTTATCTCCGCTTGTGGCTGTCATTACAATGCGAGTTTTCAATTACAGAAGCACAGATGATAGTGAAGTTCAGCCTGTTCAAAGTGCAGTTTATCTTCGGCCGGCTATTCTTTCCACTGTAGAGCCGATAATGAGGATTTAGCTATTATCTTTTCATTTTCCCGTGTTAGCAATTTCACCCATTAAGATAGAAGCCATGAATTCGACTTCACATAATGAACGCTTTTTAAATATTGAAGCTTAATTCACTGGACTAAATGTTTTGTGTACGGTAATGTGGTTTTAAAGTCTCCATATATGGCTCTTTATTAATCTCTCTCTCTCTCTCTCTCTCTCTCTCTCTCTCTCTCTCTCTCTCTCTCTCTCTCTCTCTCTCTCTCTCTCTCTCTCTCTCTCTCTCTCTCTCTGTCTCTCTCTCTCTCTCTCTCTCTCTCTCTCTCTCTCTCCAGGTAACAGAGGTGTGTGGTGCTAAGCGGCTGGGTTTCTTCGGCTGTGGGCAGTTGTACGTGGCTCTGAAGCTGATGGCCGCGGCACAGGCCGGTTTGCCAGTACGCCTGGAGAGCATCGCAGGCGGTAAGTCGTACGGAGGGAGAAGCAAACGCGATCAGGGATTTGGCCTTGCATGCTTGGATTAACACTAAAGAGGGATAACACACAGAGGTCGTGGTGCGCTGAGAGGGCGCCACACGCTGAGCCAAACTCACTGAGAAAAGCCTGTGTGTGTAAACTGAACCACAGGACGGTTTCCTTAAACGCTTGAGACTACCTCCTCTTTTGTCTAGACTTTTAATCTGTGTTTACAGTAAATATAATTTAACTTTTTCTTGTGTGGCGTGACAGTTACTGCCGAATTATGAATTGATCCTGACAACCAAAGTACCATTTAAAAGATTTAACACAAGATTCTGAGATGTATAAGATTCTGAGATAATAATAAATATTATTTTTATTGTAAATTTTTTATTCAATTATTCAATTAATTATTGTTATGGTAAAATATCTTATTTTTGACTACTTATTATAGTAATTATTTATAAAAATGATTGTTGCATTTGTATAACCAAATTATTTTATTATTATTAATTTATAGAATTTTTATTGCTTATTTAATAAAATTGAATTTTTGTAATGGTTTATAATTTATATATTTAACTATTATACTATAAATATATTTACTATTATTTTTAAAATGATTTGTTGCATATTAGGGGTGTAACGGTACGTGTATTCGTACCGGACCGTTTCGGTACAGGGCTTTCGGTTCGGTGCACGTGTGTACCGAATGACCGAATGCAATATTTTGTGTGCGGAACATAGGTACATTTTCGTGTTTCCACACGAACATATTAAGTGGCGGAAGTCTCCGCGTTCAGCGCAAATCCCGCCCTGCAGCTGATTCTAAAGTTTTACCAGAGCCCGTCTGCCTTATTAGACATTCTCTGGTTTTACCCGTCGTCACTGTAACCTAAACCAATGAAATCGACTGCAGGGCAAAAAAAAGCTTTTCCGCTCCGTGTGCGCCGCCGCACTCTCCGTTCCGTCTGTGTGTGTGTGTCTGCGCGCTGCGCTCTCTGCTCAATGTTCAATGTTCGACTCCGTGTTTGCGCTGCGCGTTCTGCTCTGTCGTTAACGGCCCAAACACTCCAATCATGGACCGATCACGCACTGGAAAAGCAAAGTCCGCTCAAATAAGGTGACATTTCTCAGTAGTAGACTTCTGTTTGCTGAGCTGGTATAGTCATGCTGGCAACAATGGTAAAATGACCTGCTCTGATCACATGCTCTGGTAATAATAGCTTTGTAGGACTATATTTTATTTTGATAATTAGTAAACAAAAGAAGTAAAAAAAATCATAAATTGATTATGTTGATTGATTATTGAAAAATAATAATACATTGATATATTTATGTTTAATATTATTTTAATATAGGGCTATTTTCTGTTCCTTTTTCCCCCCGGTGTTTCATTTAATTAGGTGATTCTAAGTTTAGGCCTAATTATTGATGATTACAAGCTTGGAGGAATTGCAATTAATTACAGCAAATTGTGCAATTAATTAGTTCTTTTTTTTTTAATCGATTCCCAGCCTTAATTTTTAAATATAAGCAGGCCTACAAGCTGGGATTGGTAATGCTGCACTGTAATCATAGTTATTTATTTATATTTTTCATTAAATTTATTATGTGATATTGGTTTTGCTTTGCAGCAGTATTTTATTTCTTATTCTTTTTTTTTATTTTATATATATTTTATTATATTTTATTAAAAAGTGTAAACAAATTGTTAAAAAAAAGTTTATAGTAATAAACAACCTGCAGTTTAATGTTTGCATTTCTTTCCCTTACTGTACCGAAAATACACCGAACCGTGACTTTAAAACCGAGGTACGTACCGAACCGTGATTTTTGCGTACCGTTACACCCCTATTGCATATGCATAACAATAATTCATTATAAATCCTATAAAATACAAAATTATTATACATTATTAGTATTATACATTTCTAAATATTATTATTATTATTATTATTTATATTATTTATTTAATCATTTTATGGTTAATAATGTATAGTTAATAATAAACTATTTTTATTTCTATTTTTTTTATTTGTAAAATTAATTATTAATTAAATTATTTATTGTTTTATAATCTACAGTTTTGCTTGGGAAAGCACCACAAGTTTCTAGTTTCAATAATATTATCCAAAATGCTGCTATGTAACTTTTGGGCTTGAGCTCGTAAAGTAACTCAAATGGAAACACAGCACAGACAAAACAGTCATTTCCTAAATTTATTTACTTAAAGTAATATTGAGCACTAGGCTGATTCCGAGCTCAGCACAGCTCCAGGCCACCCTGCCGGGCTGAAAAGTGGCGAACGGAGCCTGGATTAGTGTTTAATCCTGGTACAGACTGTTCCTGAAGGACCCGAGGGCCTGCGAGACCCTCACAGCGGAGAGAGGAGCTCAGATGACCCCACACAGCAGGTTCAGCACCTCTGATCAGTGAAGATCACGTCTGTTTACTCCACAAATCACCTGGACAGGGAAGGATAAAGACCCAGTTTGTGGACAGGAAAGACAGATTTATCGAGATGACCTCGGAGGGACCTTTTGTGAGATGACTGGCTAGGTTATGTTTACTTTGTAAAGAAGATCATCTTAGATCAGAGGTTTTCAGTTCTAGCTCAAATTTAACATTTAACACAGCTGCATGATCAAGTTCTGGAGGTTCACAAAGGCCTTGTTTGAAAAGGAACATAAGTCACATGGCCTCAACATGCTTCATGTTTCATTGAGCCAGTGTAATCCAGTTAGAAGTCAAAAATAAAGCTTGAAAGTTATTTTGCTGTTTTAATCCACTGTGCACAGAAAATAGTATGAGGAGCAGGACACCAAAATGAACAAAAATGCCCCACAAATTCAAGATAAGAGGGCAAAAAAATCCCCCCGCACAATCTATCTATAAATTACAGAAACGTCTGTCTGTCTGTATGTCTGTCTGTCTGTCTGTCTGTGTGTGTGTCTGTTAACCACACATCTCTCGAACCGTTAGTCCGATGGATTTCAAATTCGACAGGTGTCTTGCCACGGGCAAGAGTAAGTGCAGTGCCAAGTTTGACGTTGTTTGGATGAGAAATGCTAAAGATATCGTTAAAAATCATTTTTAAAAGGTTGTGGTTTAAAAATAAACATTCTGACATTAGAGGGTTGTATCGGTCAAAGAAGCCCCAAGAAGGTTGTGGTTTAAAAATAAACATTCTGACACTCAGTCAGCTACACTGTTTACTTCTGAATATTATAGTTTGGTGATAAATGTGATAAATCCATTTTGATTAATTTGAGTAAAAATGTGTTTTCTTTACCAAGAAACCAACAATTACTAAAAACACACACAAAAGCTGATTTTGCACGGGCACTTTGCACTGCTCCCTGAATCGACACGCTTATTCATTTGTGGATGTAAACTGAATCTATATGTTAGCTATGCTGTTTACTTCTGAATATTATATTTCATTCTGGTGCGCTTAACGTTACCGCTACTGTGTAATAGTAGCCTATGCTATTCACCAACTAAACATATCCTATTCAATGCGTTCACAGTCTCTTACACGGGCATCATTTGTAGTTGCCTTTTCACAAACTGTTTGCTCAAGCATAGCGTTTTCTCAGAGTTCACTGTGTGCTTTCTACCATGCACAAATAAAAATGTCACTGAACTTTTGCTGTGTAATTGTAACAATGAGCATTCAATCACACCAAACCAACAATTACTAAAAACAAACACAAAAACTGATTTTGCACGGGCATTTTGCACTAGTTAAACTAAATCTAATACAGGCGCGCGACTAAAGTGAAATGTGAAAATGAATGAAAAGTTTCAATTTTGTGGCATTACATTTAGATCTGCTTATATTGCATCGGATTTCTTTTTACGTTGTTTTTTATTTTTATTTTTACAGTGTTGAGCATTATACCCAATCAGAAATGTTTCTGTTGAGCTTATGAATGCAATGGCCAATCAGAGGCGTTTAGTCTCCGCTGAAAGAACCGGATTTTTGTCGGCTCACCGACTGAATTTTACACTCTTGTAAATTATCTCATCATAAACAATAAAGTGCAGGTACAATGTAAGTAGAGCTGCACGATTCTGAAAAAAATAAATAAATTGCTGCAGTCTATTTAAAAATGTTTAATTAATTAGAATGAATTAAAAAAATAAAATTGGTTTCAACGAACGACTCACTCATACTCATAAATACTTCACTTGTTTCATTACTGGATGAATCATCGTTTTTGAACAATTCTCTTGAATGAATGATTTAATGACTCATAAATACTTCACTTATTGTTTCATTACTGGATGAATCAGCGTTTTTAAACAAATCTCTCGAACAAATAAAACATTTTAACAGTCACTTGTCGCCACCTACAGGATCTGTTCAGTTTTCATCGCTGCGGTAGACATCAGTGTTTATCCGAACTATAAACGCTTATCCCAGTATTTCTGAGATAATCTGAATTATTGTAAGACAAAAATAATGATACTGTGTGATTGTAAAAACTGCTCTCTCTGGCTCAGCTGCAGTGCAAACACAGATTCGAATGTTTCTGTATGATTTTGCCAAAGGGCAATAATCAAAAAATTGTCATAATATTACAGCCTTAATAATGCTTTTTTTTAACTGTATAATGTATATTTTTCATGTAGTAGGCCATTTACATTCTGCAATTGTTGTGTAAATGCATGTATGCCACCTTTGAGCAGCATTAAACAGCTGAATTTTATTTTAATCCTCTGTGAAAATAGCATCAGAATGCTGTTCTGAACATAGTGTAATTTATCTTTCCCCACAGAACTTCCTCTTCCTGTGTTTGTTGGGATAACGAATGAGCTTGAGATGCGTTACGCCAATCACCCCTCAACCAATGAGAGCCAGCCGCACATCCTGGGCTCAGTTCCAGGCTCCGCCCCTCGTCCCCCTGCAGACAGACCTGTACTGAGACACCCTGACACCAGCATGGACAAACAGGTCAGACATCAGACATACTTTAAAAGTACTTTTGAGGTTTAAAAGACACGTAATGTTATTGATTTGACAGCACTGACACTATCATTTGAGAACAAAACTTGAACCTGAATTGATCTGGATGATGATGTGATTGTCTTCTGTAGAGCTGATTGAAAGCTGAATCGAATTTGTTTCATAATTGATGAATTTTGAATCTTTGACACTGTCATTGAACTGAATTGAATCAACATTTAACTGAATTATCAAACTCGGCTCGTAATTTAATGAACTTTATGTTGTTATTATTATTGAACTGAACTGAAATGAGCTGAATAATGACACTATTGTCTTCTGAAGAGCGGCTTTATAGTTTGATTTGAGTTCACTTCATAACTAATGAACTTTGCAACATTAAGCACTTTTACAAGCACACACATGCACTGATAACTACCATGTGTCTGTTGAAAAAACCTGATTTACTGGTTTACATGCAAATCAATAACCTGGCAATGCAAGTAAACCAAGTTTACAAGACTGTATTAAAAAACCTGATTATTCACCTCACCATTATTGTGTATTTGTATCTGACAGGAGTCGTGGTCTCCACCGCGGTCACCCGCCATCTCCCCGCCCCGCTCACCGTCAGCCTATCGCAACTATCCATACGCTGCACAGAGAAACGGAACAGACACGCTATTGGGTGAGAGTCACTGTCAGTCATTCCGCATCCAGACCGGCCTATGAACATAGACATGACAGGAAATTGATGCTTTTTATTTAAAAATGTTCACCGTTCAAGATTTTGGCAGCAGTATTTTTTTTAAAGACATTAATACTTTTTTTTTTTAGCAAGGATGCATGAAATTGATCAAAAGTAACAGTAATATATATATATATATATAATTTCTATTCATCAAAGAATCCTTTAAAAATGTATCACGGTTTCCACAAAATATGAAGCTGCACAACTGTTTTCAACATTGAGATAATAATAATAAATGTTTCTTGAGCATCAAATCATCATATTAGAATGATTTCTGAAGGATCATGTGACACTGAAGACTGGAGTAATGATGCTGAAAATTCAGCTTTGATCACAGGAATAAATTACTTGAAAAAAAATATTCAAATAGAAAACTATTATTTTAAATTGTAATCATTTTTCACAGTATTTCTGTTTTTATAAATATTTGATCAAATAAATGCAGCCTTGGTAAGCAGAAGAGACTTGCTGTATAGGTATTTATGTGCATATACATTTGCTCCTACATTTTAAAGCTATTTAACCAGAAAATGTAGCTTTTTTATCACCATTATTATTATTATTATTATTATTTATTATTTTTTACCTGTAGAGAGTTTTTTAAAAATTAATCATTATTTTGCTGAAAATTTGTACTTTATAAATGATCATTTTGCATTAGTAAATACTCAAATCATTAAAACAGGACGAATGCTCATCTTAAATACTGTATCAAGGAATTTTTTCAGCAAGATCCTGATAATGTTCTTTTCACAACAATCCCAGTGGAAAAGTGAGCGCAGATATTTCCACACTCTCACACACACACCGTGATGCTGTTATTAGATAACACAAGCACACATCACACAGCCGGCGTGTTTCACACACTGTCACCGTAGTCGTGGTTGTGGTTGTCAGACAGCTGTGTGTGTTTGTGAGTGTTCAGCCTTGAGCCCTCAGAAAGCAGTTGTCTAATTGTTGCTCTCCTGTGGCGTATTGATATCTCACTCGTTTAATCACACACCTGTTGAGTCAGTCCTTCAGCCCGTCGACAGTCAGCACAACACACTCGCCAGTTCTGATGAAACAGACACACACTCTCATGCTTTCCTGAGAAAATGCCTTGAGCCTGCATATATAACCACAGTGGGTATGCTTAATTTAATAACATGCGCTTAGTGTGCTTCGTTTAGTGATAGTTGTCCCTCTTGGACATTTGCACTCAAAATAAAAAAATAGTGAAGCAATTTTGCTCTGTAACTTTCTTATCCCTTTGTTAGAAAGCAAAAAAAAAATGTTTGCATGTTACCAAAAATGATGTGAAATTCTGTTATAATCGATTATAATTTAAGCCAAAATTGCTAATTATGCAATAGATGCAAAATTATTAATTTATATACAAAATTAGGACAGATTGCTATAATCACATATACAATAGCGCCCCCACCAGCACAGTAGAAGGTAGTGCATCTATCCATCTATCCATCCATCTATCCATCTATCTATCCATCTATCTATCTATCTATCTATCTATCTATCTATCTATCTATCTATCTATCTATCTATCTATCTATCTATCTATCTATCTGTCTGTCTGTCTGTCTATCATTATATCTATCTATATGTCTATCTGTCTGTCTGTCTATCTATCTGTCTGTCTGTCTGTCTGTCTGTCTGTCTGTCTGTCTGTTCTATCTATCTATCTATCTATCTATCTATCTATCTATCTATCTATCTATCTATCTATCTATCTATCTATCTATCTATCTATCTGTCTATCTGTCTGTCTGTCTGTCTATGTCAGTCATTCTATCTATCTGTCTGTCTGTCTGTCTATCTATCTATCTATATCTATCTATCTATCTATCTATCTATCTATCTATCTATCTATCTATCTGTCTGTCTGTCTATCATTATATCTATCTATATATCTATCTGTCTGTCTGTCTGTCTGTCTGTCTGTTCTATCTATCTATCTATCTATCTATCTATCTATCTATCTATCTATCTATCTATCTATCTGTCTATCTGTCTATCTGTCTGTCTGTCTGTCTATGTCAGTCATTCTATTTATCTGTCTGTCTGTCTGTCTGTCTATCTATCTATCTATCTATCTATCTATCTATCTATCTATCTATCTATCTGTCGTTCTGTCTGTCTACTCTCATTATAACATTCTATCTGTCTATCTTTCTATTATTATATCATTGTTTATCATCTGATTGTGTTTATTAAGCATGCAGTATTTTTGTGTTCAAATAAACAGATATTCAGTAATCTCAACAAAAGCAAATAATAGTGAATATTAACTGTAGATGCTCTCAGCAAGGGATAAACGCAGTGAATGGACACCGCTGCGATAGGAAAGTGTTTCTATCTCATTGTTAACTCCGGCCATGAACAGAGAAGCGTCAGCGTTATTGAATGTGGATCAGCTTTCTTCATTATTCAGCAGAGGCCATTAATACTTTATTTAAAATCTACACATAAAAGACATGATGATCTGGAAGGGCTTCAGATGTAAAGAACATTCACCAGATCAAAGTGCAGTCAGGGCTCTTTTATTCTTTCAGATTACAGTCATATCAAAGATCATGGCAATCAATGACCTCGTTCTGAATAATTCATGCTTGTTCAGTATTTAATCACTTTTTTTCTTTCATTTGTTCCCATTCATTATTCCATCAAGTCTTCTTTAAAGGTCCCATGGCGTGGATTATTTTATTATTTTCTAATGTTTCCTGGGGTGCCCTTATAATGTTAGTATGTTTTTTAGATACATTTTTTTTCATAATTTAGAAATAAAAGGCATTTTTCCTAGCCTGATTTTAGCCTCTTGGCTGCTGTGAGACTTCAGTGTAAACGCCCACAGCTGTGATTGGCTGCTGTGAGACTTCAGTGTAAAGGCCCACTGCTGTGATTGGCTGCTGTGAGACTTCAGTGTAAACGCCCACAGCTGTGATTGGCTGCTGTGAGACTTCAGTGTAAAGGCCCACTGCTGTGATTGGCTGCTGTGAGACTTCAGTGTAAACGCCGACTGCTGTGATTGGCTTCTGTGAGACTTCAGTGTAAACGCCCACTGCTGTGATTGGCTGCTGTGAGACTTCAGTGCTTGCATATGAAATATATAGCATTACATGTGGAACTCTCTCGAAAACTTTTACTATTACAGCTATTATACGTTTTTACTATTACAGCTATCGAGATTAACGAATCGTGAGAAGTTTAAGTATTTAGATCTATTCCCGTCACATAAAAGGTTGCAGTGATGAGCATTGAGCAGCCTGTTGATTGCGTGAATGAAGATCTTATCATTGCAACAGTTTCTGCACTCTCACTAATGATTTCACCAACGCAAACATGAGGTAATACAGTAAGAGCTTTGTTGTGCAGTGTAACAGCGTCATTGATTTCATAACGAGTTTTGGCAAGTGTTCAGATAAACTTGCGCTGTGTGATTGACAGCTTGGGCGATTTGAAAGGGATTGTTCTTTGATCGCTTTCTGTATATATTTTAATCACAGTTTAAATAACATTATTTTCATCCTACTAAGAGAAACGACGTGAAGTTGATCGTTTAGTCACTGGCTGGATTTACTGATGCATAAACAGTATTGAACGATTATGAGAGAAAGATTATCTGTCTGAACTTGAACAATTACACATCAGACATTCACATAACCCACTGGTTCTTCAGAGGCTCGAATGAAGGAACTAAAAAAATACTTTTGTGTTCATTTGTACATCCAAACACTGAGCAACTGCCATGCCTCGCTCGTTTGCAAGCCATGATGTCTCTCGAGGAAAAACCAATATCGCGCTCGCGCAGCTCATTTTCTCATGGACGGGCCAAATTCTCTTTGCAGGCAAAGAAGAGAAAGGAGAGGAAACCTTTCCCTGTATGACGACATATAGGGAAGATTCCAGATTCGCCTGTCTGAGCTTTCATTTTCTCAAAGGCGAAGCAGGAGATCCAGGGCTTGGTTTACACCTATCACAATTTCTAGCCACTGGGGGACCATAGGCATGCTAGGGGAACTCATATTAATGTTAAAAAACCTTATAAAGTGAAATTTTCATGCCATGGGACCTTTAAAGCTTTAACTCTTGTTCAGTGTCAGTTGAGTCTGAAACGTCTCACTAGCATCTGCTGACAGTGTTTAATGCCATTTCTCTCCGTCATCTGCATCAGTGCATCATTTACAGTGCTGTCAAATGTTTAGATGCCAAAAACATTGATCACAGTAATGGAAGAGCTAAAACTGTAAAGTCCTTTTGTCTGTCTTGACCTTGAAACATTCACTCTTTCATCTTTTGGTTTTCGTTCACAGCGTATGATGGGAAAGTGCCGTCTCGTCCCAGTGTTCCTCAGGAAAACTCCTCTCCCAGACATTATTCTCTCAAGCCTCAGCCGGAGCAGCCTGTCATTACACGCGTGAGCATTTCCTCACAACTCCTCATTCTCGCATCCGATTGGACAACCGTACAGAACTCTGGGTGTCAGTGTTATATAAGGACACTTCTTTTTAAAATTGTATATTTTTTGCTTGAATATCATTAATAGCATGCCAGAGCACATGTATTACATGTATATCTATCTATCTATCTGTCTGTCTGTCTGTCTGTCCGTCCGTCTATCTACCTATCCATCCATCTATCCATCTGTGTGTCTCTCTGTCTATAACAAATATTAAGATTAATTTTTTTATTTATTATTTATTTATTTATTTATTTCAAGGTGACATTTATTTGATGGTGTGTTTCCTAGGTGATATTAAAAAACTGTTGACTTTTATTATAATTAATTACATTCTACCATACAAGGATTGCAAATGACTTTTAAAAAGTAGTTACATTTTTATTCATTTTTATATAAAATAAAAGATTCAGAAGTAATGAAAGGCATATGTAATATGTAATTGTGAAATCTTGAGGTTTTTCTGTGGTTCAGGTTGGGTCTGTGGAGCGGCTGGTGGAGAGAGCAGAGGTGGATTACTCCGACGACCCCTGGAGGATCACAGAGGAGCAGCGGGAATATTACACCATCCAGTTCAGGAGTCTCCAGCCTGACCTCAGTGCTCTCATCGTGGGTAAGACAGCTCCACAAACACTCCTCATACTGGTACATTCATGATCTTATCTGGACAGTTTGAACTTTGCATTGATTTTCCTTTCAGGAACTGTTGCAAAAAACTTCTTCACCAAGTCGAAGCTTCCGATTCCAGAGCTGTCGCATATATGGTGACGATAAACCCTCAGTTCTACTGAAACATGGAATGAACGGTCTCTTTACATGTTGAAAAAACAATCGTTCAATGTCCTTCAGGGAGCTGAGCGATGTTGACAAGGACGGCGCTCTCACTTTCCCAGAGTTCTGCACTGCCTTCCATCTGATCGTGGCCCGGAAAAATGGTTTCCTCCTTCCTGAAACTCTCCCCGCCACGCTGAGACCGGGATTTGTGGAACCAGGTGTGGTGACAGCGCCACCATCTGAGGTACGCAATCTAAAACCCGCAGCATGCCTACAGTATTTGCACCTGAAGTGTTTGATGATGTTTAGTTTAAACTGTTTAGGGTTTCTCATTCAGTATTATGTTTTATGATGCAACCATGAGATGCAAGCAAGCTTGACAAATTTGAACTGAGCATTAAATGTGTTCTTTTACAGGCGACTCAACCTCTCATTGTCTTTGATGACAATATGAGGGCTGGAGCAAATCAACCGGTAAGAAGAACTTCATTTAACATTTATGCCAAGATCACAATGTTCTGCACATTTTGTTCCGTCCTTTCCTCTGTCTTTCTCCTTCTGTCTCAATTTTGTGGTTTTTAGTATCAAAACTGGCACACAATATCACCAACGCATCAAAACAAATAACAAGAACAGTCACAAAAGAGATGCCATTGATGGTTGGATAGATAAATACGCTTTTTTTTTATAGTTTATTGCTTAAAAACATTTTATTATACACTATGATAGTATTAATTAATATTTTTAATTAGCTACTTTTTTATTTTCAGCTTTTATTTTAATTTTTGCTTGTTTTTTTCGTCAAAATTTCTATTTAGTGTTCATTTATTTCTATTTTACTTTTAATATTTTAGTACTTTAACTTCTAAATATTTTAAAACCGTTAGTTGCCACATTTGCATAACATTTCTTGTTTTTTTTGTATGTTTTTTAAGTTGTTTATATAATATTTCTATTTTATTTCTGCTGTATTTCAATAAATGAAAACAATGTTTATAGTTTAGCTAACAATATCATTGCTGGTTTATTGTGATGAGAATATTTAGTTAATTAGTTAGTTAGTTGCATTTACAGCTTCCATATAGAACAATAATAGTATATAAGAATAATATAAAACAGCAGCATTTAAGAATAATTATAATAAAAGAAGATATAAGTAGTTAAATAACTCTCTCTCTCTTTAGGCATGTCTGTTTGGCTGAAGGCAGAGGGTGCTAATGAGTCTTATATGAGATCTCAAAAAGACAAACTGGTCCACCCCTTATAAATGAGTAAACCTCTACATGTGCTCATATCAGTCATTCTGTGCTGGCTTTTCATTCTCCCAAACAGGAAATGTGTTCTGCTGGCCTTCAGATGACCTCTAGACCAGGTGTGACCGCTAAACAGGACACGAGAGATGAAAGCAGGAAACCGGGTAATGACTTCAGAGACAGACCTCAATAATCATGAACAGGATTAAAGGGGGAAAAAGAAATGGGTTTTAAACAGTGGCCCAAAAAGTATTTGGACATTTAAGCCACTGCGTGACTGTGCGGATGAATATGTTTATCCTGCTGCTTATAAAACATTCACTACTAGACTTAAGACATATGACCAGTTTAGATGGAAAGGATCTCAAGCTGACTAGCTGAAGACGTTTATACCCATTAATAGACACAAAATATATTCCAGCACAGCGCTACAACAACCACAATGAAATGACCCTTCAAAATAGATAATGCTTTAAAATTCAGTTTAGTTAGAGAGCCACATATGGCAATTTATCTGTTAACACCTTAATCACCTTAATCACATGTAGAGTAATAAAAACACCATCATCTCCGCGTCGCTTTTACAACATTTCAAATCCCTCAGTTCTCGCCATCATCGAAAAGCCGAGCCGATGTTGATTCTTGTTTTATTACGAGGTCTTGTCGCGCTCTCTTTCTGCCAGCAGACTCTCCTCTGTTCGCCATTTGGTTGGAGATTTAGCGGCTTCATGGCAACCTTTCTCACTCGTTGTGACAAATAACCCCTACCAAACACACAGCAAAGCAGCCTGAGCAACTTTTCTCTGTTTACGGATCTGACGAGTCACACACGGGCGAGTGACGCATGTACACAATTTACAATTGAAAACCATCCCGACAGGACTAAAAGCAACACTTTTCCACTACACATTACCAGCTCGCCTCGACTCGACTCGGCTTTGTTTGGTTTTCCACTGTGTAAAAGTTGTACCTGTACCTGCTTCCAGGTACTTTTTTTCATACCACCTCCGGCGAGGTTCTAAGCGAGCTGAGGTGATACTAAAATGTGACGTGAAAACACGGCAGACTGCTGATTGGTCAGAGAGAATCATCACTATTCACTGCGTCATCATTGCACGCGCCAGACGGAGTATCCTGAATAAAAAACAAAAACATACAAAAACGGCATACACTCGATTTCCTCCATTGTCCTGTGTGTGTGTGGGTAGCGGGTGTGTCTCGCGTAGAAGATTACGTCACGGCAGTTTCCTGCGGCGTCGCGATGACGACCAGGTACTATTGTGGAGGTACTATCTGCAATGGAAAACGGATTGAAAAGCGAGGCAAGTCGAGTCAAGTCAAGTTGAGCTGGTACTGGTAATGGAAAAGCGCCATTAGAATACGTTTACCATAGTGAATCAGGGTAAGGCAAAAACACCATTTGGAAGAAGGATTGATGATGTATTGACTCATTTAAATTTTGTTAATTTTTAATAAAAAAGTCGCATAGTGTACCTTTAAGTGTCAAACTTAATTCTTTCCCCGCCAGCGTTTTTAAAAAAAGTTGCCAGCTACCACCAGCGTTTTTGATCATTTTCCACAAAAACTTAATCGCCCCCAGAATATTTTGTATTAATATCTGAACGTGCAATACATCAAAAGAAGGAACAGAACCTCTGCTTTTATCAAAAAGCTTCATGCATTCTTTTTTATCAACACTTGAATATGGGTATGTTTCATAAAAAAAGCAACATTTTCAATTTTCAAAGACTACTTGATCAGATTCAGAAAGATGATCTAAACACAGATGGAGTGGATCGAGTCCATCAACACCCCTAATGCTTGCACAGTCTTGTAACTCATCTTGGGTCGACATTTCATTCAGTAACATTAGGCAGTTTTGATTTATATGCTTTTTAATGTTGATGATCGCGTTTTTACATATGCATATGATTACGTATAGGGCTGAACGATTAATCGCAACAAAACCGCACGCGATTTGCGATTATCTTATGCGCAGCTTGTCAGTGGAGTGCGGCTGATTGGTAGTAAATACTGCCCCATTTGAACGCCAGAGGGCATGCCCCGCCGCAGAAGTACAATAATGCACATCATTCCAGGAAATCCCTATCGCTGTAGCTGAATAAACAGAAGATTGAAACGCTTTGATTAAACATGACTTATAAATACACGACTGCCTTATTCTGTGTAAGAAGGCACATCATCTCACAGAAGGAGGAGCTCAGCTGTCGTTATGAAGTGATTTTGGAGTAAATGCATGTTATTAAATGTTGTCTGTTGTTGGACGAGGTTCATAAATGCTTCTCATGTTTTGGAAAGATGTTTGACGCGTGTTGTTTTTTCAAATGCACGTTATGAGTGACTCAAACTCACAGTGCTTTCAGATGGAGCAGCGTTTACAGAGCCGTACATCAATGACAAACTGCGCATAAAAAATAATCGGAGCCTTTGCGATTTTAAAATCGCGATAAGCCATCTCGATTTAAGTGCGATTACATGGAAAGTGCGATTAATCGTTCAGCCCTACTTACATATGAGATCGCTTGTTTCTGCATATTCTTCACATGTTTTTATCAGGAGATTCAGTGCTCTTTCAGAAGATGTGTAATAGCGCCCCCTAGCGTATAACAGTAAAACACAGAAAATTCTGTGTCTGGCGGGGAAAGAGTTAAATTAAGTGAAAGGTTGTTTTTTTTTAAGTGTGTTTGTGCTTTAAAGTAAATGCCACTTGCTTTGAGATTTGATTATCTAATGCAATGCCATTTCTTCAGTTTCTTCAGTGTCTTCAGTGTGCAAATATTTTTGGGACCACTCTTCCACACTTAAGAGGACAAATGCCATGTAAACTCATTAATATTCTCATGCAGATGTTCCTATTTCACTGCTCTTATTGTGCTTTTTTTATTGCTGTGTCAGCAGACTTCAGCCCAAAGAGAATTCCAGACCTGCATGAAAAGCCAATAGAGCGTGTCAGCACTTTAAAACCAGGTGACTCACTGTCCTGAGGCGCAGCACACACCCCTGACCCACACCAGACCAACCAAAGCCTCTAATTTACCTGAGCTTTACTGTCTGTGTACATTAGAAGAAAAAGTTCAGGCAAAAGATTACAATTCTGTCATCATTTACTCATCCTCATTTTGTTCAACCTGTATGACTTTTCATGTGTGACCCTGGATGACAAAACCAGTCACAAGTCGCACGGGTATATCTGTGGTAACAGCCAACAATACATTGTACGGGTCAAAATTATCCATTTTTCTTTTCTGCCAAAAATCATTAGGATATTAAGTAAAGATCATGTTCGATGAAGATATTTTGTAAATTTCCTACCATAAATACATAAAACATTTATTTTTGTGAGTGATTGCAGCACAATCGCGAACATAAATGGACAACTTTAAAGGAGATTTTCTCAGTGTTTTGATTTTTTTTGCACCCTCAGATTCCAGATTTCCAATAGTTGTACAGTATCTCGGCCAAATATTGTCCTGTCCTAACAAACCATACATCAATGGAAAGCTTATTTATTCAGCTTTCAGATGGTGTAGGATATTCACCCGTTGTAAAATGCAAAAGACTTCAGACTTCGGAGTGGCTACAGAAAAAAAGAGACTGCAACTGGCCCATGAAAAAACAAGGCTAAATATTGGAAGGGCATTAAATGTGGTCACGCAATGCTGATATTGTTAACATTAACAATTTGAGAACAAAGTATAATTTGCACGGTTTGATAAGCGATCGTTAGATTTAATCAGTGTGATTTACTGCAATGCTTTTTTCCCTTAGTTGGTCAGAACAAAAGTGGATGTTACTTACTTGTTCAGACGACATTTTCCGGTGAAAATTCTTATGTTGGTCATACTTCCAAAAAGTAGAATCTGTGATTGTGAATGACAGGATCCACACCGGATCCACATTCTCCTCAAAACATCGGATTCATCCGCACTGGGCCGTGCCGAGGCACAACCCACATAAAGTTGATAATTCCGCGAATAACTGCAATTGCAAATTTCGAACAGAGATGGCGACAGAGGAAAAACTACGGACTGTAGCTTTAAACAAACCCTAAACCTAAAAAGTATTTTTAGCTCAATAGTGTCCATTCATTTCTTTGTATGGAAAAGAGCAGCATGAACATTCTGCAAAATATCTACTTTTTCGTTTTATGTAATTTTGCAGCAACATGAGTAAATAATACTGACAGAGTTTTCTTTTCTGGGTGAATTCTTCCTCATGATAAGCATGATGAGATTTAAACTGCTCTCTATTGGTAAATCAGCTCTTATTGTCTTCAGATGAAGCTGTACAGCGTTTGTTATTTTCTCTGCTGATGGGTGTGATGTTATGTAGTATAACCCCTCAGCGCCTCTGGGCGTGGACACAAATCCTGTTATATCCACAGCGCTGACCTTTTGTTCTGATATTTCATGCAGTCTGCTCTGATCCCATAACAGCTTATATTTATTGAAGTACCCAGATCCCTGAGCGCTCACAAATAATCCCGCACTCTCCCTGCTTTATTACTTCAGTTTGAATGCGATGTTGACCTGCACTTTGCTTCCAAGATGATTTTTATGAAATGCTTTTTTTTCCTAGTGTTGGTAGAAAAGAGAATCAAAGTTAATATTGAGTCTTCGTCAATGCCGCAGTGCATGCTGGGATAGGAGACAGGCCTGTTTGAGGTGTTAACCGCAGCTGTAGGTGTTGTTTGGATAGTATCGATGCTGTCGAGTGTGTTTGATGTTTTATTGTTAGGGTTCAGTGTTTCTGTTGAGATGTGAGAGAGCAGTTCAGCTCAGGAACGTCTTACAACTTCAGGTTTTCTTGTAGATGACAGGTAAATAAAAGAATACTTTTCTTCAAGATTATGTTTCCAAACAGAATGAAGTCTGATGCTTTTGTTTGTTTTTTAAATTAAATAAATAGGCTTTTTACGTTAGGGTTTTAATGCAGAAATAATACTTTTACTGTATCACTGTGTAATTAACGTACAAATGTTTTACAGATTCTCCACAAGAGCTTGACGCAAATATGAAGTCAAGAACACGACCCAGGTAACAACTCTCACTACTGTTTTTTTTACAAACAAATGTTTAATAAACACTTATTTAGTAAGGATGCATTAAATTGATCAAAATTGACTGCAAAGACATTTATAATGTTACAAAAGATTTCTATTTGAAATAACTGCTGTTCTTTTGAACTTTCTGTTCATCACAGAATCCTGAAAATAAATGTATCACGGTTTTCACAAAAATATGAACCAGCACAACTGTTTTCAACATTGATAATGATCAGAAATGTTTTTTGAGCATCAAATCATCATATTAGAGTGATTTCTGAAGGATCATGTGACACTGAAGACTGGAGTAATGATGCTGAAAGTTCAGCTTTGATCACAGGAATACATTACATTTTAAAATATATTCACATAGAAAACTGTTATTTTAAATTGTAATAATATTTCACAATATTACTGAGTGTACTGTACTTTTGATCAAATAAATACAGCCACATTAGAGACTTCTTTCAGAAAAAGAAAAAAAATCATACTGACCTCAAACTTTTGATTATTGAATTATTAATTAGAGTATACATTTGATTCTGTATATATAAAAACACAGGCTTCAGGGTTTGTTTAAATTTATTAAGACATTGTTATTAATTATTCCATTTATTAATTTTTCAATTTGAAATGAGCTAAATCTGACTAAATATTTCAAAACCTCCGTTTGGGGACATTCTCACTTGTAAAAACGAAAGGTTTTCTTGGTTAGTGTGTGGGTTAGAGGTTGGTTATGATATTTATAACAAGCTCAAGCTGTGTGTGTGTGTGTGTGTGTGTCACCCCCAGGTCATATTCCAGCACCTCTATAGACGATGCCATGAAGAAGGTCGAGGAGCCGCCCACTCCTCCTCCTCGACCCCAGAAGACTCACTCCCGCGCCTCCTCTCTCGACCTCAACAAGCTCTTCCAACAGAGCAGTCAAGGTTCACACCCATGCCAACATTCCTCACACTTTTCAACTGTATACACACACAGACCTTCATATACTGAGAATATAAAGTACAGACGTTGAGATAAATTAAAATGAATGTAACAAAAGTAAATATTTGACTGTGTCGATGTGATATTGGCGCGTTCTAGGGTTGTTTTGGCACATTAGAGTTTTAGCACCTTTAGTTTTGTGGATACTTTCACTGCTGTGTTTGCAGATGTGGTAACAGGATTGACTGAGAAAATATTGAAAGTTTATTCTTTAAATGTATGAAGCTGCAGGTTTACACAGTGAGAATAAAGCACTGCCAATGCTTGAGAAGAGCGTTGACAAGAAACGGATCTGCTTGAAAAATAAGTCTTTGTGCTTGTAGTTTTTAGATAAAGTTCTGGCCCCAGTTGTGAAGAACCCCAGAAGTTAAGAAAACTCGTAGTCAGTCTTAATCATTTTAAAGACAATGTTACAAAAAGTTGAGAGGTTTGTTACAAGCTCTGAATGACTCAAATGTGTTCACATGTGAACAGAGACACATGAACACACATCCTGAATCCAGTGCAATTAAACCGCTGTCTGAACCAACTAAATGTTTCAAAGTATAAAATATTCATAAATCATTTTTGCACCAAATCTATAAACAGAGTTCAATGCTGAATTCTCATCATTCTTTAAATGCTCAGTGAGTTTTCATGGCATGCAAACAATTACAAAAATGACCTTGTCTTGATTTTTAGTGCATTGAACTCACTTTAGCTTGACCCCCCCCCCCATTGTCTTCAGGATTCTTTGATGGATGGAAAAAAATTCAAAAGAACAGCATTTATTTGAGATATAAATCTTTTAAAAACATTATAAATGTCTTTACTGTCAGTTTTGATTAATTGAATGCATACTTGCACAATAAATCTTTTTAATTTATTTTAAAAAAAAATCTTATTGACACCAAAATGTTTTCTACAGCAGTGTGTGTGATTACTTTAGTGATATTTTAATGTGAAAATTGGTCCGAAAGCAGTAGATCATTGCAGTACTGTATGTGAAGTCATTTATAGTGTTGAATTGTTTTATTTAAATCTTGTTGTGCAGAATATTTGTGAACAGTCATTAAAAAAAAAAAACATCAGTATAGTAGCAGCAGTTTGAGCTTGGCCCTGAAGTTTTTCTGAATATGTTTTTCCTCTGTCAGGTAGTAAAAGTGCGTGGTTGCCTCCTCCTCCAGCTCTTCCTCCACGACCACCAGCGACGCAGGTGAACTCCACAGCATCTCCTCATTTAATGCATTTGCTGAAACCCAGTTTAAGATGGGATCTGTGCTCTAAAGGGGCTATATGTAAGAATTTTCATGTATGCAATCTGTTTTTTATTGCCAACAGCTTTTAACAAAACATAAGACAACCTAGGAAGTGGGGGTAAGGTGTCGTTTTTTAAGTTTCGTTAAAAGCTGTTGGCAATAAAAAACAGATTGCATACATGAAAATTCTTACAAATAGCCCCTTTAGAGCACAGTTGTTTCTGCCTGCGGTTCACTTAACGGCCACCAGTGTCACTAATAACAAGGCTTTCTGAATTCTACACATAGCCCCTTTAAAGCAACACTAAGGAACATTTTTTACCTTAAAATAATGTTTCCAAAATCATATCAGTGGTTCATCAAGTCGTAACAGAGTGCAAGGCACTTCTGGATTCGCTTTGCAGCCCTGTATCTGCTGTAACCACACTATGCAAGTTTGCCAAACCGGGTTGCGTTTCTGTAGTTCGAATGAGACATAAGAAAACTACAAATTTGACTTGCTTTACGTCAAGCGTTATAATAGTCATTATTTAGTTTTCCTTCGTTTCTGATGTCGCAATACATCATACTTTCATGAAATCATGCAACATACTCTACCTTGTCTGTGGACATCGTTCATTCCAAAGCCGGTGCTGGATAAACAGCGAGTGTGTGTGCGACAGTAGCTGCGGGCGGCGAAATTATTTATGACAGCGGTAATGGACAATTCCACTTCCAACCTGTAGGGGGACCGACGAGGAAAAGTTCCTTAGTGTTGCTTTAAAACATGGGAACTGGTTTCTAGCTTGTCATTAGATGTTTGACCAGCTTCCAACTTGACAGATTTTTTGCTGGTCAAAGAGGGTCTATTTTATAGCAACTTTGGTGTATTAATATACAATTTAATTGACGTGCAGTTTATATGAGCTGTTTTACAATGGTGTTAAACATGGCTCATTTAATCAGATTGTAAATCTGTTTCAGTGATTGGACACCTTTTAGTTTGCTTTAAAATATTTAATTGTCTTCTGTACTTTACTGTTCTGTGTGCTGTAACTTGTGTCCTAATTCAATGTCTCAGATCTTCAGCTTCATGCCTGGCTCAGAGAAGAGTTCCCAGAAGGCCGTTCATCAGCCAAACTTTGCAGATTTCAGCAAGTTTAGTGAGGAGGTGAGTAGACGTTCACATTGATCCTCTCTATTTAAAACACACAATGTATTAACCTCAGATGTGAGAATCACTGAACCGACATTTGAACAACGTAAACCAACATTTAACTTCTGATTTCTGACTGAAACAGAATATCCAGCAGGAAATAATGTAGGGCGGGACTTAAATCAAATTCATTTTATTTTTTAGAGTATTCATTTTTACAATAGTAAATGAACTGTGTACAGTAAGAATAAGGACATTTAAATGAATTTTAATTTACCATTTTTGTGACACTTTACAGTAAGTTGCCATATGTTAACATTAGTTAAAGGATGCTTTGATGCTTCAAAAAGTTTATAAAGAGATTGTAAAACTAATCCATATGAATTGAGTGGTTTAGTCAAAATTTTCTGAAGAGACTTACTATAAAACATTATACTGTCTGCCTCGTTCTATGATAAGACACATCAGCTCACAAAAGGCCATTTGAAACACTTGCCTGACGATATAAAGTGAGTAAAAACATGTTATTAAATATTTGTTTTGTTGGACAACAGGTTTATAAACGCTTCACATTGCAAGTTTGGGAAGATGATTGACGCGTGTTGCTTTTTCAAATGAACGATATAAGCGAATAATAATTTGAGCTTTTACAATTTCACAATCGCAATAAGCCAAAGCGTGATTTTGATTTGATTTCACTTAATCGTGCAGCCCTAGTTACGCAGCACGTTTGAGCTTCAGCAAGAACCAATGAGGTTCATTCTCGCGTGTTAAGCAGGTTCGGTTGAGCTTCTGTTTATGTTCGCTGATCAGTGTTTAAATTTGAATAAGAGCCCAAATCCAATCTTTTCAATCTTCAATCATATAAAGCGATTGAGAAAACTTTGGGCTAAACCGCTCAATTCATATGGATTAGTTTTACGATCTCTTTATGAACTTTTTGAAGCATCAAAGTGTCAGCTGCGCAACTGTATAGAATAAGAATATATGTAACTTTTTTTTTTAAATATATTTGTTCGTTCTATGAACTCAAATCTGCCTTTTTAATCACATAAATTGGTTCATTGAAATGAATATATCCTCAGTGAAATTCTGCACACACAGTCTTCCTGCTGTCTGTCATCATTTCTTTCTCAGTTATTAATTACGTGTCCTCTTTGAAAAGTCTGCACTTCCTCTTTTCAGTGTGTGTGTGAACACGTCCGCACCTCTTCACCCGTTCTGTCCGCGCACACACTCGCTGATGTGTGTCTTCTCATGTTTCTGTGGCTGCAGGCTGGGAAGAGACGGCAGTTTCCCACAGTTTAATAAGAGAATAAAGCCACAGGAGCCCAATGAAAACACACACACTCATCAGCGTTACACAACCTCAGCTTACATTACACACACACACACACACTGTTTTGACAGCACAGGCACCTGCAGATATCTGTGCTCAAGCCCTGTCTATGAAAGCTGATACTCGTATAAGATATGAAGATATGAGCGCAGACTCTATATGAAGGGATTCTGGCTTGATCAAATACTCATAACTCCTCTGAAGCCTCCAAAGAGCTCTAACCATCTCAGACCGCAAGCGTTCCTTCTTCTTTATGGCCTTTTTACCCCTTCATGCTTTTAACTTTTGGCTTCTGTAAAGCGGTGAGGGGGAATGTGATCACTGCGTGAAATTCAGTTGTCATAGTTGTGCGAGTTACGGCATTCTGAGATCATTATTGGACAGAGAAACACAGTGTCTTAATCAGGCACCATCTGACAAGTACGGTTTCAGGACCTAGGAAGTCGCTTTTCTGCATTTTTGAGGCATCATAGTAATATTATTAGTGTTTTAAAAGGTTAACTTTATGGTGGCAATTTGGAATTGTTTTACCTTAAAAAGAATTTTATGCTTTTTATACTCGTTAAAATTAAAAAATGTGAGAATAATAGTAATAAATAGGAAATATTTATTTTATTTTATTTTCAATAAAGTTGTATTAAATAAAAACATTGAATAAAAATGTATTAAATAAAAATAAATGTAAATAATATTGGACTTCTTTTGGGAATTGTTTTACCTTTCATTTCTTTGTATGCTTTTTACACCAAATAAAGTAAATAAAAAAATAGAAATGTAAGAATAATTGTAATAAACAGGCAATATTTTTTATTTATTTTCAATCAAGTTGTATTGAATAAAAAAGAATTGAATAAAAATAAATCAAAATAATATTGGACTTCTTCTTAGAATTGTTTTACCTTTATTTTTTGGATGTTTTTTTATACTCGTTAAAATATATTTAAAACAATTGTGAGAGAATAATAGCATTATTATTATTTCTTTATATATATTATTATAGTATTTTATTTTATTTTTTATTTCCAATCAAGTAGTATTGAATAAAAGCATTGACTAAAAAAATACAGAATAAAAATAAATATAAACAACAATGGACTTTTTTTGGAATTGTTTTACTTTCATTTATTTTATGCCTTTTTTGCTCCTTAAAATAATCAAAAATTTTGACAGAATAATTGTAATAAACAGGAAATAAAATAAATATTTTTTTATACTTGTTCAATTATATTTAAAACAATTGTGAGAGAATAATAGCATTAAATAGTTATTTAAATATATATTTTTTGTATATTTAATTTTTTAATTTTTAATTTTATTTTATTTCTAATAAAGTAGTATTGAATAAAAGCATTGATTTAAAAAATACAGAATAAAAATAAAAAAACTTGTTTTTGGAATTGTTTTACTTTTATGCATTGTTTGACAATTATGACAAAATAATTGTAATAAATAGGAAATAAAGGAAATATTTTTTATTTATATATATATATATATATATATATATATATATATATATTATTTTATTTTTATTTATTTTTTATTTATTTTTTTTTCGTTTTTTTTTTTTTTTCAATACATTAGTATTAAAAAAATCTATATAATAATGGACTTGTTTTTAAAAATGTTTTACCTTCAATTTTCTGTATGCTTTTGTTTTTTTATGCTTTAATGAGTATTGTATCATTAGCTTGGCAAACTCTATCAATTATGAATCGTGTCTCTTGTGCATTTGGCTTGTTGAGTGCTATATCTGTGACTATATCTGTATCTTTGTCACGTATGCCGTAAATCTAGCATCAAGTTCTGGCAAAGATGATTGTTTTGCCCACATGACCTGATGCATGACCTCACCTACTGTCAAATTTTGACTTCTCCTGTCCTATATAACATTGACACAGGATCTCGTTTAGGGAGTAGACCTGACAGCTTCTGATTAATTGTATCTGGTTTGAAAATCTCATATTGCATTTGATTTGTTCTGTTTTGCAACTTTTTATGTCCTTTGTTATCTAAAGACAACACAGCATCCCTGAGGTGTTCGTTATTGACTTGAGCTTCATCCAGAGCTCAGGGCACATGTCATGGAAACACAGTCTCAGAAAACATCCTCCATCACTTACTTTCCACTCGTTTACGTCTCAGATCTCTCGGTTTCCTTCAGGGGGAAGTGCTCGTTCTTAATTAAACTCTGAGTGGGAACCAAGAGATTCATGTTTGACCTTGAATCACACCATGTTATTATCAGCATCTCTCCTGAGTGCTGACGAATGAGAGACAGAGTATATTTATGCAGTATTATTCAGTATTATGATGTGATATTATGGAAACAGCCATGGTTTGTTTCAGTCCCTGTTACAGAAACACTTTATAATAATTTATTCACTTATTAAGTTTATATAGTTATATGCAGGGCTCGGTTTGAGGGGCTGGATAAATAATATTTTTTAATTATTATCATAATTTCACTCTAATAGTAAAACAAAAATTTTAAATATCAGGCAGAAACCTTGTGTATCCATGTTTTTTCTTTGTTTTCATAAATCATTACTATTGGTCAACCTTTACACCTGTCTGTGGGTTTGCAAATATTTAACCAATGAAACGTATTAAAAAGCTTGTGACTGAACCTCGTATCTCCATTGGATCCTCAAACTGTCAATCAAACCTCATAACTCCACCCACTTCTATCGGGAATCAAGTGCCGCACGCAGTTCGGGCCGTCTCTGCTTGTTTGCAATGCAAGAGTAAATAAAGAACTGTATTTTCTTTGAATAAGTGCAGTTCTTTTCTCAAGAAACACTATAAAGATTGAGAGGAGTGTCTTAGTCTAGCATTTGTCGTCGAGTCATCCGAAACTCTCTTACCTCTTTCCCTGCCATTGACGGAAATTTCCGGCTTTCTGTCTTTTCAGAAAAATAAAATGAAGATTTGGAGAGAATAATAGCAATATTATTTTTTTTATTATTTTTTATTATTATATAATAATAGTAATATTTTTATTTGATTATATTATTAATTATATATATATATATATATATATATATAATATATATTATTATTATTTTTTTTTAAATAAAGTATTTTTTGAAACTTAATTTGTCTGTGCTTTTTGTATTTTTATGCTTTTTGGAGTATTGCGTCATTGGCTTAGCAAACTCTATCAGAATCAATTATGAATCATCATGTCTCCTAAAAGTTATCTATTTATTTAAATATTTCTTTTTTTTTTTTTTTTTACCAATTGATTAATTTAAAAAAACAACAACATAAAAACAGTGCAAAATAAAGCTGCATGTATAAAAGAAGCTTTTCTCTCTCTCTCTCTCTCTCTCTCTCTCTCTCTCTCTCTCTCTCTCTTTATTTCTTTGAACTTTGCTATCCTCTGGTAAATATAGTTAATTCTGTGTGCTTATTCCTTTATATTTTGTGTAATATTACTATGTGACATGAATTCACAGCTCATTACTTCATACAAACAACAGGTGGCGCTGTTGTTAATGCAGATGACTGTATCCATGTGCTAAACAGCTTTAACTGACCGGTCTAGAATATTTGACCCTATCCAACTAACCCATGTTTCTCTCACACAGCTGGTTATACTGGGCAGGTGTTCGGCTCGGTCACCATTTACAAGTCTTTGTACTATTTGTAGGAACACTTGTTTTTATTTAACACTCCTTTGCCCATGCAATGGTCATTCTGAGGTTTATAGGCGGCGATGGGCACCGTTACCTTCACGTGGCTGTATTGCGGTCATAACTCTTGTGTTTTGTCCCGAGGGTAGCTGGGTGAAATAACTCCTGTCGCAGCAAATCAAATCATTTATGACTTTTCAGACAAATTTACAGCCTTGCAATTGGCCTGTTTCTGCTATTACTTTTCATTGTGCCATAAAGAACAGATTCCCTGTGCCACAACGACCACAGTCCTGGGCGGCGGGGGCTTTTTAGCCAACGTATTGCATTTTTTACGAAGTGATTGAATGTTTACACTACACTGACAGAGTACGCTAGCGTGGAAATATGGACGTTCCAGTCACGCATGATTAAATAAACAGTAGTCATATTTGTGTGAAATACAGCAGTGTAAGTGTTGTAAGCCAGAGAGTCTTTGCTGAGAATGTCGGGATTGATGTTACGCCCTCAGTGACACGGTGTCGTATCCTGAGCCAGCGTTGAGGGAGAGCTGTGTAATTCACTTTAAAGAGCGAGGGAAGAATTTAATGCGGCCTTCACTTCTACGCCTCGACATTTTCTTTGCCCACATCCTCTGTGTGAGGGACTCGGAAATTGCAGCTTTTGGAAAGAGGACTAAGGGAAAATGCAGACTAGTATGCCCCTGTTATGATATTTTAAAGGTTCCTAATTTTGTTTTGGAGTCTCCTACAATAGGTTTACATGCATCCAAGGTCAAATCATGCTTCCAAGGTCAAATTGGTTTGATCAAGGATTCAGTCTTTCTAAACCCCTCCTTTCTGAGAGCTACTCTGCTCTGATTGGTCAGATGGCCTAGTCTGTTGACTCTGCTCTGATTGGTCAGACGGCCCAGGCTGTTGTGATTTGTCTACTCTGCTCTGATTGGTCAGACGGCCCAGGCTGTTGTGATTTGTCTACTCTGATCTGATTGGTCAGACGGCCCAGGCTGTTGTGATTTGTCTACTCTGCTCTGATTGGTCAGACGGCCCAGGCTCTTGTGATTTGTCTACTCTGCTCTGATTGGTCAGACGGCTCAGGCTGTTGTGATTTGTCTACTCTGCTCTGAATGGTCAGACGGCCCAGTCTGTTGTGATTGGTCTACTCTGCTCTGATTGGTCAGATGACCCAGGCTGTTGTGATTGGTCTACTCTGATCTGATTGGTCAGATGGTCCAGTCTGTTGTGATTTGTCTACTCTGCTCTGATTGGTCAGACGGCCCAGGCTGTTGTGATTGGTCTACTCTGCTCTGATTGGTCAGACGGCCCAGGCTGTTGTGATTGGTCTACTCTGCTCTGATTGGTCAGACGGCCCAGGCTGTTGTGATTGGTCTACTCTGCTCTGAATGGTCAGACGGCCCAGTCTGTTGTGATTGGTCTACTCTGATCTGACTGGTCAGATGGTCCAGTCTGTTGTGATTGGTCTACTCTGCTCTGATTGGTCAGATGACCCAGGCTGTTGTGATGTGGTCTACTCTGCTCTGATTGGTCAGACGGCCCAGGCTGTTGTGATTGGTCTACTCTGCTCTAATTGGTCAGTTGGTCGGAAACCAAACGCTCACTACCATATCTGAATTTCAGCTATGGAAATTTTCCTCAGCACTTGATACACAGTGATACGAACAGTAATGATGGCGTCAGTTTTACCGTATCAATTTACCGAGTCCTCATGCTTTGGAAGTGCAGCAAAGAGGATTTGCTTTCGCAGAAAACAGCGTCTTCTCAACATATCGACACACGAACCAAACTCTTCCAGTCTCCGCTACAACTACAGTGTTTGAGGGTCAAAGTAGATGTCGTTCGCCGGCAGCTAATGAAGACCATAGACTGGCATTATGCAAATTGGTTACATTGTTACTTTGGTATGAAACAGGAATTAAGACTAGAATTACTGACAACTCGTTTCAGCAGTTCAAAATCGGTTCTTTCTTTTAGGAGACAATAACTCCATTTATCTGCACTTTGATCTTTGAAACTTTGCAGACCTTTTACATTCACAAACAGCTATATTACACTGCATAAAAGGTAATATTCGAAAAAGCATAATAGAGGCCCTTTAAGGAAGTCTTTTGTATATGTGTATAAATTAACTTTCATCTATCTTCTTATTCTTCTCTCCATTTAAGCTTAAAATTTCAAATTTAATTGCATGCGTGTGTAAAATAAACATGCATAAATGCATAAAAGACCTGAAAGAATCTCGCCGATCCTTTTGAACAGTAGTGTAAATGAAAAAACAAGGAATTAATGAAGCCCAGCATGATAACAGATCCTCTTAAATGTCCTGTTGTCTTGGTTAATGTTACAAATTGCTGGAAAACTAATTAATTGGAAAACTAATATTGAAAGCCTTCTGATCTCAAACTCATCTCTGACAGCAGGAGACCATCGTGACAGGAGCTCTCAGCACAGAAGACCTGGCACCCAAATCGGTAAGAACTGACCCCTTTCCATTAAACCAGCACCTAACGCCTCATCTGAGACCCTTAAATAGGGCTCCATATCTCACAGATGCTCAGACCATGAACATAATGCATCTTTACTGCTCTTCAGTGTACTGATGTTTAGGGCATGTTTAATGATAGTTTACCGAAATGGGAAGTTTCTCTCAAAGTCTACCTGAAACATTTAAACCACTTCCCAGGATTCCACAGTGGTGCAACAAGGCCACGCCCCTCAGAAGCCAGTCCGAAGAAAGCTCCACCCAGAAAGCCTGAGTGCCACGCCCCCCTTGACCACGCCCTACTCCACTGCCACACTGACCAAATCTACACAGAGGTCCGTATATCTTTCTTTTATTCATTTTTATTTATCTAAAAATGAACAAGAATGGCAATGTTCAAAACAGCATATTATAGTTTAAAGATTACATATACAAATAACAAATAAATTAGAAAAAAAAAATAGAAAAATGCGATAATAATAATATCAAATATATTAAATAGTAAATATACAAGATTGGCAATGTTTACAATAACATAGATGAAAGATTACTTAGAAATAAATAAAAAATTAAGAGAATATGTAAATTAAAAGAAATATAATAATATTATATTCATTAAATAATATAATATAATGTATTAAATGAACAGTAGTTTACAATAACTATAATAACATTTTAGCTTAAAGATTACTTATAAAAAGAAAATTGCAAGTATATAAATGTGAAAAAAATACAATAATAATAATATAAAAATGTATTAAATAAAGAATATACAATATTAAATATAAAACAATGGCAATGTTTACAATAACTATTGACAATAACAAATTATAGCTTAAAGGTTACTTATAAAATTTTAGATGAGACTAAATAAAAATACAATAATAATAATAACAACAAAATATATTAAATATATAATATTAAATATTTAATGTGAATGGCAGTGTTTACAATAACTATATTATTATTGTTATTATTGTTTGTAGTTTTTTTCTAATGTACATTTTTTATCTTTAAGCTATATGTTATTGTAATAATATGTATAAAAAATTTACAGTAGAAACTACAATAATAATAATAATAATAGTAATACAAATTATATAAGAATTTATACAAGTATATAATATTAAATATAAATCCTAAAATGAATCTATCAATAAAAACCCCTCTTACAGAACACATCAGGGAACCGCCCACAGAACCTCTCACAATACAACTTTGACATTGTAGGATGTCCTGTTACTTTATCCTCTACAGTAAAAGACCTGGGTGTTATACTCGATTGTAACCTGTCTTTTGAAAATCATATTTCATATGTTACAAAAACAGCCTTTTTCCACCTTAGAAACATTGCTAAGCTACGTAATATGCTATCAGTTTCTGATGCAGAAAAGTTAGTTCATGCATTCATGACCTCGAGACTAGATTACTGTAATGCTTTATTAGCCGGTTGTCCTGCATCCTCAATAAACAAGCTACAGTTAGTCCAAAATGCAGCTGCTAGAGTTCTTACTAGATCAAGAAAATATGATCATATAACACCGATTTTATCATCACTGCATTGGTTACCTATAAAGTTCCGTATTAATTACAAGGTATTGCTACTGACTTATAAAGCCCTAAACGGCTTAGCTCCAGTCTATTTAACGGATCTTCTATCGCCCTATAATCCATTGCGCTCTTTAAGATCAATAAATTCGAGGCTTTTGGTCATACCTAGGATATCCAGATCAACCAAAGGAGGGAGAGCATTTTCACATTTAGCTCCGAAACTCTGGAATAGTCTTCCTGATACTGTTCGTTGCTCAGACTCGCTCTCCCAGTTTAAAACTAGATTAAAGACGCATCTTTTCGGCCAGGCATTCATATAATATTTTTAATCTTACAGTTCAAACTACAATCCGGCCTCTAGTTCATAAATGCCAGAGGAGAACTGGCCCCGACTGAGCCTGGGTTCTCCCAAGGTTTTTTTTTTCTCCATTAGGTCACCTGATGGAGTTTTAGGACACCATTAGGTCACTTGATGGAGTTTTTTCGGTTCCTTGCCACTGTTGCCTTTGGCTTGCTCAGTTGGGGATATTTTGGGGATATTTAATTTTATTTTATCAATCAATAAATTCCACTAGAAACAACCTTGTTGTGTTATTTTATTTTAATTTAATACTGTGAAGCTGCTTTGATACAATCTGTATTGTGAAAAGCGTTATACAAATATACTTGATTTGATTTGATTTGATCAGGGAACAGCATGTATCAGTGATTTATAAACGCTAAACAAGTGGGATCCTGAATTGCACATCATTAAAAGCTCATCCACACGTGCAGACAGCACTCATGATTATTGTGTTGTGTTCCAGGCCTCCACCCAAGCAGAAGAGAGAGATCCAGATGGCCATCAGGAAGAACCGAGAAACCAACGCAGTCCTGACACGTCTCAACAGTGAACTACAGCAACAGCTAAAGGTGTGTCCGCCATATCCACACACATACTGTACAGGAATAGCTCTTACACATGCTTATTCCAAGAAGCGTTAATAAAGAAACGTTGGCCAGTGATGCTGAAGATGTTAGCGGTCTCATATGATAGGATCTGAAGATTAAAGCTGTCTGCTCACACACTCGTTTTAGGTTAGTTTTCCGGTTGGGCGGCACGTACTATTTCCGACACCCCTACCCAGACCGATCACATATCTCTAGTCTCGTATCGAGCGCATGCCGCTTTTATATATACACACACAGACGGCTTGAGTTACCTTCAAGAGTTATTGAGTGACTGAAGATGGTTTAGAGTTGCAGTCCTCAATTTATTCAGTGATCCGCTCAATGAACACACACACACATACGCACACGCACACAGTCTGGCTTTCTGAAAATGCAAGCTTAGACTCGGCCTCAAGCAGTTGTCTTCTTTAAAATAGTGCATCCTGCAGCAGCTGTGTGTGTGTGTGTGTGTGTGTGTGCTTGGAAATGCATTTTACCACTGACTGAGAGCAGAAAGAGAAAGTGAGGGAAATGAAAAGTGAAAGACGCTCATAAATGCTCATGTGCAGATCAGGTTGCACTGCATTCTGGGAAACAGTTAACCTGCAGACCAGTGCACGCTATGCTATGAATCTCACATTAGAAAGTGTTTGCTTTTGTTTCCAATTTTATTTATTTAATTATTTATTTAATTTGTATAATATAAATTTAAAACAACATTTTTAAAGTAAATTTTTAATTGAATTCAAATAATTTCAAAGGGGTCATGAACTGCATTGTTTTATAATGTTTCCTGTGGTGCACTTATAATGTTAGTATGATATTTGCATCAAAATTTGTCATAATTTAGAAATAAAAGGCATTTTTCCTACCCTGACCTTGACCTCTGATTTGAACGCTCTGTTTAAGGGTCGTGTCTGTGTGAGACTTCAGTGTAATCGTCCACTGCTGTGATTGACTGTGAGACTTCAGTGTAATCGTCCACTGCTGTGATTGGCTGTGAGACTTCAGTGTAAACGCCCACTGCTGTGATTGGCTGTGAGACTTCAATGTGATCGTTCACTGCTGTGATTGGCTGTGAGACTTCAGTGTAATCGTCCACTGCTGTGATTGGCTGTGAGACTTCAGTGTAATCGTTCACTGCTGTGATTGGCTGTGAGACTTCAGTGTAATCGTCCACTGCTGTGATTGGCTGTGAGACTTCAGTGTAAACGCCCACTGCTGTGATTGGCTGTGAGACTTCAGTGTAATCGTCCACTGCTGTGATTGGCTGTGAGACTTCAGTGTAATCGTTCACTGCTGTGATTGGCTGTGAGACTTCAATGTAATCGTTCACTGCTGTAATTGGCTGTGAGACTTCAATGTAATCGTTCACTGCTGTGATTGGCTGTGAGACTTCAGTGTAATCGTCCACTGCTGTGATTGGCTGTGAGACTTCAGTGTAAACGCCCACTGCTGTGATTGGCTGTGAGACTTCAGTGTAAACGCCCACTGCTGTGATTGGCTGTGAGACTTCTGTGTAATCGTCCACTGCTGTGATTAATAATCGTGAAAAGTGTTGATTATAGCATTACATTTAGATCTATAGCATGAAATTGCAGTGTTGCAGTGAAGTTGCAGAAGTTGCAGTGATGAGCATTGTAAGCTGATCACAGACATGTTGAGCGCAGTGATCTCGTCATTGCAACTCGATTTCTGCACACTAACGAATGCTTTCATCATAACTAACAGTGCAAACACAATGTAAATAAGAGATTCATTGATTATAATGGGGGTTTTGGCAAGAGTCACAGATAAACTTGTGCTGTTTGATTGACAGCTCCAGCAATTGCAAAGGGAGCGTTCTTTGATCACTTTCTATATATAATTAATCACAGTTTAAATAACAGATTATTTTCATCCTACTAGGAGAAACAATGTGAAGTTGACCTGGTTTGATTTACTGACACCTCTGACTGTACATGAATCATTACATATCAGAAATCACTGATCACTGATCAGGCATTAGAATTAACACAGTTACTTATGTTGCATTACTACGGTGACCGGGAGGGGACATGTTCGGTTCACTTCGTTTTGTCGTGGCCACAACATATAAACTCGTGGGAACGTGATAATATGTTGTTGCCACGAGATATTAATTTGAACGTCATATTAAGTCGTGGGAACGTGATAATAAATCGTGGCCACGAGATCATTTTGTTGAGGTAACAACATCATAATGTCATGGCCACGCGATGTAAAGTCGTGGCCTCGAGATCATATGTTGAGGGAACAATATATATTTCCTCATGGCCACGACTTCATATTTTGAGAGAACGACATCTATTTCTCGTGGCCACGAGTTATGTTGAGGGTACCACACACCAGTCAATACTGTATATACAGCAGTCGGAGATGGAGATGACTGATGAAATAACATTTTACTTTGAATTAGGAATGTCATATAAAGATATAGTGTGGTCTCTGGCATTAAGACATGGGTACATTATAAGTGAAAGACAACTGATGCGCATTCTTAAGTTGAATGAGCTTTTTCGTCGGAAATTTGCTGGCTTGAATGAAATACTCGGGTCACGAATAAAGTCCCGTTTAAGTCAATAAACAAAAACAAATTATGAGAAACTTAAATGAACAAATAACTAAGTAAATTATGACCGCGGTAAAAGGAGGAGCCCGTATCGCATGTGAAGATTCGGTTCCCACATGTTATAAAACTGGCAGCCACGAGAAACGGATGTCGTTCACTCAACATATTAAGTCGTGCCCACGAGATATTATGACGTTCCCACGAGTTTATATGTTGGGGCCACGACAAAACTAAGTGAACCGAACATGTCCCCTTCCGGTCACCATACATTACTGTCGAGTCCATATCGTAAAAGTCTGTTTGCAAAGCCTGCACCGAAATTGCGACTGATTTACCAAAGAATCCACAGTGAAATGTACCGAATACAAATAAATAATGCTCAACTGAGACATACACATTATTGAAAATAAATAACCACATTCCTAGCATTAGGATCCTTTGGAAGGTAATGTTATATACAGTAGTCCAGTGATCCACTGATAGCTCTTCGCTCCTCGTCCTCTTCGTCTCACTAACACGCCAGTGGGCGGGGCCAAAGTTGCAATGAGATTCTGCAGAGGCTTCAGAAGATCTATAGGCACATTCCACAACGAGTCGTTCGCTGGGCTTGGTTACAATAAAAGCTGTTTTTGGACTAACATGGAAGTTTTCAGTTCTGAAACTTACAGGATATTCTTATAGTATTATGACCTCGTATGTGTCAAAAGCTCAAGAAAATTTGTATTACTCAGTTCATGTTCATGATCCCTTTAAATAATAAAATAATGTCATCGCAAGCTTGTTTTGCTATAACAGTTAGACATTATTTAAATATAATTGACAAAATATAATAATTTTATTTCATTTGGCTGGAGAAAATAAAGTAGCTAGTGTAGCTGTACAGACTAAGAATAGGATGACTGTGAATGGATGAGTACGGGTGCATTTTAAGATGTAATTGTTGCATTGATTCTTATTAAACTCTATAAATAATAAAAAATAAAACACTAAATCAATGTTTTAAATGCTCCAAGTGAATTTAGGCGTTAGAACTTTATATAACTTTACATGTAACAATGTTATTAAATTATAAGTGTTTTAAAGAGTAAGTTTAAGTGAGCATTATATGATGGCAAAGGTACTATAAATGTAAAAAGAGGAGAAATGAGCATGCACAGGGAAATATCCACAAGTGCCAACACATTTCATGGTGGAAATGCATGAAGTCTGGGACAATATATGGGGGATCAGATACACTGAATCAAAAGCAGTCAGACCTGTGCAGATATTTGAGAAGATGTTCCTGATGGGTGTCAGATGACGTGAATTGAAGCCTGTTTGACAGTGTGTGTCTGTATTGTTCTAGAAGATATGTGATATTCGTGACTTTAATGACAAATGAAGACAGGTCGAAATAAACGTGTCTGTGAGTGTCAGACCAGTTGCTTTCATCCTTTCAGTTTGATGTCATCTGAAGGTCATGACCTCGGGTCACTTTGTCTAGCAGTGGCATTCCTGATGTGACAAATGCCTGTGTGCTCACCAACATTTGTCAATTGAGGATCAGCTTGTTAGTGCTTAGTCAAGCATCACTGGTACTATTGCTCATATAAGGTTAGCAACCACTCAAATTATGGAAATTCAAGTTATTTTTTCCATACAAGCTTTAGGGAATTTGGATTTGATAAATCTATATCAGATCACTTACTTAAGGCTTCAGGGCACAATAGTGCTTTTTATTTATTTATTTTTATTTTATATCATACACTGTAAAAAAATTCTAAGCTACCCAACTCAAAATTTTCTAGTGACTGGTCACATCTAAATTTTTCAATTGGTTCAGCGTATTATTTCTCATTGAGCCAATGTTAACTGACTATTGCAACAATTGATTAAATTAATTTTACAGAATTTCACTTGGGCCAATTGAAAAATTTAGATGTGACCAGTCACTAGAAAATTTTGAGTTGGGGAGGTTAGAATTTTTTTACAGTGTACAGGCCTGAAGGAAATGTTGAAATGAAATTGAGTTTAATTTGATCGAGTCGGCTTAGCTTATGTCAAATAATCAGAGCACTTTTAGTTCACCTCTGTGTTCCCTTTCTCTTCTCTCTCTCTCTCTCTCTCCGTAAGGTTGTGCATCGGGAGCGAGTCACTCTGGAATCCCAGCTGGAGTTGCTGCGGCCCGTGGCGTCAACCTGACCCGACACACACTCGCTTTCTCTCGCTCTCTGTCCTTCTCGTGCGTGCGCTGGACTCTGGGTTCGGTCTGACACTATAATTCAGTCACGTGACAGGACACTTACTTTAAGCGACCAAACACTTTTAAGATGCCACAAACACTGTGTCAGAACCACAGGAAGAGGATTTTACCTCCACAGGAGAGCGCCAAGAATTCTAGGAAGTTCGTTCTGTCAAAGAAATATCTGTTTTTTTTGGTTTTGTGTTTGTATGTTCCTGCCTGTATTTCCTCAGCAGAATCATGCCAACACGACTAACTGTTAGTTATGCAGACCAATGAAAAGCTTCAGGATTCAACTTCATTCCAGGAAATTTGTAATCAATTTATGGTTTATGCAATGGATCTGATTTTCTAATGTTTTATCCAATTACTGCACCATTATGTCGGATTATGATTTAAATCACTTTTTTTTAAATTTCTGTTACCATAATTTCAGTAAACGTGAACATGTTTGAAGCGGATCCTGTTCCACCAAGAATAAGCTTATAATGGTGAATCTCATGAAAGCAAGTCACATTTCACTCCAAGAGCAGAAGAATAAAATAACTAATTATATAATAATGATTAGTTAATTATTACAACTAATATTATAATTTATATGGACCTAAAGATTTTTTTCATGACAATAAGTACATTTTAATCATTAAAGTAAGCACAACATATAATGACCTGATCATCTAGAATCTAGATGACTAGTTAGACTAATCACATCTAACATAAAAGTTAATGCTTACATTATATATGTGTGTGTGTGTGTGTGTGTGTGTGTGTATATATAATATATATAAATATAATAATATATGTCTGTGTGTATGTGTCTGTGTATATACAGTATACACACACACATATATATATATGTGTATATATATATATATATATATATATATATATATACACATACACAAATATTATGTAAAAGCAAACTTTTATGTTAGATGTGATTAATAGCAATTAATCGATCTGACAGCACTATATATATTACATTACAGGAATTATGAATAATAATTTGGGGATGGAAAACTGTTTAATTATCGTGAGAAAGTACATCAGAATACAAAAAAAAAAAATCAAGCTTGATTTTCTTTAAGAAACATATTATTTCACAATTTGTGTTATTTTTCTTTATTTTTTCTTTTGGTTTTGGGGTTAAATATGACCCTTGACAGATGTTGTGTGATTTTCCTATGCAGAACATTGATGATAATGTAGATGAATGTAGAATAATCATTCATTTGTGCGCTGGGACAAAGAGTTTGCAAAGATGGATGTGTCCTAAAGACTGTATGTGTTCATGCATGAAGATGAACATTTATTTTTACACGACTAGTTCTGCCGGCATGTTGTATGTGAGTAGTTTGACAGTACAGGACAGGAATGTTAGAATATGTAGACGTACGTGTTGAATGCCACGTTAACTTCAGATCATTGAGGACGGTCCAGTGACTGTGCTTGTAACTTATTACAAAAAACATTCATCAAAATGTCCTTTTTTTTATTTTTCTGTTACATTTCCTTTTATGGCTATTTATGGCTTAACTATTATTTCAAATTTTTAGTAATTTCTTAAGTATTTCTTACTAGCCTAAAATTATTTTGGGGGGTAATAACAGTAATTATGAAAAAAAAAAGAAATAAAAAAAAAAAGTTGATTGTTTAAAAAAAAAATGCATCAAATTAAAAACCAGTGACTGCAAAAAAAAAAAAAAATACATGTTTTTGTTCAGAAGTGTGCTAAATACTTTTCTATGCAACAAAAAAAACAAAAAACTGACTTTACAAGCTTGTTGTTTGCCACGTTGTGTGTTTTTGATACCGAACGAATCTCTCGTACACTGTGTTCTGATGCAGGAGTGGGAATGTTCTGTCTATGAGTGTGTCAATAAACCTGTGGAATTATGTGAGAATATGACAGATGTGGTGTGTTTTGCCTTGCACATTTGTAGAATCTGTTTTAAGTTGTTGATGATGAATAAATAATAGGGATTCTGTGGGTCTTAAAAAGGTCTTAAAGTCCCCATGAAATCAAAATTGAAGATTTTTTGTCTTTTAGTATGAATATGTTAGCCTTACAGTTATCTATAAGCTAGTGTGCTCCAAATCAATGACAAAATTTGCATTTAGAAGATATAAGCGTTCAAAACTTGCAGTCTCTCACTTCCGCCAATAGGCCTTTATCTCATTTCCTGGTTTCGGAACGTTCGAAATCGCCAAGCAGTGTACTCGCACTTCCGGTGTTTACGTTACCTTTAGATGAAAAGTAGGTCAGAAAACTTAAATAAAATTGCTATATAGACCAGTCTGTCAATATTAAACCGCATAAATACTATTTAATTTGGAATCATGCATGTTCTGCGTGTCTCTGTAAATGAATGGCACAGACGTGCTTTTTCATTTACCACACACACACTGAGGCACGCATGACACTCGCGATGTTTTCAGCCTATATGAGGACATTAATGCACTTCATCAACACAGCTGCTGCTAAGAGTCACTTCAGCAGCATTTTAGCTTCATTTGAGAAAAACTATCGTCATATCATAAAACACAGAGAGACTCAAAGGTCTACACGGCAACCCGTCAAAATAAAAGTTTGGTTTAACCTTTGAAGAAAGTTTTGCTTAAATCATTACATTTTAAATAATTGGTTATAACAATTTAATTAAACCATTAAAATGGAATCAAGAAAACAAAAAAAAGAAACTTTTGGGAGATGCGAGAGCGAAGTAGTCCACTAAGTCCAGTGATAATTAACAGGCAGCCATGGTGAACGCAATAACCGGAAGACACACTACACTGCTTCAGCAATTTTTCACGGCTACTTCCGGCATTCTATTGTGATGCGATAAAGGCCTATATGGATCAGTGATTTTGATGACATCACTCTGCACTTCATCTCCTCATCAGATTTTCTGTCCAATCAAATGCTAGAATCTGAAGCTCCGCCCCCTACATTATAAATAGACACTGAAGCTGAAATTAGTCACTTGTTCACACATTTACTATTTTCTTCATGGTGAATGGCACATAGTGCACTATATGGGATAGGGAACAATTCAGAGAGTATAAATATGCTTACAATATCCATTGGGGTGAATGAAGTCTGGTTTCACGTTAGTGTCACGTGATCAGCCGCAGATCCGGTCCAGAGACACGACAGCACAGAGCGGATCATATGATCGAGTCTCGCAGACCAGAAAACGTATCGGACCATTTGAATTCTGCACAGAATGCTGTATTTTAAAGCGATATGAGGGAAATTAGGAGGAGAAACGGTTAGAGATTAGGAGAAACCTGCAGCTTTGCTGAGCTGATATAAACACAGCGCTATTGGCAATAGAGAGCCTAAGTCCCTCCCCTCCGCTTCCGGCTCATGGGACCTTATGTCGGAAAAAATATGTATGGTAGTCAATGGCGAGAGACAACTTATCTTTTTATTCCGTCTGAACTGTGCCCTGAATTACACATATGATGTTTGCCAATTTAAAAGATAATTATGAAAGTCAAGAAAGTCGTGCATTTCGTTTTATGTGAAAATCGCTCAATGAACTACATCTCTCGTCTCGCACTATGTACGTCACAAGATCCGTTGCTCGTATGTGTGCAGTCTGGTACAAAACACTCAGGCATGACGGCGTAACGTTACGATTATAACGCAAGACTATAGAAACAGACAGACGTTAGCTTCAGTAAAGTTAGCTTCATTCATTGAGAGAAAAGATATGACGTCACATGTGCGCCTTTTGAGTTTGTAGTCTTTGTAATTACGCATTACGTCTTATACCTCAACAGTTTTACATCAAACTGTGACTTTCTTGACTTTAAAATGTATCTTTTAATTGACAAACATCATATGTGTAATTCAGGGCACAATTCAAACGAGATCAAAATATTTGTTGTCTCTCGCCATTGACTACCATACAATATTTTTCCAAATTAAGGTCCCATGGTGGTCGACCGGAAGGGGAGGGACTTAGGCTCTCTATTTCAAAAAGGGGGAGGAGCTGTTCGATATGTCCCGCCCTGTCTTCCTGTTTCAGTGGAATTACTTCAACACATTAAATAATGCTGCATGTTTCAAGGCACTTCACTGGGCTTTTAAAAGTCTTAATTCACCCTTTCACAAATTAAGGCCTTAAAAAAGGTTTTTAATTTGAAGCAGAAATTCTTAAGTTGATAAAGTGTCATTAAATGTTGAATGTACTGCAAAAGATTAATATCTACACCAGTACATACAAAGATCTAAACTTTTTTAAATCAAAATACATTTACTTGAGATGCAAAATTCTCAAAATTAAGCGAGTTTACGCTTAATACAATAACAAATATGTCAATGGGTTCTGAGAACTTGTTTTGCCTTTAAAGTTGATTTTTCTCGGCCTATTGGCACATATTTGTCCTTGTTTTGAACTCAAACTTTATTTTGATCAGATTCTCAGAAATCAGGACTACTTATGTCGTTTTGCTTCTCAAGTAAAGGTGTCTTGATTTAAGAATCTTCAGAAAATTTCACTGGAAAACAAGACAAAAATACTGAGGAAGAAGAACACATTTTTTGCATGGTGATCAGAAGGTAAACGGTAAAAGTTATTTTCCATATTTCCATAGAGTTAACTTGTATGGAACCTGAAACCATTAACGCTTTTGCCGTGAGTTCATCTCTCTGGTTTCCTCATATCTGACTCGAGCGTGAAGACCGTAGAGAATCAATGGTGCAGGGATGGCGAGTGGAGCAACAGGTCGTGACCTCTGAAGACCCTCTTCTGTTGTCTCGAGAGCTTGTTTCACTGCCTAATCTCATGTGTTTCAGACTGTTTGTGTTGGAAATTGATAGGTTTCCCAAACATGGACAAGAGAACACCATTTGTGGCACGTAAAACAAGAACTTAAGTAGTAGTCATGAAGAGTCTTCAGGTATTCAACCGTATCAATGAATGAATGAATGAGCCATTTATATAGTGCTTTTATATGTACTATAGAGATGTGGACTACTGGTCATGTTTACTTCTGTTTGTGATGTTATCAATACTCAAATATTACTAGGCCCACAATCTACACACATAAAATCATTGATTTTAAATCTTTGTAAGTGTACAGACAGTTTAATAAGAAGATACTTTATAAAGACAACATTATGCGTTTACAGACAGGCGTCATCTTGGAAAACAGTCTCGACTAATCGAGCCACGAACGCCGTGCTAAGTGAGCTGGTCGATAGGAATTACGTTTGTGAAATATAACGTAGCACGGCGTTCGTGGCTCGATTAGTCGAGACTGTTTTCCAAGATGCCTGCCTGTTAACGCGTAATGTACTGTCTTTATAAAGTATCTTCTTATTAAACTGTCTGTACACTTACAAAGTTCTCAATGCTTCAGTTTGCACGTAGGGACCCTCATTATGCTACCGTGTTAGTGTGAGGCTATTTTGAGCCTTGTTAGTGGTATTAACTAGCGATTTACTTTTACTTACTCTGTGCCCCATATACTACTGTTATGAGCTAATCTGTTTTTAAAGATAAAACTCTTTACATTCGATTTTCATGAAAACGCATCGCAGGGAACAATCGACTCGGTAACCATGTGTTAATTACCCCTAGGTTCATTTTTCACCAGAATTGTCCTTTAAGCTATAATATAACGTCTTAGTTCTGACTAAAAACATCTGCAAATAAGTTAAACTAAGTGTGTGTATTGTATGTATAGCGAGGCCAAAGACCAATTTTCAGCTAAAGCTGGACAATAAAGTTTTAACTAACTAAAACATTTTCATATGCACATTATCCTGGAAAATATTATAATAAAAAAAGTTAAGATTAATCATATAGAATGGACTTTAATACAGTAAAAAGTGTTAAATAGAGCGAACCTCCTATCTTTAACAAAAAACGTCATCAAAATTGCCAAAATACTTAATAAACAAGCGTTTAGTGCCGTGAGGGATTTGTCCCTTCTCAAAAGATCCTAAAGGAATGCTAGTCGAAATCCTATCGTTTGGAACCAATCCTAAAAGGATCAATTAAGATCCTACTGGATAAACAGCCATTCCCAGTTGATTCAGTCAGAATGTCTGTTTATCCAGTAGGAACTTGGTGGATTCTTATTTGATCTCTTTAGATTTGATTCCGAATTCCAATTCCAATTAGTTTGTAACTTTGTAAACGACAGGAATTCAAATGCAGAATTCCATCGACGAAGATTCCAAACGGGAATCAGCAATCACACATCAGTCCAGAATTCCAGCTTTTGATCCAAACACTTTTCTCCAAATATTTCTTTTAGCGGTTTAAATGTAAAATACTGAGTGAATAGATAAGTGGTGGTAAATGTTTGTATTGAGTGTGTAATGGATGTGAGTGTGACCTCAGTGTCTGATATCGGCATCATTGTCCTGTCCGTCACGCGCGCAGCAGATCGACTGTGGAATGAAGCCAAACAACAGGACAATAGAGACTGACATGCTTATGAAAACATATGACATATACCGCATCCGGGCCTCACGTCCACAGAGTCCACAACGTATTTGGACACTTAGATCACACCTAATGTGTGAAAGTAATTGCACTAGATAAGAAAACGTCAAAGTTAGTGGCATTTATTTGAAAGAAAGCTCACTTTTCAGGCAAAACTATTCAGAAAAGAAGTTTAAAATGCTAAAACAAGAGATCTAGTGTTGAAAATGAAGCATTAAACACTAAGACATTGAGCATAAATGATGCGAAAGCAGTTGCTTTGATATTCTGCTATTAAAATGCAGTGACATATTGACATTTTGAAGTGTGAATCAAGCATCTAAATGCTTTTTAGGGTCATTAAGTTGTCTTTTTTTTTTCCTGAATTACTCATTCATATTTAATATCTCCGCCCAACCCCCAAAGCAAACAATCGCATCAACACAGACGGATTTAGGTCACGTGAGGGTTTTTTACTCCATTCTGCCAGATTACAGATTCAAATCCAGTTCAACAACAGCTCTCAGTTTCTATAGCTCGTTCCTCTCTGCTTTGCTTACAGAAATAATGAATTCAAAATGTAAAACACTGCCTTCTGCAAGCTTCTGAATCACTGTTCTCGCAGGTTTAGTGTCTCAAGCAGTTGGAGTCACAGATGAGACGGTCGTTTTAGCATCGCATGCACACATAAATAGACGTATATATAGAAACACACTCACTTGTGGCAGCTGTGCTGGTCTCACATAGACACTAGCATTGTAGAGGTCAGAGGTCAAACGACTGAGGCTCACACTCTCTCCATGAACCCAAAATTAGCTCGTCTTCCTCTCTCACGTGGATGTATAAAGTCAGTTCTCCTCAAGTTCACACAGGTGTCGTTCACCCCATTAACTATATGAATATGTTTGACTGATTTGATTTCAGTTGATCAGAGGTTCTCATCCTTCAAAGGCAGTTTATGCATTATATCATGAACTAATAATGAACAAAAATGTGTATCATTTATTATTTTTATAAATATGTTTGTACAGTATAGTTTTATGAATTTATGTATTCATTTACTAATTTATTTTTAATTATGTATACATTTATTTAGATTTATTTTATTTATTTTGTTTTATTTATTATTTTATATTAGAATAATTTCACAATTGTGTTACTTGTTTATTTTATTAATATATTTATTTATGTAAATTATAAAATATTTATTTTGTTTTATTTTTAGTTACTAATCTAATAGGGTAATGTTCATTTATAAATATATTCATAATTTATTCATATATTTGTATACAATATTTTGTGTTATATTTTTTATTAATCTATGATAATGTTTTTATAAATATACTTTTAATTATACTGTTCAATTAATTTATAATTCACATTTATTTTATTCTTCTTACATTTTATTAATATAAGATGTATTTATTTTCATAATACAATATTATATTTTATTGTTGGTTATTAATCTAATTAATCCATTATATCATGAACTAATAATTTGTTACAACATTTATTATCTAGGTTGTTAATTTATAAATATACCTGTATATATAGTTGTACTGTATGTATGTATATATGTATTTTATGATGTATTATTTATATATTTGTTATGTTTTCTTTTATAATGGTTTATTTATTGTGTTGTATTTATATTTTATTTATTAATCTAGGTTAATGTACATTTATAAATATACTTATAATTTATTAATATATTTTATTTTAGTAATATAATATTTTATTATGTTTTATTTATTAATCTAGGGTAATGTTTTTTTTATTATAGTACATGTAAATATACAGTTCAGTTATTTTATTTAGATTTATTTTATTGATTTTAACTGTTATTAATATAAGATGTATATATATATATACATACACAGTGAGGAAAATAAGTATTTGAACACCCTGCTATTTTGCAAGTTCTCCCACTTGGAAATCATGGAGGGGTCTGAAATTGTCATCGTAGGTGCATGTCCACTGTGAGAGACATAATCTAAAAAAAAAAAATCCAGAAATCACAATATATGATTTTTTAACTATTTATTTGTATGATACAGCTGCAAATAAGTATTTGAACACCTGTCTATCAGCTAGAATTCTGACCCTCAAAGACCTGTTAGTCTGCCTTTAAAATGTCCACCTCCACTCCATTTATTATCCTAAATTAGATGCACCTGTTTGAGGTCGCTAGCTGCATAAAGACACCTGTCCACCCCATACAATCAGTAAGAATCCAACTACTAACATGGCCAAGACCAAAGAGCTGTCCAAAGACACTAGAGACAAAATTGTACACCTCCACAAGGCTGGAAAGGGCTACGGGGAAATTGCCAAGCAGCTTGGTGAAAAAAGGTCCACTGTTGGAGCAATCATTAGAAAATGGAAGAAGCTAAACATGACTGTCAATCTCCCTCGGACTGGGGCTCCATGCAAGATCTCACCTCGTGGGGTCTCAATGATCCTTAGAAAGGTGAGAAATCAGCCCAGAACTACACGGGAGGAGCTGGTGTATTGCGAGATTTTGGGGAACAACCTCCTTCCCTCAGTTAGAGCATTGAAGATGGGTCGAGGCTGGGTCTTCCAACATGACAATGACCTGAAGCACACAGCCAGGATAACCAAGGATTGGCTCTGTAAGAAGCATATCAAGGTTCTGGCGTGGCCTAGGCAGTCTCCAGACCTTAACCCAATAGAGAATCTTTGGAGGGAGCTCAAACTCCGTGTTTCTCAGCGACAGCCCAGAAACCTGACTGATCTAGAGAAGATCTGTGTGGAGGAATGGGCCAAAATCCCTCCTGCAGTGTGTGCAAACCTGGTGAAAAACTACAGGAAACGTTTGACCTCTGTAATTGCAAACAAAGGCTACTGTACCAAATATTAACATTGATTTTCTCAGGTGTTCAAATACTTATTTGCAGCTGTATCATACAAATAAATAGTTAAAAAATCATACATTGTGATTTCTGGATTTTTTTTTTTAGATTATGTCTCTCACAGTGGACATGCACCTACGATGACAATTTCAGACCCCTCCATGATTTCTAAGTGGGAGAACTTGCAAAATAGCAGGGTGTTCAAATACTTATTTTCCTCACTGTATATATATATATATATATATATATATATATATATATATATATATATATATATATAAATATATAAATTGGTTTGACAGTGCACAATAGGACCAACAAGAATGTCTTTGTATCTTATATTCCAGAGGACACACAGCTTTCAGTTCTCGCTCGTAGTGAAGAAAATTTTGCTTTTTAATTAAGTTAGATAACTTTAATATAATTTATTTTAAATGAAATTGTAAGCTTGTTGATTGTGAACCATGAGCTACAGTGAGTCAGATCTTGCCACTAGAGGGTGAAGAGTGTGTGAAGAGTGTGTGAAGAAGCCGAGCTCATCCAGCGGCTCCTCAACTCATGATGTTTTCTGGGAAAACCATTGGAATTCTTCAAATACATCAGTCTGATTTCACTGATTTTCAGCCACGACCCTGCATTCGTGTGTGTGTGTGTTTGCAGCGATGGCAGTTCTGTGTGAGTACTCTAGTGTTAGTGGCGCTGTAGGAAGGGCTTTAGGGACGTGAGCTCTTCTGTTCACATCAGGCTTTAGTGAAATCCTCACTCAGCAAATGTGAATGAGACACTCTCAGTGACGCGTCCCCACAGGAATCTCACACACACACACACACACGCACACACACACGCACACACACACACACACACAAACACACACACACACCTGCATGGAATTGAAGTGTGGAAATGCATTATTACTGATGTTTCACACCAACAATGCTAAGAAGAATGTTTGTCCACTAAAAGGTCAGTTATTGTTTTGCAGGTTATTAAACGAGCTAATATTTACAATGAGCATCAAGTTCTATTCTGTTCTATTCTGTTCTATTCTATAGGAGAAACCAGGTCAAGCTGTCAAATGGGGAAGGGATATAACAGTCTAAAGTCTAGGTAAGTTTCATACGTCAAGTCAGGTTTCTGTGTGTTTTGGTTTGATATTTTTGATACCTTTTCTATTTTTGCATCATATTATTGGTTCATTAGTTATTTTTGTTTAAATTTAGCTGAAAGCATATAATGTCCCAGACTTTAAAGCAGTGGATCCAGCAATTACTGTCTGATCTAAATGAAAACATGTAGTGAAGAAAAATACAATATTAAGTTTAGAACTTCAACCAAACCTTTTTTTTTCTTTACATTATATTAAAGTATTTTAAGTAAAATTAAAATGTAATAAATGCATATGACTTCATAGTGTTGTTCTTTTTAACTGAAACTATTAAAAATCGTTATTTATTTGTATAATTTCATTAATTGAAATAAAACTGGATTATACTTTATTTTAAGGTGACGTAGTTACATTGTACTTAGCCTACTTAAATAAATTCTGAGTAATATTAATTAAACACATGTACTTATTATAGAGTTAGGGTTTGGTTTAAGGTAAGTTACTTGTAATTATGCATAATTTACTGTTATTACTAGTAAGTATATGTAGTAACGTGCAACTACGTCACATTAAAATAAAGGGTTACCTAAAACTTAAATAAAATAAATAAAATATAAATATTAGATTAAAAGCTTAAAAATAAATAAATAAATAAATAAAAATGTTGCTTTGGCGACCAAGTTGAAGTAAAATTACTAAAACAAAAAATAAAATAAAAATAAAAACTGATCATCTTAATACATAATATAGTTTATACAATAGTAAATAAATACTTTTTACATTGATATTTTGTTTTAAAACAAATGCTCTGTTTCTCTATCCAGCAAGGGATGAAAAAAGTTGCAGACCTCTTCTTTAAGCTCTTTCGCGATACATGAAGTGACTTTGAAAACATCTGTCTGCCTCATGAATGGAAGGCTCCGGATCCAGTTTTACGCTTTACTCCGCTCCAGGTTTTCACTCCGACTTTCCTTAAAAGCATTCGGAGTTTAAAGCGCAGAAAACACGCCAGCGAGTGTAAGAGAGGGATCAGAGCGGCGGAGGCGGATCTCAGTGCGGTTCAGCGTGCGTGCGTGTGTGTGTCCGGAGAGAACGAGCGGAGGATGGAGGACGAGCCGCGAGAGACCCTGGACTAACGGAGGAGGAGGAGGAGGGGTCTTGCTTTTTACATGGAACCTGTTTGTGTTTCCCTCCAAAGGTGGATTTTATACTGAAACACTACATGACAAAATGCCCTTCGCCAAGCGGATCGTGGAGCCCCAGTGGCTGTGCAGGCGCGCGGACGCGGACGAGGAGTGTGTTCTGCTCCAGGACCTGTGCGCCCTCAGTAATGTGTCTCTGTCCCGGACCCTGCGCCAGCTGTCGGATCTGGCCAAACACGCTTGCTCGCTCTTCCACGAGCTGGAGCACGAGCTGCTCGCCACGAGCCGGCGCGTCTGCGCGCTCCGGGACAAGATGAGCCGGATCCAGGAGACCACCGGTGCGCTCGACCCCAAGCAGGAGGCAGTGCGTGAGTACCACACACAGGAGACGCTTTTATTTCACTCCAAACTGTGCTGAAGAGTTGATCTTCTCATTTAGTCCTTCACCCTGTGCGTAACGGTGATCGATTGCACTTGCGGTGTTTGTGTGACCAGCCCAAACGCTTGACCACTCGGGTAGCCGCATCATGAACCAGCCCTTTAGTAAGTCACTGAAGTGTTATGTAATAATGCAAATATTTGTTTACTTTTGCGCGCTCTTGCCTCCTCGATTACGCGCATGGCTGGTGTGTTCCAGTGGTTAAAGATCTTGGCTGGTGACCCAAAACTTGCGGTTTCTTACCCAGTATGAGGTGATTCATAGACGATTCACACTGAAGCCTTGATCAAAACTCCTAACCTCAGGGAACATGTTTTAGGTGAGCTCCCTCCTGCTAGATATTCAGCATATAACTCGGGTTTATCTGAACCATCTTGATCAAGCTGGTTTGTGGAACATGATATTACTGGTTATAAAGCAGCAAACATGTTTCTGAACACAGCTGGAGTGGTTGTGAAAGGAGTTGGTTTATGCAGGACAGCAGAAGGGCTGGTGCTCCTCACACCAGATGTCATTGGGAAACAGGATTCTTGTTATACAGAGAACATCATTTCCGTGTTGCATAAGAACAGATTCTGTCATTCATGCCAAAGTGAAACAAGCCTTTCTCCTGTCTCTGTGTGTGTGTGTGTGTGTGTGTGTGTGTGTGTGTGTGTGTGTGTGTGTGTGTGTGTGTGTGTGTTTCTGGTGCAGGTTAAACTTAGTTTGTGTGGAACGCTATAATTAGTTTTGTTTTGTGTGTTTGTTGATTTGCATCACATGTGTAATGAAGTTAAAATGTATGATTTTTGTTTTGTTGTACATTATGATAGTTAAATAATAATAATAATATTATATTATAAAATAATAATATAATTTGTATTATGTTTTATATATTTTTATCATTTTTTAATTGTATTCATTTTTGTTTAATATTTACTAAATAATAATAATTAAAAATAATAAATCTTTTCTAAAATATTTTAAAATATTAAACATTCTAATCAGATACATTAATAATCATAATTATTATATTATTTTTTATTTTATTTATTTGAAATATTTTATAAAATAATAATAACAACACATATTTTGTAAAAAAAACAAAACAATATATATATAATATTGTTGTTGGTGGTGTCATTGTAGAAAAGTCTAAAAATGAACAATACTTTTACTGCATTTATTAATCTTATTTAATGTTAAATTCAACATTTACTAATACATTATTAAAATCAAAAGTTGTATTTGTTAACATTAGTTAATGCACTGTGAACTAACATGAACAAACAATGAGAAACTGCATTTTTAATAAATAACATTAACAAAGATTAATAAATACTGTAACAAATGTATTGCTCGTCTTAGTTCATGTTAGTTAATAACTCGTGTTATCAAGTGAGACCTTATTGTAAAGTGTTACCAATGAGTCTTTTCGTTGTTGTGTAAATGTAGACTGTGAAGAGTTCAGCAGAGAATATGTGTGTGTGTGTGTGTGTGTGTTACATCAGGAGACGTTTAGTCTCTTCATTCCTTCTGAATCTCCTGATCTTCAGGGTCAGTCTGAGAGTGTGTAGTGTTTATGCAATAACACTCACCCCAGCGTGTCCTTCCAGCGCTCCTTCCTTCCCTGTCCTGTCCTGTCTTTCTTTCTTTAGACACTAATAGTTTGTTTTACTCTGGGAGGTCTCACTGAACCCCTTTCCTCAAGCCGTCCCGTCTTTAGGACTCGAGGAGGAAGTCTGACAAGATCCTGAGTAAAGTTCAGAACACATCAGCTTTTGCAGTCCAGGTCCCTCGAGTAGAGATTCCAGAACACAGTCTGTGTTCAGCCTCTCAGTCTTGCTTAACCTGGCGTTTGGGGTCAAAGGTCACTAACGCACCTCTCCAGCTCTACCTGTGGGTCGTTCCAGGTCAGACGGATAGATTCCGTCATTAATCAGATAGATTGGGATCTTTTGTTTGTGTCGGTTTGCTAAACATGACATAATTCTGGTAATCCGTCAAACTGACCCTGTAAACGTTTTATTTTGTATTTTAGGAGATAACGTTGTTTAGCTTGCTGATAAGACATATACAGCATCATGCAAAAGGAAGAACATATTTTCATGCGTTGTCATTTTATTATGCAGTCGAAAATGTGGCGGTGAATTTTCCACCGGCAGCCGCCACTCATATTTCCTCCAGAGTAAGTTGTGAGCGCACAGCTGGCACTGTGAGTGTGATGTCGGTTCTCCTCAGAGGAGCTTCTGAAGTCTGTGTGATTGTTGTGGTAATGATATATATTGAATAGATTTGTGGACCCCCTCCCCCCTCCCCCAGAACCCTAATTACCCTCCATCATCCCTTTCACTGCGAGTCGGACAACACAGCAGCTCATATCAATCTGAATCAGTGCAAATGTGAGTGTGTGAGTGTGTGTGTGTGTGTGTGTGTGTGTGTGTGTGTGTGTGTGTGTGTGTGTGTGTGTGTGAGTGTGTGTGTGTGTGTGTGTGTGTGTGTGTGTGTGTGTGTGTGTGTGTGTAAGTGTGAGTGTGAGTGTGGGCTTTGGAAGGGTCTGTGGTACCGTTCAAAGTCAGCATGGCCACATTAGGATCTGTTTATGTTGCTTGTGCTGCACATGGCATTCTGGCTGTGTGTGTGTGTGTGTGTGTGTGTGTTCATCTCTGTGATATCAGGCATGATGCTGACACAATTAGGTCATACACTGTAAACACTCTTTTGCACATGCTCCCTAAGCCATATCCCTGTTCAACACACACATAAACACACGCACACACACACCCACATACACACACACACACACACACACACACACACACTCTCTCTCTCTCTCTCTCACTTGATTTTTGTTAAAGAAGCAAGATATGTTATTTTGTTGATATTTTTCTGTCATTTGAGAGGTGAAGGACATTTTGAAAACTTTGATAAACATTCTCACACACACACACACACACACACACACACACACACACGTAGAAAAGAGCCAGACACACTTCACTGCCTCACAGTCATGTGTTCTCCTATTACGTTAACACACACACACACACACACACAAACACTTTTATGAAGAAAACATCGGATTGGATCTTCCTCTTGGCTCCTAATGCCACAGAGCTAGTGAAATACACTAGTGTGTGTGTGTGTGTTAACGTAATAGGAGGACGCATGACTGTGAGGCAGTGAAGTGTGTCTGGCTCTTCCAGATTAGTATTTCCGTGGTAACGAGAGCAGATCTCTGAATGCGGCGGGTGATCCATGACTGTTCTCTGAAACTCCTCATCGTTTAGATTGCAAGGCTGGCTGTTCAGAAGGTGTGTGTCTTTAACACGGAGAAGAACCTTGAGCACACAGTCTGCTTAAAGATAAAACTATCACTTATGTTTTAATATTAAATTATACTTTCATTGTTATTTCATATTATAGTAGTTGAAATTCTTTTTATATTATTATAATTCCTGCACAGCCTTGGTAACATCAGCAAAAAATAACCTTTTTTGACATATTTTGACAAACATTTTATTTTAAAACCTTTTTTCCCCCATTTTTTACATTTTATTTTGGCAAATGTTTTTAGTAATTAGCCTACATGCACATATTATTATTTATTTTATAATGTATTATAATATAAAATGTTTATTATCATTCCTCTTGTACAGCCTTGGTGACATAAGTAGAAAAACATTTTTTTGTTGACAAATATATATTTTTTGACAAATATTTTTTTTCAGATTTTTCATTTTGACAAACTGTTTTAGTAATTACATTCACTGTATTATTATTATTATGCAGTGAATTAAAAATTATAATTAAATGTTAATAATAATGAAATACATTATTGTATAATCCTTAAAAATATATTTTTTTTTCCACATGCAGCTTTGAGACCTCGCACAGAACGGAAGTGAAGTCAATCTCGCGGGTTGAACACTCGTTTCTCTCCGGTCTCACTTTGTCCTGTCTATTCAGGCCTTCTGGGTGCTTTATTTTGATAAGGAATGTCAATAATTCCTGAAGCACTCCCTCTCTTTCTCACATCCACACGCTAAAACTCCATGATTCCCGAGGAATGTCTGTTTTCTCTCTATTGGGTTACTCTGAATCACAAAAAGAGCTCAGAGAAAGTATACGAGGCAGAAAGTGAGTAGAACTGTTACATACTGCTTTAAAAATAGTGTACAGTATGCAGATACAGTATCGTGTGCAGTGTTCAGTAGAAGCATGCTAGTCTTCTCCAGTAAAGGAGTATAAGAGCCTCGTCTTTGGCTGCTGTCTGGAAACACACACACGTTCCAGTCCTGCCTGTCATGTTTGTGTGTTTCTTTCCAGTGAAGTTTAATGGCTTGTTGAGTTCTAAGGAAGAGTATCTCACACTTCCACAGAGTGTGTGTAGTTCCTCCCCGAGGACAGTGACGGGCAGGACTGGAACGTGTGTGTGTGTGTGTTTCCAGACGTGTGCCTTTCTTCCAGTGCAGACTGAGGGTCATCACTGAGACTCTAGAGCTCTTTCACTGTGTTTCTGTTGAAGAGAGATCCGTGTGTGTGTGTGTGTGTGTGTGTGTGTGTGTGTGCACAGGTGGAGGATTTGAGTCTTCCAGAGCGCTTTGATATCGAGATGGACAGGGTGGGACGAAATACGAGACCAGATTATTTTTGAGATGGGTGTGAGCTGCTTCTGTATCTATCTATCTATCTATCTATCTATCTATCTATCTGTCTGTCTGTCTGCTCTATCTATCTATCTATCTATCTATCTATCTATCTATCTATCTATCTATCTGTCTGTCTGTCTGTCTGTCTATCTGTCCGTCGGTCCGTCCGTCCGTCCGTCTATCTATCTATCTGTCTGTCTATCTATCTATCTATCTGTCTGTCTATCTATCTATCTATCTATCTATCTGTCTGTCTATCTATCTATCTATCCATCTGTCTGTCTCCATCTCCTTTCGTTTGAGTTGATACATTGAACCTTGGTGCTAATGCTGCCAAACAGGTTTGAATTTCCCTCGTCTTCTCCCCATCATTTACTTTCATCTATCCACTTTACCTGTCAGTAAAACATAACAAACAAAAAAAGATTTAATTGAAAAATAGTTCAATAAAACCTGAAGTGCTAAAAGTCCTACCAATCACCTTTCTGTGTTTTTGCATTGATGTCTTGTCGCTGCTGTGCTTCAGTGTGTTTTCCTCCTCAGATTTGTTGAATTATATATGAAGGTGTGCTGGTTTAATGCAGCTCTTATGTAGGGTGTGACTGGAGACTCCGCATGGATTATGCATCGCGCGCTTCCCCACGAGTTTCCCCGATCTCACACGCACCAGTTGCACTGTTTTTGGGGGAGGGCTGAAACGCCTGATGAGGAAGGATGACAACAAACACCTTGTCAGTTTGCATCATTCTGTTTTCCTCTTTGTCTCATGATCCAGCTGTTATTGGTCCTCGGCGGTTTTCGGGAGGTAGCGCGCGCTGTGTTGTCAGGCGTCTCCGGGCTAAAGCAAGCTAAACAGGGAACGAGCGAGCGCATTTGTTATGCAACATTAGAGTAGGCCAGCGGGCTGCAGACAACTCTCTCTCTCTCTCTCTCTCTCTCTCTCTCTCTCTCTCTCTCCCTCACGCTCTACCGCAAAGTCTGCATAGTAACAGCCCAGAGGTGAAACTCGTCTAACCTTCTCATCGAGGACTGTACTTGTGTTTTCTCTCCTCCATTCAGTGTCTTCCTTCTACACCTCGGCTGTGTCCGAAATACTCTCTTGAGTAGGTACTTATTTTGAATAGCCTAAGTAATTAAAACATTACGTTCTATCATATAGTATGAATGTGGATGTACTACATTCGCTATGTTGTCATTATCATGTGACCTACCAGCGTCAGTTGCTCGCTTCACTGCCATTCATAAATCCTCTCCCGTGGCTTCATGGGATAGTAAACTGGATCATGCACACTTCAGAATCTCTGAATTTTGCCTAAGTATTATTTTGTCACATACTGTTTTTCGCATACTATATAGTAGGGAAGTATGTGATTTCGGATGCAGCCCTCGACTTTTTCATAGACCTTACATATAGACCCACTTTAAACCTCTTAAAGGTACAGTGCTGCCAAAATGAAAATTCTGTTATTATTTACCCATATGACTTTCTTTTCTCTGTGGTGAATTTGTGAAGAATATTCTGGAATAGTCTTTTCAGGAGGACTGGGTCAAAAATACACAAAAAGTGTGCATAAAAATGCACTTTATTCCAATTAAGTCGTCTGAAACCATTTAACTCTGTGTGACAAACAAACAAACACAAATTTAAATAGTTATTCACTGTAAATTTCATGAAGAAATAATTCTTCTGAATCATATTTATTCTATGAATCATTTGATTCAATTCACGAGAACTGAATGATCTGATTTTTAATGAATTATGTGATTTAGTTCAGAAAAAAAAATTTGAACGACTGATTTGTTCTTAGCTCACTTTGTTTTAATTTTAATGTAACTCATTTTTTTGCTTGTGCTTATACACATTCGCTCATCTTTGAGTCAGATCTTAGCGAATCAGTGCATTTGGGTCTACTTGCTTAAAAAGCATTGTATAATTATTGTATAGAAAGCAGTTTGAGTTTTTTTAATTGGGTTTAGTCTTAAATATTTGTCAGTACTAGCTGTATCAAGGTGAGTTTGGTCACAGATAGGCTGAGTAATGTACATATGCTTGCCTAGTCTTAAGGGCATTTCTGTTGAGGTTTAATGGATAAGAATGCTCAAAATCTGTTTTTAGGTTATGAAAAAGGCACAGCTAGACCTAGACATTTTCATTTGGCAAATGCAATGAAAGATTCGGGTTTTGGTCACATGACAGAGTGTTACTTTGTCCTTGTGATGCACCATTCCTAGAAGTCAGTTCGCAACTCTCAATAAGAAGCTAAAACAGCCCTACCAACTACAATTTGACTCTATCCAGACGCTACAATGTTATCAAGCCTCTTAGCATGCAATATCAACTCAGAACTCTAATGCACATTCTCTCGGTGACTCTTTATCTCTCTGTTAAAAGCCTCATGCAGGTCTGGACGACTGTGAGCTGATAAAATATGGTTGTTAATTATAGCTGGAAATCAAAGGTCTCTTTTATGAGTATGAGAGTGTGTCTGCAGACAGGCCTGATGCACCGACATAGTTTTTTTTTTTTTCATGTACGTCTCTCAGGGCTGAGGTCATACAATGTTCAGCTAAAAACAGGTGTCAAAAAGACACTTCATGTCTGCTGCAGGAAGAAATGAACCCGAAAATGATTAGTACGTCTTGTTTCCCCTTAGTTTTTTTAATTGCACTGAAATTAAGTGCTAAAATTAATCCAAGTAGGATTTTTTTCAAAGTTTCTTTGGTAAGAGATGAATCATAGACTGGCGGTTACTGGCTATGTCTCACACACACACACACACACACACACACGGGTGAACCCAAAGTCATCGGCGGTCTCCAGTTGGATGGTTTTGGTCTTTTAAGGGAAGCGGCTGTCTGTTTGATGTGGTTTCAGTGGGTTGTTCAGTAATATCAAGAGTTTTAAATCCAGCTGACTTACAGGAAAACACTTTTTACACCTCAGGGAAGCTAAATCCATTCCCAAACCGAGAGTGATGAGCGGTATGACAGGGAAAGAGGCAGAGGTCGAAGGTTAAAGGGAGGATTTGGGAGTGTTTACACTTTGAGACTGTTTAGAGATTGAACAAAGTTTGTGTGTGTGTGTGTGTGTGTGTGTGTGTATGTATGTGAGGTTCTGTGTGTGTGTGTGTGTGTGTTTGTGTGTGGTTTTGTTTGGGGGTAGGGGATAGAATATACAGTTTGAACAGTATAGAAATCATTATGTCTATGGATATTCCCATAGACGTGTGTGTGTGGCGTGTAATACTTTAGAGTAGGGTTTGGCCGAAAAAATCGGAAAAAATGAATATTTTGATATATTATATACAATATATTTGGGATTATTTGATGTATACAGTGTTGTATTTGCTTAAAATTTGCATCATGGTCATGTTCAAATTAAAATCATAATAGTGACATTCACAATGTTTCTTAATTTTATTTCACCAGCAAAATCATTGTGAACATAAAATTATAGTTAAAATGAAATTAATTGTAATCAGCTTTGTACATGTATAAAAAAACCCCCTAAATTTTGTGATTGCCTGTGTGAATCTTGAGTTGCCATTCTAGTGGTGGAGTGTGAAAGGGAGTGAGAGCTTTTGAAAGATGAGACAAGAAAAGGTCATGACCTCTCAGACTACTCTGTGATTTGTTTGGAGTCTATTCCCGTGGGACAGTCATAAATGAGATCTCTTTGTTCATGCTGATTTACTCTTTAACATCTCAACTGTGTTTCCTTCGACAGCAATGAGATTAAATGGAGACCGTAATCTCACGTTTCTCCTTTAGCATTTCAGAAAAGAATCGCAAAATTTCCTCTGCATTTCTCTTATTGATTGTTTTCCAATGATCACATGAAAATTGCCAATGAAATCCCAGGACAGCAGCTCTCAGCTTGAGTTTGTGTGTCGCAAAAGTAATCAGGCTCCCCTCACCCATGATCTAAGATAATACAACACACACACACACACACACACACACACCTCGAGACAGGCAGATCTCCGTCCTAATCCCGTAATCTCTGTAATTGCACATCTCCATAAGTAATAAACAGTGAATCATCCGTCCTGTGCATGAATGCTCTGATTTACGCTGAAACGAAGACGAACACCCATTTCCTGATCTGTGCGATTCGACGCTGAGGGCCGGAAACTCAACACCTGTTTGTTGTTGTAAGGGTGTGTTTCTTCACAATGGAGGTCACCCAGGTGCCTTTCTCTCCTCTCTCTCTCTCTCTCTCTCTCTCTCTCTCTCTCTCTCTCTCTCTCTCTCTCTCTCTCTCTCTCTCTCTCTCTCTCTCTCTCTCTCTCTCTCTCTCTCTCTCTCACACACACACACACACACACACACACACACACACACACACACACACACACACACACACACAGGTGCTGAAATCTCTTAAAGGGACAGTTCACTCAAAAATGAGAGTTCTGTCATCATTTACTCACCCTCATGTCATTCTCTTTCGTCTGTGGAACACAAAAGGAGATGTAATACTCCGGTATGAGACAAACACCCATGTAACGGGTGTTCTTTTCCATACAGACAAAGTAAATGTTGACCAGGGCCTGTCAGGCTCCAAAAAATGACCAAAAAGCATTGTAAAATAGGCCATATAACTTCTCCTTAATATTACACATCATATATAGTGCCATATGATAGGTTTGTGTGAGGAAAAGACTGAAATTTAAGTCGTTATTCACTGAAATCAAAGCTAAATCTCACTTGCACTTCAAAATGGTTTATAGTCATTTTAGGTCCACTCACCCTTTAACCATTTAAATTACAATACGTGTAATCAGTGCAGACATTCACACGAGTCCTGTAATGCCGACGGGGAATGTAACGTGTGCTGTGAAAGGAATATGTAACCGGTGACTTCCTGAGCTGTCAACTCTTCTGTCTTCACACACCTTAGCAGCACAATAGCGAAGAACACACCTTCACACACAAGCAAACAACAAACACATAATTGCATCTTGATCTGTTCACAAATGGAATTAAACAGATATGCATGCAGTTGCTAAGCGACTTTCTAGATTAAGTGATTCCCATGATGTTTTTAACAGTTGTTAGTATGTTGCTGTATAGTTATGGGGGTTGCTAGTGAGTTTTTAGTGTTTGTTAGCATGTTGGTTCATAGAGTTAGCATGTCACTGTATGCAGTTATGCAGCCTCTAAGGTTTTCTAAGTGGTCGTTATCATCTTTATGTATGGTTGAATCGTTTTTAAAGTGTTTTAAGTGGTTGTTAGCATGTTGCTGTACAGTTATGTGTATACTAGGGAGTTTGAAGAGTCTGTTTGCATGTCACTGTACAGTTAAGCAGCTGCTACGGTATTCTGAGCATGTGTTAGCATCTTTATTTATGGATAAGTAGTTCCTAAAGTGTTTTAAGTAGTTTTTTAATGTTGTTGCTCTGGAGTTTGTTGATGAGTTGCATGCTAATGTGTAATACTTAAACTTTTAGGTTTGTTCAAATCACAATGACAATCTATAATTGCAAGAGACAGTCACCTCTGTACGTTTGGTGTTGTGTTAGGTAATGTGATCCATGAGTGTTATGATCATTCCTCCAACACAAGAGCTTCAAGTGTGAAATATCCGTGGATTAGAAGTGACACTCCGGGCTCTGGAATGCCTTTCAGTGCTGCCAGGTATTTTTGTCGCTGCTTTTGTGTTGTTTCAGTGTGTGTTTTTGTGATGATGACAGCTCATCTCCTGGTGGTTAATCTCTCAGGGCAGTGCCGTCGTAGAAAGCTGGGATCCGCTTGGACTGACTTCATGCTGTTGTTCAGGGGTTGATGTCCATGGAGCCCCTGTGTAATTTTCTCTCTGAAAAATGACTGTTATGGCTTTGCCCTGCATACTCCATCCGTGACATCAAAGACATTCCTCCAGCTCACCGTGCTGTTAGATCTGCCCGCCCCACACACACTCACACACACACATGCTCTTCTCTGTGATTAGATTGATGAAAATGAGGGGTGCGTCCTCAGACGTGTCATTATGAACGCTGCTGCTCATAACTCAGACTGTGTCGTCTGTCTTTCGGAGACCTCCAGCAAACCTCTAATTACTCTACATGTGTTTAATGTCTTCACAGCAGGACTCTCTGCGTTACTCTCAGTACAGCTCAGTGGGTTTCTGCACTTTAAAGTGTCCATGTTCTGCAATGTCGTAGTGTTATACAATAACCCTCTTTTCTTCTCTTCTCTTCTCTTCTCATCTCGGCTATTCTCGTGTTAGATATTCTCTTCTCATCTCGTCTCGGCAATTCTCATCTCATCTCATCTTTTTTTTCTCTTCTAATCTCTAGTCACTACTCGTCTCGTCTCTACTCGTTTATTCTCTACTCCTCTCATCTCATCTCATCTCTTCTCATCTTTTTTATTTTTTATTTCTCTTCTCACTTCTCGGTTCGTCTCTCCTCGTTTCAACTTGTCTCGTCTCTACTTGTTTATTCTCTTCTCTTCTCATCTCATCTCATCTTTTTGTCTCTTATCCCTAGTCACTTCTCGGCTGGTCTCTTCTTCTCTCTTCTCTTCTCGTTTCATCTTGTCTTGTCTCTTCTCTACTCGTTTATTCTCTTATCAACTCTTCTCATCTCATCTCATTTCATCTTTTTTTTCTCTTCTAATCTCTAGTCACTACTCGTCTCGTCTCTACTCGTTTATTCTCTTCTCTGCTCTTCTCACCTCATCTCGTCTTTTTTATTTCTCTTCTCACTTCTCGGCTCGTCTCTTCTCGTTTCACCTTGTCTCGTCTCTACTCGTTTATTCTCTTCTCTTCTCTGCTCTTCTCATCTCATCTCTTCTCATCTTTTTGTCTCTTATCCCTAGTCACTTCTCCTCTCGTTTCATCTTGTCTCATCTCTTCTCTACTCGTTTATTCTCTTATCAACTCTTCTCATCTCATCTAGTCTCATCTTTTTTTATCTCTTCTAGTCACTTCTTGGCTCAGCTTGTCTTGTCTCGTCTCTTCTCTTCAAAAAGTTACACTTGATGTAAAAGTCCTTTGGTTCCCACGTTAGTCTCATGAATATCTGGTGTCTCATGCTTTCAGTGGAGTCTGTCTCTCCATGGCAGCGCTGAGAAACATCTAAAGCAGATTATTCTCATAAAGCCCTCAGACCCTCCTGCGCTCCACACTCTCTCCTGGAGCCCTCGTCTCTTTCTCCACGTCCCGCTGACTCTCGTCTTCAAAGGGCCTTCAAACAGCACTGTGACTCCGACCCGAATCCAACAGCTCCTCCCTGATGTTCGGCTTTGTCTCCCTCTCACAATCCTCCCATAACTGCGAGAGACGTTATGTAACCGTATTACACAGAGAAAACACAGAGCGTAACCCTGCCCTGCTCGCTGGATACAGTCAGAAGAGAAGACACTTTAAAAGTGAAAACACTCACATAATGCCACAGTAAAACTTTCCATTTTACGTTTCCTTGGAATAAGTGCTGGAAAGCGCAGCCAGAGAGGCCTGTCATCAGGAACGAGAGTGCAGGAAAGAGGGAGGGAAAGGATTTAAGAGCTACAAGGAATTTCAATTTCCAGAGTACTTTGCTGAGGGCGACCGACCAACCAACCGACCAACCCACCAGTGTTAATAATGTGCATCTGATAAAACACACACACATGCTTCCAGCCCATAATATCTCTCTGATGTCATTACATGATAAATCAGTTCTTTAGAAGAGTCGAACCGTTGACACGGCGACCCTGTGTTTACTGTGCATCACAACTGTTTAAATCTAAATTACCTGTTTATTTCTAATTCTTCTGGAAAACGTACTTAAACCAGTCTAAGCTGTTTTCAGGGGAATTTTGAGCAGCCGTTTATGCTTAAGAACTACCTGGCTGTCCAGCTAAACCAGCTAAGACCAGTAAACCAAACAACTGGAGCAAGAAACCTTGACTACTAACAATATAAGTTGTCTTAAAAGCATAAAATGCTACAAAAGTGTGGAATATGTCCTTTTTAAAAGTCTCAAATCCCACTAAACCATGTGGGCCCTCACGACCCGTAACCCAGCCCAAGGTGCCAGTTAGTGGGTCTCTGGAATAAAGCAAACTCCCTTTATTCATCCGAGTTAAAAGCCCGCCTTTATAAATCATTTTTATGAGCAAACCAGTTCCGAGGCCGAAAAACAACACCTGTGGAAGTGAGCAGAAAAAAGAGGGAGGGAAAGCACTCGGGTGAAGCTGCCAGAGCTTCAGTGAAATTTCTTCAGTAAATTTGTGACATTGCATTCGGTCCCTGAAATCTTACACCATTTTTATATTATCGTTGAATTGTCTATTTGTTTTTACACTGCTTAGATGTAAGATGCAAATACTATGGTTTTACACAGATAGACAGATACAGTACAGAGACCCTTAAAGTGACTTTTGCACATTAAAAAAAAAACTATATTAAAGATGTATATTTTCTGGACAACAAGTTTTAAAATCGTATGTATTTGTTGCTTCTCAAGTTGATGCAGTATGAGGGCGGGGCCTGGACTCATGGTTTGTGGGCTGGGCCTGGACTCATGGTTTGTGGGCTGGGCCTGGACTCATGGTTTGTGGGCTGGGCCTGGACTCATGGTTTGTGGGCTGGGCCTGGACTCATGGTTTGTGGGCTGGGCCTGGACTCATGGTTTGTGGGCGGGGCCTGGACTCATGGTTTGTGGGCTGGGCCTGGACTCATGGTTTGTGGGCTGGGCCTGGACTCATGGTTTGTGGGCGGGGCCTGGACTCATGGTTTGTGGGCGGGGCCTGGACTCATGGTTTGTGGGCTGGGCCTGGACTCATGGTTTGTGGGCTGGGCCTGGACTCATGGTTTGTGGGCTGGGCCTGGACTCATGGTTTGTGGGCTGGGCCTGGACTCATGGTTTGTGGGCGGGGCCTGGACTCATGGTTTGTGGGCTGGGCCTGGACTCATGGTTTGTGGGCGGGGCCTGGACTCATGGTTTGTGGGCGGGGCCTGGACTCATGGTTTGTAGGCGGGGCCTGGACTCATGGTTTGTGGGCTGGGCCTGGTCTCACGGTTCACAGAAGGGCCTGAAAGGTTTGCGGTTCTCCGCTGGTCTGCGGTATCTCAAAACTCCAGCAGATCAGCGACCGGACAGTCTGTGGTCAGTCACGGCTTTGACAGGCGGTGTACATTTTTTACCGTGCTGTCTCAGGCATCCCTCATGAGTCGGCCCATATGAATAAATGCTGGCTGCCTGCTAGTCTGAGCCACAACAACATTCCTGTTTTTTTTCCTCTCTCTCTTTCAGTCTTTCCTCTGTTGTCGGATTATCTGCAGCGCTGTTTGTTCAGCCTATGAGATCTAGCACGCTTTCTCTCACCTTTTGACCCCACGCGTTGTGTGTGAATATGTGCCACAAGCACCTTTTGACCCTATCGCGTTCACGTTCCTGTTGAGGGGGAACAGAGCTGTTTCCTGAATGAATGTCACTCTGGGCGCTGTTGGTGTTGTTGGTTTTGGTTCTGTAATCGGCCCGACAGTTAAATGTGTGTGCAGGATGTCTGAGATCCTTCCAGACGATTCCACTGCTTCAAACTGACTTGTTTCCACTCAAACTGATGCCAGACCACACCAGTGGATTCTCCTTTCCATATACACATATGTGCTTAGATTACTTTACCCTGTAATGGGCAGGCGATCGCCGTGAGTCTCATGATGCATATAGAAAATGAAGCCTGTTTTAGGACTATTATGTTTTTTTGCATTTTCATGACAAGCATAATTCACTCCTATTTCTGTAATGCAGTAATGGAAATGCTCCTGTCCAGATAATTGTTTTAAATAAAAAAAATGATTGGTCTGTATCAGATTATTATTATTATATATTTCTATATACGTTTTATTATTATATTATTTATAATAAGTATTATTAATTGAAATTATTGCATTTAAATTTATTTTAAAGCAAGCACATTTAAATGCAACATATGTATTATTGTTGTTGTTATTCATATTCATTATTTAAATTAAGTGAAAATGTAAAAAATATATTTTCTGTAATAAATGCTCATCAAATTTTCATGAGAATTTTCCCCAAAATATGAATACTTATATATATTCTGCCTACAATTATTTCTGATACAACACACACACACACACACACACACACAGGCTTTTGTCCTATATTGCAGCCCTTATAAACAGTGATGAATGTTGTAAGACCGTCTGTTATGACCCTCTTCACTCTATCTGTGTTCTGAATGACAGTGTCGAGTGTCAAACTCCTGCCAACAGGACGAGGGAATTTCTGCCTTCTTCTGATTTTACTGCTTTAGATAAAATAAGAGAAAGAGAGAAAACGTTAGATGTGAGAGTAAGCTAAATTCATGCATTTTCCAATAACTTCACATTGTGTTTTTTAATCTTCCTCGCTCTCATATTCTACTGGTGTAATGTTACATTTTGGCCCTGAAGTCCATTGACAGTGTTAGCCAAGGTTTCTTGCACCAAAAAGCCATAATTTAGTTTTAATGGCCATATTCTAGTCTCTCTGATCCTTTAAACAAGTTTTTTTGTTGTTGTTGCTACTGTGCCTTTAAGACTCTCGGTGTGCCAGCATAGTTCAGGCTTCCTGTAACTTTTGACCAATTCATATTTATGACATTTTTTGGGATGAGATCTTTTTAACACAGATTGCATTTACAAAGAAGTCTACACAGTATGTCAAATTCCTACATTGCAAAACTGTGCAGATTTTTTTGTGCATTCTAAGAAACATTTGCTCTCTCTTTAGCTTTACATTCAATGCCCCATTTCTCTTTTTCCGATTCTGTCATTCCTTCTGTGGCTGTGGCACCAGAACAACCCCTCATTATAAATGCATTAGCCTCTGTCTGTATGTCCACTTCCTGTCAGTCTTTTTTGCACTGATGCTCATGATGATGTGTTATGTGCAACATGATACGGGACAGAATCAGGGGTGAACGGTCGCAGCGTTTCAGCAACGTGTGCGTTGAAATCACACATGCACGAACTAGCATGCTATTCTGGATAATCTTTTGATTTTTGAATATGAAACTGGAGAACAGTCATGCAATGCTTGACACATACACACACTTACATCTGTGTGCAGTAATCATATGGGAACTTCCCGAGATATCTGAGACACATACTAATATCACGGATCATCTATGAAGCTAAACTGGGGATTTCTGTCCTTCTCTGTCTCGCTCCTTCGCTTTCACACCCTCCTGGAGCTGTTGGTGAATTTGGAGCGTAATCAGCCGTCCGTTGATGGATCGCTCTCACACATACACAAACATACACATAGTCTTATTCTGTTTCTCATTGCTTTATTTGTTCTCATGTTGGATGATGGGATGACATGATGTAACTTCCCAAAGTTCCCCTCGAGGCCTTGGAGTTTCCCACAACACAAGCATCTGGCGTCCCGATAACCGCAAAGTTCACTTTCTCATTGGATGTTCTTCAGTTAAATTTGGAATTAAAGGAATAGTTAGGTTGCACTTTCTAGACATTCTACCAACTATAAGTAACTTCAAGCTACTTCGTGTCAACTAACTCTCATTAGAGTATTAGTAGACTGTATTAGACTGAAGTAGACTGGTAGGGTTAGGGTTAGTAGAATAAGTTCACATGTAGTTGCAAAGTTACTTGTTGTCAGTAGAATGACTGTTGATGGAGCATCAGAATAAAGATTTAGCAATACTTACAGTATAATGACTAGTAGTTGACATGTAGTTGCAAAGTTATTGATAGTGTGTAAAATGTCTGGTGGAGCATTGAAATAAAGTGTAACCTAACTATTTCTTTAAATACACTGAAAAATATCCAATGAGAAAGTGAACTTGCTTTAAGGACCCATCAGCCGGCGCCATTTAGAGTTTCACGACAGAACTTGGTATTCCAAGTCTTCTGAAGACATGTTATCTTTGTGTAAAGTACAGACCAAAATATAAGTCATTAAGTATGTTATATGGAGTATGACCTTTTTTGGGTGAACTATTCCTCGATCTCTCTATTTCCAGAGAATATGACAAAACCCGGGTCAGTTCAAGTCAAATCAGATTCAAATCAGTTCTAACTTAGTCATTTGTATAAATATTGCATCTAGTATTTATTTTTTATTTTTTTCATAAAACTGGCACAGTTTTTTTATGATAGTTTCTTCTCTCACTGAATATTCAAGTTTCAAGTTTGTATTTATTTCTATAGCACATTTAAAAACAGCAAACATGGCTGACCAAAGAGCTGAACAAAACACAAGATAAAGAGACAAGGACAAACCACACATTCATGACAAAAACTCACAATGAATTAAAAGCTAAAGAAAAAAAGTAAGTTTTAAGAAAAGATTTAAAAATAGTTAAAGACTGTGCCGATCTGATGTAAACCGGAAGGCTGTTCCACAGCCTAGGGCCGGCAATAGCAAAGCTAAAGCGGCAATAGCAATAGCATTCATTCAGTAACGTTTTATAATATGATATGTTTGTTGTCAACTGTTAATGAGCTCATGACTGACTGCACTGACACTATCGGATGAGAACGAGAACAGAATTTGAACTGAATTAAGCTGGATGACGCTATTCTGCTTTATATCTAAATCAAATTAGTTGAATTTTGCAACATCAACACTGACACATTGAATCAACATTGAACTGACTCAAAGTAAATAAAGACACTATTGTCTTCTGTAGAGCTGCTTATCTGAATTTAACTAATTTCATAACTGATCAACTTTGCATGGTTATTGAACTGAACTGAATCAACACTGAATAATGACGCTATTGTCTTCTGTAGAGCTGCTTATCTGAATTTAACTAATTTCATAACTGATCAACTTTGCACGGTTATTGAACTGAACTGAATCAACACTGAATAATGACGCTATTGTCTTCTTAGAGCTGTTTTACTGCCAAATTTGAATTGGTCTCACATCCGAAGTTTGCGTCATTGATTCTGTTATTTTCGTGTTTATACTGTGCAGCTGCTTTGAAACAACCTGCATTGTATAAAGCATTGTATAAATAAAGATGACTTGACAGTTTTCACAGATCATACAAGTGGACTTGATAGGAGGCGTTGTGTTATAAATAATAGAGCATGCCTACATTTCAAAACGAATACTATCTAGTCTGTGTTTGTTGCTGAGTATCCCAGGTCTTGGAAAACGGATCCCCAGGACTCAATATTGAGTCGAGTCTGCTCTATGAGCTCTCCCACTATTAGGAAAACAGCAAAGATCAAAGGAAGAAGAGAAGAAGGGAGGGAAAACAAAACGACTACAACCACCATGTATTCCATTTTATCCCAGACCATTAATACTCTATTAGAGTCATCAAATGTGGTTGTACAACACCCCGGGGAGTTCGCCAACTAAACATGACGTTAACAGGGTTTTTGCTTCTCTTTCTCTCTCTCTCTCTCTCTCTCTCTCTCTCTCTCTCTCTCTCTCTCTCTCTCTCTCTCTCTCTCATTTTTTCTTGTTTCTCAAACTTTGGAACGTAGCTTGGATATGTTTCTGGAAACCAAAAATCGTCGTAGTTCCACATAAGGGACAGTATAAACACAACTAAAATAGTTACATGTGTTGTGTGTGTATTTTTAGTGGAAGACAGACAGAAACAGGCCACTGTCATAATCCAATATGAAAGGAAGACGCAGCGTTTCGTTTAATTTGATTGGCCGGACATGTGGATTCTATTTTATCCGCGCAGAGGAGGACAGCTGGATATCAGTTTTTAATATATGGAATGCTTTGGGATGAGTTAGATCATTGGCGTTTTTTTTAATCTAGTTAATTCATTTTGATGGCGTTCGTAGGACAGGCGGGAACTGTTATGGATGGGGTACCGCAAGAACATGTCAAAGCTCACGTTGTCTCTGCATGGCGCTCCACAAATTGAGCTGTGTGCTTTCGGGTGAAGATGTTTTGATCGATCGGATCAGAAGTGGACGACGCTAAATACAGGTGTAAACGGGGTCTAAAATGTTTTGAGCTTGTCCACTTTCGACCACTTCCAGAGGTAGACGAAAACGCATTCGACCGGATTGCTTTCGTAGTGACACGCAGCGACAAAGTCACTGGCACTGAATGCAGCTTTAAAGGGTTAGTTCACCCAAATTTTTTATTTCTGACCATTTATCACTCATGTCGCTTCGAACCTGTAAGACTTTCATTCATCTTTCAAACACAAATAAAGATATGCAAATAAGAGATTTATGTCCCCCCATTGACAGCTACTCAACTACCATTTTGATGCTTCAAAAAGTTCATAAAGAGATCGTAAAACTAATTCTTTGCTGAGTTTTGTCAGTTTTGTGTGTCAAATCATCTATTGTCATGATGATGCAACAGTCTGAATAGAATAAAATCAAGCTATCTGATTGCATATCTTGCATGCAATAACAAATCAAACCCAAAGTTTTTTGGCCTTATATGAATGCCAGTAAATCCAAATGTTGTTGGGCCACCAACATATCTTTGTGTGTGTGTGTGTGTGTGTGTGTGTGTGTATTCCAGAAGAAAGAAAGTCATGCAGGTTTGGACAACATGTGAGTGAGTAAATGATATGGGTGTAACAAAACACCAAAGGCTTTAGATACAAAGACAGGGCACTCATATTACTGTGAATGGGAGAAAGTGCAACGCACAATATGGCGGAATAAGTCCCGCCTTCTAAATAAATGAGCCAATCGCCAATTCGTGAAGTCATTGCATCACTGCAACTGCTGTTAGAAGCTCCTGGCTCTTATTGAAAAAGTCAGTGTTCTGAGATGTGAGCTTATGACTACACATTAGCCTGAAAAATGCATTTTTTTGTCATGATTTGAGCGTTTAGAAACAATATTTATGAGACAGTTGTTGCAATTTCAGTTATGAAATGTAATGGTAAGCTTGGTGAACATGGTTTGGAGAATTTGATGTTTCCCTATTCAAAGAGATAAGAGCTGTACTTGCATGACTTTCTGCCTGAGAGACATTTTAAAGATGGCCGCCGAGTGAGATGACTTGCCTTAAAGGAACTTTGCAATACACTCATGCCACAATTCGGGTTAATACAAGATAGTGATCTCACAATATTTTAAGCCAAAATAGAATTAAAATGCCAAGTTTTGTTAACTATAACTTCTAAGACATGTTTAAACAGTACTGTTCATTAAATTACTAAATTTGGTATTGCATCAGGACTTGAATATGGTTGTATGGACTTGGTGTATTCATAATTTGCTTAACTAAAAATACAAAATTATGTTAGACACATATGCTTGCACTCTGTCCCTGACTACATAAATTTAAAAAGTTTTAAATATGATAATTTATTAAATGTATTTTATTTTTAATTTAATAAATATAGAAGCTCAATTGTGTAATCTTCTGGGTTTACCATATTTGATTCGCCATTGCAATATTTCATTCTAAATTTAAATGGTAAACTCTACATGATACATATTGTCACTATCCCTGATACACATTATTGCATTTTGGTTTTTGATATATTGTGACACTATGGGCCCTATCTTGCACCCAGCGCAATTGACTTTGTACACCGATGCATGAATCATTCCTATTTTGCTCCCGCGCACAGCGGACTTTTCCCTCCACAGACGCACGCCGGTAAAGTGAACTTGCGCTCCCGGGGGTGGTGCAGCGAAAAGAGGAGGCGTGTTTCGACGCAAACGTTCCCTGATGCTATTTTGCAGGTTTAGAAAACAGTTCCGCCATTGACCAGGAAAAACCTAGTATAAAGTCAGTGGCGTGTCGCGCATGTTATTCATATGCTATTTTAAGGGCGTATGCTTGGCCATAATCAATGTAGCGTGTGCACAACGCTCATACACTTTGCTTATCTCATCTACACAGAAGCAGCAGTTTTCATTTTTGCAAATCATACATTATTAAAGGAAAAATATTAACACACGAGGGAAATCATTGTTGTGTCCATGAAGATGACCCATTTTAGATTTGCGTCAGGCGCAAGAGTCATTTATCCCGCCGGTATAATAGCAACAGCGCCCAAGACCCGCCCACAAAGTTACTTGCGTTTCGCGCTTGATACTTGCGTTTCAGATCGTTCAAATAGGGCCCAATATATTGTTACATTAGTCAATTATTTTTGAGTGAACTACCACTTTAAGTATGTTGAAAATAAAGTAGAATATGATTCTTGAAAAGCAGCGCAGAGTCAGTAAAATCACTCATTGGCATTGTAGCTCTCAGCACATTGTTCAGAATGACTCCCATGAGCCAGTTTGGCACGAGAAGCAAGACTTTGGGCTCCACTGAGGATCAGAGCGTGTGGTTCTCTCTCTCTCTCTCACACACACACACATATGCACAATACAGTTATGAATACATAAGTCTTGATTTTGGCTTGACTGAAACAGTGTGCAGTCCCAGTATTATCCTTGCCTTTAGAACATCTTGTCTGGAGGCTTTCACATGAGGAGAGTGATTACAAGTCTGAATGAATCTCAAAGGCATTATTTGTCATGCCTGCTAGCTTGTGCTCATTAGTGAGCGGATAACAACTCGTTAAGAGTTTTTAGACTGTTTCTAATGACGTGCAAGTTGTACATGTTCTTGAGTTGTACACTGTTAGACGATCGGTGAGTTTGATGTCGCATGTTTTCATGTGTTGTAGGGTTGTGTGACATTCAGAATTGAATTGAGAATGCCTTTCATTATCCGATTCAATTCCTTGATTTGAATTGAGGTAGCAAACATGAATATGAATATTAAGTAGAATTAAAATTTGTTGAAATTCACATAACTTTAGCTACATAACTTGAAGAAAGAAGTTATGAAGTTAACAAGAAAGAAAGAAAAGAAGGAAGGAAGGAAGGATGGAAGGAAGGATAGATAGACAGATGGGTAGATAGATGGATGGATGGATGGATGGATGGATGGATAGATAGATAAATGGATAGATAGATGGATGGATGGATGGATGGATGGATAGATAAATGGATAGATGGATGGATGGATGGATGGATGGATGGATGGATGATGGATGGATGGATGGATAGACAGACAGATGGGTAGATAGATAGATGGATGGATGGATGGATGGATGGATGATGGATGGATGGATGGATAGATAAATGGATAGATGGATGGATGGATGTATGATGGATGGATGGATAGATAGATAAATGGATAGATGGATGGATGGATGGATGATGGATGATGGATGGATGGATGGATAGATAGATAAATGGATAGATGGATAGATGGATGGATGGATGGATAGATAGATAAATGGATAGATGGATGGATGGATGGATGATGGATGATGGATGATGGATGGATGGATGGATAGATAGATAAATGGATAAATGGATGATGGATGGATGGATGGATAGATAGATAAATGGATAGATGGATGGATGGATGGATGGATGGATGATGGATGGATGGATGGATAGATAGATAAATGGATAGATGGATAGATGGATGGATGGATGGATGATGGATGGATGATGGATGGATGGATGGATGGATGGATAGATAAATGGATAGATGGATGGATGGATGAATGGATGATGGATGGATGGATGGATGGATGGATGGATGGATGGATGGATAGATAAATGGATAGATAGAATTTTGCATTTGCATAATAAAATTGGCACAAATAGCTTGAGTTTTAGATCTTTTAAATGAGATGTTGTTTGACTTCCATTGTTAGCGCTTTACAGTACACTCGTTTTTTATTTTTCATAAACTGAGGGAGGAATCAAATACTTTTCTGAAATCATCAACAACATAGCATAACAACATTCCTTTATTATTTTGACAACCATTTCCAGAAGCCGACTACAGTATGAAGGATGTGACACAGGACACGAGTGGCGTGACATGCGGCGTTTGTGTTTAGCTTCATGGTGCTGCTAACTTCTATAGTTAGAGGCAAACCTGTCAGAGGAGAGTGACGTAGCGCTTTCAGCTGTGTGCTATTCATGTGCGCTCACAAAGACACGGGAATGAATGAGAACTTCACCACTAGTCATGCAAGCTATAGAGCTCACAGGCTGGTTGTTATGTTGGGATTAGATTCACTCAGAAGGCTTGAATAGTGTGAACACAATAATGTGGAGGTGGCCGTTACGTTTAGGTGTATAGCTGCTACACACAGGCAATGCAGTCACACACTCCAGCGGTAATGCTACGCGCATATAGCACTTGGCCAAAATACCGTGTTAACAGATGAACATACGTATGTGTCAGAGAGAGAGAGAGAGAGAGAGAGAGAGAGAGAGAGAGAGAGAGAGTAAGCATCCCAGTTGATGGTATCTAGCTTTGGCTGCTCATCAGAGAGAAATCTTAATTCCTACGGGAATGTTGCTTTTATGTTTTGATAAAACATGGCCACGGTACATATCCAGACGTATTGGCTAGTTACGCTTTCACTATTACACTGTTACACCCAGTCTGAGCTGCCAGAGACCTGACTCTGTTTTGTGGCTTCTGCTGCCTTTGTTTTTCGGGGCTCTGATATTGTTCTTGGAAAAAGTGAAGCCCTGCTGACTCACTTTCGGGAAAACGCGTGTGAGAGTGTGTGTATATATTTGTCTGTCTGTGTGTGTGTGTGTGTGTGTGTGCATGTTATGTCACAGGCTAGAGCCATTGTTTTACTGTTGCTAGCAGACTCAACATCAGCTGTGTTCAGGAGAGACACTCTGTGTGTGAAAAATGTTTTTTTATTTTTGTTAAACTGACTATTTTAGGTTAGGAACAAAGTCGGTGATGTGCAATGTTGGGTGACTTTACTTTTAAAAGTAACAAACAAAATGATACAAATTACAATAAGTACATTGAAATGCATCTTGAGCAGGTTTTTGCATAGTCGCTGAACTGATGAAGCATTTTAAGTAACTGATGACTTTTTAAATGATGAATTATTGTTTTAGGCTCACTGAAATATTTTACATGTAAACAAGTACATGTAAATCTACTTACTGTCATTTTAAGTAGCAGTAAAACTAGCAGCTAACAATTAGTTGAGCGGTATTGTGTTAATCCAAATGGTAAGTTACATTATTTCATTGTTTCATTGTTACTTTTTATGGGAAATAATACATAACTAGAAAGTTACGTTGGCAACACTTTACTATAAGGTCTCATTAGTTAATGCCTCAGCTAACATAATGTATTAGTAAATGTCACATTAACTAAGGTTGATAAATGCTTTAGACGTATTGTTCATTGTTAGTTCATGTTAAGTTAGCTAATGTTAACAAATGATTCCTTATTGTAAAGTGTTACCGTTACGTTACTGTTACTTCTATTAAAATTTAAAATTTGTGGCTTTGTTGGTTTTTAGAGGAAGTAATGTGTTACTATCTCAGGTGTTATGTTGTAACTTCTAAAAATAATATGTTGCTATACAGTTACTTCTAATAAAAAGTAACACATTTTGTTTCATTGTTGTTTTTGAATAGGAATGAACTAAATTTGCATGGTATAAATTCAAAAAGTGATTCAAAATTTGTACCATATATATATATATATATATATATATATATATATATATATATATATTATTTATTTTTTACAGGAAGTAACGCTACATTCTCAGGTGTTAAAAATAATGTTGAATTAATGTTACGTCTAATTGTTTATTTGTTACTTTTGTATAGAACATAAGTTACTGTAGATACTCTGGTATTATGGTATAATATATTTATATTTATATTTATATTTATATTTATTCATTTAGCTTACAAATGGGGAATACAGAATAAAGTGATTCATCTTACATGAGAAGTATAACAATAGCAATTAAAGTTTCAAACATTGTCCAGATAAAAGTAAATGGTTACGTTTTCATTACTCCTAATACAATTCACAATTATACATTAAGGTATATTACTGTAAATGAGATGTTTCAGATCAGAACATAAATGAGAATTAGTGAGCCTTACTCGCAAACACACACGCATTTTTGCTTGCTGTTAACATCTCGTGGGCGACGTGTTCTCTAATGAAACCTATGCCACTGTTCCCAGATGTTCCCATAGGGAGGTTTTGTTAGGCGTATCTAACTTCTGGGAATAATATTGTCCCTAAATTACAACTAAATAAACCCACACACTGACTCCTCAGCATATTCTCACACACTTCTGAATCCGTTTCCAGCACTAGCCAGACGGCTGTAGGAAAACCCCTCGACTCCCAGCACCACAGACGGCTCGTGTTGTTGTGAGAGACAGAGAGAGTTTAGAAGGAGAGTTGGCAGGACAGGCATCCCTAAACAAAAGGGGGCTGGAGAGGAGCGCGTGATTGTGCAAGTTTAATTCAAAGCAGGTTTGATGTTGCAACCGTCTCCAGCCTCTCTCTCTGTGTGGAGCGGTCGAGCAGCTGGCGGCCTGAGGAGAGAGACGTGTGAGGCCTGAAGTTTGGGACATGTCTCAGGGGGATTTGGGTTGTTTATTCCCAGGGACAGAGGGTGTAATTATATACCATAGAAACACATTCATTAATAAAGCGAAAGGGATTTATAAAGATTAGCTGTTTTCACAAACCAGAACTCATCTTCAACAGTAGAGATGCTGTATTTCACCTTAGACTGTGCACCTTGTTTGATCGTTTAGCTGATGAAACATTTAAAATGCATCTGTGTGTGTGATGCCGTTACATTACTGACCGTTTTATGGCACTTTGTCTGTGCCATAGAATTTAGAAACTAAAATTTAGTTATTATCTATACACATGTTAACAGTTTAACTTACTTTAACTTTTCTTTTCGAGCTGTTGCTCAACCATGACAGTAGGAAAGCTTAAAGAAAATAGTTGGTAATTAAATCAAATATAAATATTAGATGAAAAAAGAAAATTGAAATATTGCCTTGGCAGACTAACTGAAATCAGTTTTAGTTGTCGTAGGCTAATAAAATTACTATAAAAAAAGCTATGGAGCCATTTAAAAAAATAGTAAAAAAAGAAAAGAAAAAAAGATTAAACTCAAATAAAAATTAAACCTGGGCATATACAAATAAAAGATGATTTAAAATATAAATACATACTGTAATAGTATATAAATGATACTTAGTAGCTTCAACGTGTTGTTTATGTGTTCATATAAAGTACAGTATGTTTGGACATATTGAACAAACTTTATTTTTTATCTCTCATAGCCTCATTTATGTGTGGGCTTATTAGACTAAATATGGAGTCTATTTAGTCTGGTAGTCTGTAAAGTTTGGGAACTGTTGGTGTGCCTTTAAGGGGATAGTTCGTCTTCCTGGTCAGTCTTCGTAGAGGTCAGCGGGGGTCAAGGCTGGATGCCAGTGTGCTCACATTGGAAAGTCATTCAGGTCATCCTAGAGGAAAGGTTCACTCTACAGGCAGTTTGTCATTTCCGTTATGAAACAGACAAGAATGAATTAGCTAATAATAATTTGCATTCATCACGCACTTCTCTGTTTTAGCTGTTCACAGGTCAAAAGTTAATGACTTAGTAATCATTAAAGGTGAAGCCTGCTATTTATTTGACATTAAAGTGCCCCTAAAGGTTTCTGATTTTGTTTTGACATCTCCTACAATACGTTTACATGCATCCAAGGTCAAAAAACTCTTTCATTTTCTCATAATATACATTGCAGCATCAGCTCTACTCTCACAGTGTCTGAAACAGTTCAATAAAGGATTCAGTCTCTCTAAACTCCTCCTTTCAGAGAGCTTCTCTGCTGTGATTGGTCAGATGGCTCAATCTGTTGTGATTGGTCTATTCTGCTGTGATTGGTCAGATAACCAAGTATGTTGTGATTGGTCTATTCTGCTGTGATTGGTCGGATGGCTCAGTCTGTTGTGATTGGTCTACTCTGCTCTGATTGGTTAGATGGCTCAGTCTGTTGTGATTGGTCTACTCTGCTCTGATTGGTCAGATGGCCTAGTCTGTTGACTCTGCTCTGATTGGTCAGATGGCTCAGTCTGTTGTGATTGGTCTACTCTGCTCTGATTGGTCAGATGGCCTAGTCTGTTGACTCTGCTCTGATTGGTCAGATGGCTCAGTCTGTTGTGATTGGTCTACTCTGCTCTGATTGGTCAAATGACTCAGTCTGTTGTGATTGGTCTACTCTGCTCTGATTGGTTAGATGGCTCAGTCTGTTGTGATTGGTCTACTCTGCTCTGATTGGTCAGATGGCCTAGTCTGTTGACTCTGCTCTGATTGGTCAGATGGCTCAGTCTGTTGTGATTGGTCTACTCTGCTCTGATTGGTCAGATGGCCTAGTCTGTTGACTCTGCTCTGATTGGTCAGATGGCTCAGTCTGTTGTGATTGGTCTACTCTGCCCTGATTGGTCAGATGACTCAGTCTGTTGTGATTGGTCTACTCTGCCCTGATTGGTCAGATGGCTCAGTCTGTTGTGATTGGTCTACTCTACCCTTATTGGTCAGATGGCTCAGTCTGTTGTGATTGGTCGACTGCTTACAGCGCGTGTTATAAACCAAAGTCTGCAAAAGTAACTTCATTTATCTGCACTTTGATCTTTGAAACTTTGCAGACCTTTTACATTCACAAACAACTGTATTACACACGACATAAAAGGCAATATTCGAAGAAGCATAATAGAGGCCCTTTAAAAGGCTTTTTGTCAGCGCTTAAACTAAAGTATCAGTACAAAATATTGTTCTGTTTGAGAATCCTGACCAGCCAGAAATTACACACTTTACCTTTAATAAGACAATAATCAGTCTAATGATTTTGATATTTATTTCAAGCTGAAACTAAGTTAGTTTGCACTTTTATAAGTACATAATGAAACAACTCGCTTTTGTTTGGAATCTACTGATTTTCCCTCCTTTTCCAATAAACCTCTTGTTTCATCTCCTCTCATGTTTCTGTCTTCCCGGTCCTCCCATCCTTTCATAACCGAGAGTGTGTGAGTGTAAGTGTGGGAGAATGCCACTAAAAGTCCCCTCGGGCTAAAGGCGGGTGTGGGGTCCCATCTGTCCCGCACAGATGGCTGATGTGTTGGGTTAACAGAGCAGTTCAACCTGCCTGTCTCTGGGTCGTCTGTCACGTCTGATCTCAGCTGGGTCTGGTCTGGAATCTGAGGGTCTAATCTGATCTGATCAGGTCTGGAAAGTGTGTTCATGTGTAAGAGGTGTGACAGTGTAATTGAAACCAGTCTTAGAAAGTGCAGTACAGGTTTTACATAATCCCATTACCTCACTACCTGTTTATTTGTTCATTCATTGACTTCGTTTGCATGTTTCCACTGATCGAATGAACAAGTCACATCAAGTTGATATCTTAAAACACTGTTTGACTGAAGGGCGACACAAGCTTCCTCGATGTGTGATTTGTGTGTAATACTGTTGACATTGGGTCCCGGCCAGAACAACGACTGGAATTGGCACAGAAAAACAGAAAGATTGAGAATAGGATTGCAAGTGAAACCGATAAACAGATATGGGGTGGGGGATATAAGGGCCTCTCTTGCCCCCAAAAACAATGACCCACCTCAGCCCATTGCTCTAGATATCCTCCTGTCGGCCCCTCAGCGGGCGGATTACAATAATAAGCACCTTACAGTTTGATGAGGGGTTGAGGAGGGCTCCTGTGGTCACCATTCACTTCTGCTGTGAACATTTGACCTAGTTCAATCACAACAGTCTCTATTATCATAGAGCTGTGGGTTTTAAACTGGGGGATCTGAAGGAAATGTGAAACTTTATATGATTTTATAAATGATTTTCGATATCTTTTATATATACAAACACAAAATGTATTAATTTGTATTATTGATATACATTATACTGAAATATATATACTGTATGTATGTGTATATATGTATATGTATATATATATATATATATATATATATATATATATATATATATATATATATATACACACAATATTTTCTTCTTTATAAATTTAATGATAAATATATATAATTCTTAGATGGTTTACGTGTTAACTTAAGATGTTATGAGCACTAAAATGTATATCCAAAATGTTTTTACTTTTTATTTTATGTATTTAAAAATGTTTATATAATATATTATAATTATTTTATTTTTTATCATTTAAAAAAATATTTTTAATATTTGTATTTTTATCTATTATTATATATATATTATATGTTATATATATAATATAAAAATAAATTAATCTGTATTAATAAAAAATACAAATTTAGGGATATATTTTCCAGATAATATTTAATATGTTGAGTATGAGTATTTATGATGTATTGATGAGATATATTATGATATATTACGAAATATAATGAGTATTTGGGTTTAGTGCAATAATTCTTTAATAGTTTGATCATAGGAGAAAACATGTTTTTATATGATCACACACATGATTCTGTCCCCGTATAAATAAGTCTTTCTAGATGAAAGCCTCGTGACCTAAGTTAATCGTAGAGACGATGCTTTTATGAAACGCTGTCCAGATTATTTACTAAATTGCTGTTGTTGCATTAAAGAAAACTTGACTGAAGGGGTTATAGCTTGTTAGAGCAGTGATATTGACATACTGACACTATATGGTGCACATGTACAGTAAGTCATGCAGTTCAAGTCCAGCTTTTTGTCCTGATCCCCTTCTCCCTTCAATTTCCTGCATTGGAATCCCATAGTCAATGGTTAACAGCTGCTTTACTCTTTCTTGACTTCTTCGATTAAATTTTGGCTTGAGGGAAGCGGTCAGTCAGTCGTTTCTGACTTTAATGGGCTCTACAGTATACTAGCATTGGCGCCCAGGTAGTGGTGATATTTTAGCCAGACCTTTACTTAATAAACTAATTCCTTCTGGGAAATACGGATGTAAGTTAATGATTCCTGAGATGTTTAGACAGAGGTTGGCAGCGTGCGAGGATCCCTGCCGTCGACCTGTCTGTCTCGGGAAAATGGATTTCAAGGTACCTGTGGCGGGGCATGACAAACAGTGAGAGATCTCTTCCTGATTATGCCATTTCTCCTGAAATCTCTTCCTTCCCACGTAATTCATCTCGGTCGTAATTCAACAAGTGCAGGAGGAATCGCCTGACTGGCTCCAAACATTGGCCTCGTAGGCTCGGGTTTCACATCAGTCATGTGATCATTCGAGAACAATCTGTGTGGTAAAACGGTACTGTGATTTGTGTGTCTGTGTGAGTGTGTGTGTGTGTGAGGTGAAACTATCAGCAATCTCTGCTGGGTTTGCAATCAAAACTCCAGGAAATATCTCATTGTTTGACAAGCAACTGGATATTTTGATATGCGATGTCTTGTCAAAATGTTTTGGAAACTCAAACTGCAATAGAACTGATTAAGATAAATCATTTAGGCCTTTTAATTCCATAAACAATTGTCTTAGTTTTGCTTGTCTTGTTCTGATCCTTTAATGACATACGACATCTTTGACTGGTGGTTCGTTTTCCCGTCCAATGAGCCTAACTATTGATATTAGCAAACTTGGGCTATTCAGTCTGGCTATGTGTGCTGTAAACAGACTTTTAGAAATGTCCTCAGCAAATGTCATGGTTGTTAGCCGGGTGACCCTGCCGGGAGCAGAATTTCCTATTGAAACAGAAAGTTGAGGCAGGATAATTAAAAGAAAAGAGCTTCCCATGCAAATCAAGTCAAGTTTTTTTGTTTTACTACACACCTCAAGCTGATGCTTGTTTCTATTTTGATTTGAGGCAAATTCCCACGAAACTGTTGTATTGTGTGCGTTCATGCATGCATTATATTCTTGATCCTCCCTTAAGGCGCGTAACTGACTCCAGTTGGGAGAATCCTTTGGCCGTTCTCAAGTCTAATGCTCAAAATGTCACAAGCACAGCAATACATCCCAGCAGAGCATGATATAATCATAGTGCATGAGAGCATTAGTGTTGAAGCGGACTGAGGAACGGCTCGCTTTGATCTGGACTCATTGGTTTGTTTGCGTGTGTTGAGATTTATACAGTCAGAACTGCCTCATCTTCAGCAGCTGCTGATGTTCACGCGAACCAAAGCCGGTTCTCCACGAGCACGTGTTTGTTTAGTGTTGAATACTTCTGTAGAAATAAACAGGACATTCTGCTTATTTATTTTAGAGGAAACAGAGTAAGACTGAAAAATAATGAATCATAATCAGAAATGTGAAGGCAAATAAATGCGATGGCACTACTGTAGTACAGATGTGAGTTTTGTTTGTTTTATGCTCGCAGAATCCATGTTCAAAAAAAATAATGCAATACAATGATACTTTCATGTTAGCGTGAGCATTTGGAAGTAATGCACATTTCCAGAACTATGAAACATAAGCAAATGTTGAATATAGCCTGTTTTTACTCCTCACCGTGGGGGTCAGAAGTGTGGCACTCTGCAAACTGTGTGTGCAAATAGAATTTGGTTTATACTCGTAAATTAATAATTGTGTACAACTTTTGGACTTCAGCGAGCTGAGAGATCTCTATGGACATCAAGTGAACTGCTAATTAATTATCCATATGGCAACACACGCTAAGTAGAGCATTAACACAACAGTTATACCACAACTAAGAGGACAGAAGTTTATCTCATCATGTACAAATGGTTCTTAAATCAAATTGATTAATCACATCTAATTTTGTAAATATATAATAAGTGTGTGTGTGTGTGTATATATACAGTATATATATTCACATATAGATGTGATTAATCGATTTGACAACACTAGTTTGTTGTGTTTCGTCATTGTTTTTTCAAATGTCTGAATACTTATTTTTAATTATTTTTAATTGGTTTTAATTTGTCTGAAATTTATGTTACTATGGCAACTAGATGACATGAAGTTAATTTAAGTAAATTCTTATGGTGCATGCTTTTTGGACTAATTTGGATTTAGACACACACACAGACTAATCTCGATTAGATGCGATTAATCTCGATTAATCAGTTTGAAGGCATGGTGGGTAATGATATTTTTATGTTGTAATACTTAGTCCTTTTCCAAACTAATATGCAATCAGAAAACAAACAAACAGAAAACACCAGTCACACTGATTTGCAGCCTTTAATGCATTGTGTTTGTTGTCTTTTTATCTAAATCTCTTACTTTTCTATGACATTTTCCATCATTTTTATTTGAATCAAGTCGCATATCTATATTATTTGTCATTGTCAGATAAGGATGCACTTGCTCCATGAAATCTGTAATCTATAAGACTGGTGTCTTTGCCTTTAGTGTTGACATCTGCACGAGTAAATGGCTAATGTCAGCACTTGAGAACTGCACTTCTAATAGCAATGTCCCACACTTCCTAACTCTCCATGTCCACTCACATTCCTCTCCGTGCCTGTCATTCGCTGGCCTGTCATTATCTGAGGCCCTAAACCAGTTAAAGGGCTTCAGACGCAGGTTACGGCGCAGTCAGAGCCCTGTGGTGCTTATAGATGTCATTGATTGTGTTTATGGCTGTTGATTAGGTTAGCATTAGCGAGGTGTGTTTATAACATCTTGCAGGGAGGTTGCTTGTCCGCTAACTGGCCTAATGACTTTATTGCTGATCTTTACAGCACTGATGGATATTTACTCAGAGTCTGCTGGAGAGGGAGAGAAATAGAAGAGCTTTAATGTGAAAAAACTGCTTGCTAAATCAATCAGGGAGGAATTTGAAACGAGGGTATGCAAGTATGTGGTCGCATGTGAGCAAGTATACACTTATTTTCAGTTCTGAAGATATTGCATGTAGTTTTGAGGGTCGTTTTTTTGACATGTATATTTCAATTTATTTTATACAAAATTGCCTGCGTTCTCAGAGTATTCATGTAGGGATTTATGCTGGGTGTAAGGTTTCATGTTCTGTCTTTGCATATACTTAATTTGACTTTAAGTTTAATTTTAATTTTGTAAAAAAAAAAAATTACTTTACTTTTATTTTATTTTTTATCTTTAATTTTAATAGTTTTTTCATTGTTCATTTGTTCAATTTTTTTATTATATATATATATATATATATATATATATATATATATATTTTTTTTTTTTTTTTGAATTTTAATATAATTTGAACTTTAATTTTGAACTTAATTTTAATTTCACTTAATTTAAACCATTCTTTTTATTTTTGGCATTTTTAAAAATAATGTAATTTTAACTTTAATTTCTTGTATTTTTAAACTTTAATTTCATTTCATTTTAATAATTTTAATAAATTATTCATTTTAATAATTATTTATAAATTTCCATTTTTATTATTATAATATATATTTTTTAATAATCCAAATTTTAAAATAATTTTAGTTTAATTTAACTTAATTTATACAATTGATGAATGCTTGATTCTTGGCAGATTTCTGTATGGCATTTTTCATTAAAAAAAAACTAAAATGAGAAAATATACTACTGCCTCTTGTTTTTAAAAGTCGTTTTAAAAAGCTTAGCAAACTTTTATTGCATTTTTAAGTACAATTAAATATGGATACTTTTCTTCTTTGACTCAAGTATTTTTGATTAGGTACCTTTAATTGAGTAACATTTTTATTGGTATCTGTACTTTAACCTAAGTACAATTTCTCAGTACCTTTTACACTGAAATGTATGTCATTTCTTAGTTTGCAAGACTGAATTATGGATATGATTTGTTGTTGTAACACCCAGAATGTGTTACATGTGCACCTGGATTTGGACTCTACGATCAGTAGAGATATTTCTATGGAGTTGACAGTGAGCCACATGTTCAGCCTTTGTCTTTCTCTCATGTGTTAGAGTGGCTTAACATCACGGATGCTTAGGGGGGAAACTGAGACGCTACCACGCGTGTAATATTGCTGATGGCAGATTTTGGAAGAGACTCTCCCCTCCCTTCCCGCACGTTCCCACCCAGCATGTGCCCCTATTGGAGGTCCCGACTTTCCCTGCACTGTCTCCATGGGAACAAATGAGTCCTCCCCTCGTCTGGCGGCGTGTGCACGCGTGGCTCTCCCTGTAATCTCCGTCTCCCGCCGAATGAGACGCTCAGCTCCACAACAAGCACACGTCCTCATGTTCACGGCTCACACACACACTCAGGGAACGAGCCTGGAGGATGAGTTAACAGGTTGGGGAAATGTCAATGCTCTCTGTAACTCACACAAGCACCCATAGGGACATTTCTATTGTGGAGAAGTTTCTCTGTATTCTCGGTTATGTTTGATTAACTTTGTCTCAGTTGTTTGTTTGTTTTTTCTTCTTAAAACTCCTTTAAATAGAAAGACAGTGAGCATATAGAATGCGCGGATCCAATATACTGTTACACATGCTTTTTCTTTCTCAACTATAAGACGAAACCGACTGGGTTTATGAGAATATTTTGACATAATTTTGTGTATTTGTCCATTCAAGTGCAAGAAGACACAAAAGAGAACTCAATTCAGTATTGATGCACTAATTTTTGCTTTGTGAGAAAAACATTTTCTGAGTAAAAACTGACTTTATTTGTCGGTAAGCTTAGCATAACTACTAAATGAAAAAATAATGTAAATAACATCATAAATAGTTTTAACTATATATACTGTTTTATACATTTTTTTTTTCATTTAGTGTATATATATATATATATATACACTAAATGAAAAAATAATGTATAAAACATTATATATAGTTAAAATAGATATATATGAACTATATACATAGATATTGAGCAACAGATTTTATGATCATTGTGCTCTTTGTGTGTTTTACTCTGTCACCTCATTCTCTGTAATCTCATTTTGGGGGTCACAGTCTCTTTGTGTCACATCCTTGTAATCTGCTCTGGTTTTCGTCCAGACCCAGACAGACTGGTCTCATTATCATTATCATTACTAGCATTAGCATTAGCATTAGCACCCACCCACCCGGGTCACAATGGCTTCTGCTGTATTTTTGGGCACTATGAAACTGAGCATTAGGGTTGGGTGTCGTTTGAATTTGACAGATTCTGATTCTGATTCTTATTGATTCCTAGTTTCGATTCCGATAAGGTAAAAAAATAAACAAAATAGATATTATTCACATTTATTCCAAGTCTTTTTGCAAAACATTTCTTTGCAGCTGAATGCCATGAACAAAAATCAACAACACTTACACAAGTAACTTCTGCCTATGGTTTAAAAATACCACAGAAAAACTAGCCTAACTAATATAAATTTCAAGCATTATTAAAGACAAGTAAACACTCAGTAATTAAATAAGAACAAATAAAGAAATTAGCAATCGCAAAAATTAATACAACAGAACAAGGATACGAATGAAATCAAGTGTTTTAAGATTTTCAGGGTATATAAACTGTAATCAAATGGAAAATAACACTGCACTTTATTAATAAAATATACATTACAAATATAGTTACAGAAGTTATTCAGTCAAGAACTACGAGTTCATTTTGTCTTTTGCTGTTTGAATAATGTTAGTTACTCAGACTTCAGCAGGAATATTAGGTCCTGTCACTTTAAGAACTGCACGGATCCAATATACTGTTACACATGAGCTTTCTTTCTCAACTTTTTACGTTCACTTAAGACAAAACTGTGTTTACAAGGATATTTTGACAATTTAGTGTTTTTGTCCATTCAAGCGCAAGAAGACGTGAAAGAGAACTCAATTCAGTATCGCACACTGTATGAGAGGTGAGTCTTCTTGTGCTTGAATGGCTTAAAATCACATTAAAATGCACACAAATGAATCGATAACTGTGCGTTCACACCGCCGCCGGCGAGAGCGTCAAAGTGGCCGGAAGTCATTCATTTTCAATGAGAGACGCGTCTTGGACGGTGAGAGCGGCGAAGAGAGTTGAAGTCAGGTCAACTTTATGGTAATAAGCTATGACGCGGTTTGGCGGCAACCAATCAGAATGTAGAAGTCCTCCGCCTGACAGGATTCCAGAGAACGCAATCCTGTAAACATTGGTTTAAAAAGATCACGCCTTCGATCTACGTCAGAGCATCAGAGCGTCCCCAAATCTTTCTCCGGCGTCGTTGACAGGGCGGCGAGAGCGAATTTTGCCGCTCTTTTCGGCGGCGGTGTGAACGTACAGTAAGAGGAATCAGAATTTTTATTTTATAACAAGTATCTGATTCCTGATTGATTCCAGAATTAGAAATTATTTTCGATTCCCAACCGTACTGAGCATCTTTAAAAGGCGAATCTTAAACTATAAAAAAACTTTAAAAAAACTAAAACTAAAATACGTGCAGGTCAAAATATACACCAAAATCATATTTAATATACATTTAATTTATATTTAATCATATAAATCATTATTTTATTTTATTTAAAAAAAAAATATTTTTTAAATATGACAGAAATGAGAATTTGGGTAGGAAATGTTATTATATTTTATTAAAATGTATGTTTTTTTGCATTGTGAGAAAAACATTTTCCCTCCCAAAATTTACAATTTTCCTGAGATTTGCCCTACATGTTTTGATTTAATCTTCCACTGCTCCTCCACATGACCCCATAGAGCAGGGGCAGTGTTAGTTGAAGAACAGAAATGGCTTTTCAGAAGGACCTGCTGCCTTTCTTGTGACACAGTGTGTAATGTAATCAGCATAACCCATGTGTATGGGCTGCTTCCAAGGAGCTTTAATAATCACTCATGCTTTGTTTTTTTTTTAGATCTCAAATCCACAGAACGAGTAGGATTACATTTGACATGAAAATCCTGCCCCTGTTTTATATTGCAGAGTAATTTTAGTCCATCCCTGAAATGTGAAGTTAATTTAATCTCATATGACATCAGGGCCTGTCAGATCCGTGCGCGGGTTCATCCTATTTGGCTGAAATGTCTTGCAGATCTTCTCTGAGAACATTACGTCAAAATCAGTGACTCACTGTGTTATGCATTTATGCTCAATGAACTTTCATTTTCATTTCATAAGCCTCTTAACTTCTAGCTTTAAAGGAGTTTGAAAAAGTAAAAGACAGAGTGAAAAGAATGAGAATGAAACTTTTATAGATCGATCCCCTCATAACTTATGCTCCTCAGCAGAACGTCTTAGATGAGGTCAGTCCTTGTGCTGTTTTTGTGGAGCTGAATATAATACTCTCATTTAATACACTCGAACTTCTTGAGACGTATCAGAAAATCCTCTCGGGAAAGACTATTTCAGGCCTGATGACACAATCCGATGACGCTTCATTTTTCCACAGTCTCGGCCCACATGGCCATAGTTAATTTCACAAGACATGGCTGATCCATTTTTGACCCCTAAATAAAATTAATAATAAATATATATATATATATATATATATATATATATATATATATATATATATATATATATATATATATATATAATTATTTTTTTTTATTTTTTTTTTATTATTATTATTTTTTTTTTTGCTTAAAGATTCCTTTTTTAAGTACATTTGTTTTGCATTTCAACATTATTTTCATTAAAATATATTACTTCACCCAACGTTCTGAATACCATAGTACCATTAATATCAATCTGACATTTTTCTAATTCAAAACAAGCACAAAAATGACTGTAAAACATATCCTGTTAAATTTACGTTAAAGAACGTACAGTTAACCAATTACAGATAACCAATTTTTGCTGTAGCATTTACTGTAGCAACAGTTTTTTTTTTTTTTTTGTAAAAATTACAAAACAAAAATAAAATATATTATATTTTCCTTTTTTTGTGTTTTATTTAAAAAAATATTACAGGATTTAAAATTTTTGGGTAACTCGTGCTGATTATGCAATCCAATCAGATTTCCATTAGAGTTCAGTGGGATGTGATTGACTGAGGGGATCAATGTGATGTCATCGGCCTCGTTACATGCTAATGTTATTAGGATCACTTTCAGTGCTGTCATACGGGATATTCTCTCTCTCTCTCTCTCTCTCTCTCTCTCTCTCTCTCTCTCTCTCTCTCTCTCTCTCTCTCTCTCTCTCTCTCTCTCTCTCTCTCTCTCTCTCTCTCTCTCTTATTTTTTCTTTATGTACAAAGAATGACTCTAAAAATTCCTCAAAACCATTATCTGCTTTGATTGTGCTGCTTTTTTCTCTCCTCTACTTTCTGTTTTTGGCATCATCGTCTTTTCTTTTTAACACTCTTCAATGTAACTCAAAGTCAAATCTTCTGCAGTGAATCTGTCTCTATCTATCTATCTATCTATCTATCTATCTATCTATCTATCTATCTATCTATCTATCTATCTATCTCTCTCTCTCTCTCTCTCTCTCTCTCTCTCTCTCTCTCTCTCTCTCTCTCTCTCTCCGTCTCCCTGGATCTCTCTGTTCTGATGTCATACCCGTGGAGCCGTATTACCCACAGAACTCAGTTCCCACAGCGAAAGAAAACGAAATAAGCCACATTTCTGCTGTACGCAGAATCTAATTTAGCATGACCGAAGCCTCTCTCATTTATTTGAGGCCTAAAATCTCTCTGGCCAGACCTTATGTGGTACTTGGCATGACGCTTGTTTTGCTAGAAATGGGGTGATTTTTCTTTACCTGAGGATTACACTTTGTTTTTGTCTTAAAGGAATGGCTCAGTCTGTTGCTATTGGTCTATTCTGCTCTGATTGGTCAGATGACCAAGTCTGTTGTGATTGGTCTACTCTGCTCTGATTTGTCAGATGGTCCAGTCTGTTGTGATTGGTCTACTCTGCTCTGATTGGTCAGATGACCCAGTCTGTTGTGATTGGTCTGCTCTGCTCTGATTGGTCAGATGCTCCAGTCTGTTGTGATTGGTCTTCTCTGTTCTGATTGGTCAGATGGTCCAGTCTGTTGTGATTGGTCTACTCTGCTCTGATTGGTCAGATGGTCCAGTCTGTTGTGATTGGTCTACTCTGCTCTGATTGGTCAGATGACTTGATCATGTTTTGCTTCCCAACCTTACACTCTTAGAAAGAAAGAAAAAAAGTTTCATTGGGGGTCTATAAAGAACCCTAGGGCTCTTGACTCAATTTTAAAGAACCCCTTTGTGCCAAAAAAAAAGGTTTTATATAATGAGAAATGTCTTAAAATGTGGGGTTTTTTTTAATAATGCATACAAGCTGCTTAGCTCATAACACTTAATTAAATTAAATTAAAATTATTTTAATTAATTAAAACTAAATCCATAAAATGATCCCATGATAGGATCCTCTAAAATGTTCTATATATGATGTGCCTGACGGAACTCTTCAAGGTTCTATATAGAACTTTTCTTCTAAGAGTGAAGAGTCTCCACAGACTTAAAACAGCGGTTGAGAAGCGTTTGTGGCTGTGGTGTTTCTGCTGGAACTCATGGTGGCCCACACAAGATGTCTGTTCTCGTGGAGGAGAAGTAACAAGCCGTTCAGGCATCAAATATTTACCTTTCTCTGAATTCTCCTCGAGCGGAGCGCTGTGGCCGTGAGAGGTGGTTTGAAGTATGCATGCTTGAGCATCTTAAAGGAACAGCGCACTCAAATCATTTACTCACTACCATGTTGCTTCAAACCTTTATGGTTTGTAATTGTTCTGTGAAACACAACAGCATCGCTTTAACCATTTAGTCAGACATCTTTCACTGGTCTACCAGCGAGACCAGCACCAAACCTGCACTACCAAGACCATAGTAAACCAGTTGGACGATTAATAGTTAAACACTGTGGACGATTCACCATTCACAAGTTTTATGTGTACAGTATGGCTATACAGGTCTACTAACTAAACCAATATAAACCAGTATGGGAATTCATTGTGTTCCTGTTAAATTCAAGTAGTGATCGACCGATATGCATGTTTTCATGGCAATGTGAAAGTCTAGAAAGCAAGATGACCATTAATAATAAATTGGACATGTTATTGTATACAGATAACATAGGCCTAATAATATATATATATATTTTTAGATTTTTTTTATATATATAAAAGCTAAAAAAAACACACAAAATGATGTATAATATTGATATGACATTTTTTTGCCCAGAAAATATACATTACTTCATGCATTATTCAAGTGTTCATGCAAAATGCATGCATGCTTTACATTTTTTTAAATATATATTTTTTGCTTTAAATTATTATATATAATATTCAATATTGCATAACAATGCATAATTTTATATATAATAATATATGAAAAAATTATGTGTAAAGTGCAACAAAAAAATATTTATCATTTTTGTAAATGTCATTTTATATTTTTTATGGTTATATTTTACTTTTTATATTCCTTTTTAGCTTATGGTGTGAAGCAATTTTACGATAACACTTGCAAACTTTCTTTTAAGTTCTGATAATAGTGTGTTTTAAGAACAAAATGCATTTTTGAAAGTATTTTTAGTGTGTTGGAGCATGAAAATAATCCATAGATTTCTTTCTTCACACAATCTCTCTTTCTCTCTCGCTCTCGCTTCTGTCTCTTAGAGTCTCATCTGTAATCCTCTTTTTTTTATATTTGCAGATACGCTCCTGAGCTCTCACTTAACTTCCATTAGCTTGTGGTGAAAGTACAGACACACGTTTACTGTAGAAACCACCCAGAAACCACTCTAAATCAGTGAGTCAGCTGATTATCCTACGCCAAAAGATAATCTAGCGAACTTGAAACGTTGAAACTAATCTAAACCAATCAGATATCTTCTCAGGAAACAGTAGAGCTGGTCTTTTCAAGTCATTCAAACAGTTTTGTGCGCCAACCACCGTGTTTAAAGATCTCCTCCTCACCAAGGTCTTCGTGCCTCAAGTTTCCTCATGCTAAATTGACCGTCTGCAGACCTTTGTGCCAGATTACACAAAAACCCGTACCTTTAAAAACAGACCAATGTTCAAACTTCCTTCAGACGTCTCTGTTTTGATGGGATAAATCAGCAGTTTTTGTTATGGGGGGGGGGGGGGGGGGAGATAAACTTGGAAAGTTATGAGGGAGAAAAGCAGACCCATAAAACGGCTGTTTAAGGGTGCAGGCAAATAAGGTGAAATCAGATTGTAATTGGACCAAACCTCACAATTTATTTTTAAAGGTCTGGGCAGATGTTTGTCGACGTCGTTTGAAGGTAGGAGGCTCTTTCAAATGATAAGTGCCCTTGTTAAAGCAGCTCATTTTCAGATGAAGGTGGTAGGCATAATTGCAGCCAGACTGGGCCGTCGGCTACCTTGACTCAACCTGTCACAGTTTAGTCTGGGAGCTTCGCACTGTTGCCGAGTCAGTTGTGCTGCCACGAGCGGAGCGGGACACAAACCCTGGCTGGGATTGCGGAGCGGATTCACTGCCCTCTGTGTTGCCAGGCAAGATGCGCCCCGGCTGCCAAGTCGCATTTTTGCCGCTTCAGAGTGGAGAGAGAGAGAGAGAGAGAGAAAAAAAGAGAGTGAGAAATGTTTGTTTTTTTTACAACACACACTGAAATCCATTATTATCCATTTATATTAAAATTAATCATCTTTAGGATAAAGCATAACCCTGTTGTTCTATATCTGTTGATTATATTGACAGCTGATCTCTTAATACCTTTTCTGTTTGACCTCTTTAACCTTTTAAGAAAATGACCTCTCTGTATATCCTTTATGTAAAATAGAATGATTTGTTAAAATGTCAAAAAAAAAAAAAAAAAAAAAAAATCATATGTCAAGGACTGAAGAGATGAATCTCAAAAAAACAAATGTAATATGAAAGGAACATGTCTGTGTCATATTTCATCCCAAAATCAAAAGGAAAAAAATAAGTGAAATTATATTTTGCCTTGGTAAATGAAGCTTATTTAAGTTTTTAGATTCTGATATTATTTTATGACTCATTTCATCCCAAATTCTCATCACTGTTACACTGTTACATTATCTGAACATTTTATATTTTATTATTATTATTTAATTGTTATTACTGTTGTAATAAAATATAATAATAATAATAATAATTAATTTATCATTATTTACTTTATCATTTAATTTACTGTAAAACAGTATTTTTGTTATCTGTCACACTAAAAATATGTAATGTGAATTAAATTGATTTGATTTTTTTAATTCAGCATAAATTATATACAGTACAACAAAACTACCATTATTATTATCATTATTATTATTATTGTGTCACATTTCATTAATAAGAATTTGCTTAAATGTCGTAAAAGTAATAAATAATAAATAACTGTAATGGTCCTAAAATAGTCTGCTTTATATATATAATATTTTGCCTTTATGCAAAATATAATTTATAATTTATTTATTTTGATTTTGGGTTGAAATATTAAGTGGACTTTATATTTCAAACAACATTCGGATAAGTTCAAGTGTTTGTATGCTGTCATATATGATGTGCATGTGCTGGCAGTCAATGGCCTCATTTTGCATTGTTTGTGTGTTTGTGTGTGTGTGTGTGTGTGTGTGTGTGTGTGTGTGTGTGTGTGTGTGTGTGTGAGGGTTGTATCGTAATGAGGGCACCAGGGAGAATGGATGGGACTAAACAATGAAATCATTTTGCTTGGATAGTTTCACTGGAATATTCCGGAACCAGTCCATTCAGACCTCTTTAAAACAGGGAGAAAGAGACAGACACAGGAACACACTGGAATACCACAAGAGAAAGTTTGTTTGGAAGCCAGAGAGACGGTGAGAAAACCAGACGAGTCCCTGACAGACTTTGTGCGACTGTTAACAGAAGGTTCGGAATAATCTGGGCTCTGAAAGACAGACGACACACACACACACACACACACACACACACACACACACACACACACACACACACACACACACACACACACACACACACACACACACACACACACACGTGCACACACACACACAAACACAAACAAACAATGCAAAACGAGGCCATTGGCTGCCAGCACATGCTTCTCCATCCAATCACAGCCTGTTTTGAATCACAATACACATGCTGCATCCGTGTAATCCAGCCTCGTCCAATAGGAGCTTCCCCTTTCTGTGTTGTTTTGATTCGCCTGGGTAGTGTTGTGTCTGGTGGAGCATCTGTTTTAAAGCGTCATTTGTATTTTTAGATGCTTTATAACATTAAAAATGGTTAAAGTCATCATAAAAAGGGTGTTCACAATCCATTTGAATTCCTTTTGATGACGTGTAAAATGATGACAAGTTTCATTTTGGGGTGAATTGTCCCTTTAAGAAAGCAAACGGTCAATTGAGTTGTCATGTCGACTTTGAAGAGATGATTGTGCTCTTTTAGTCACAGATGTTTAGTCGTCATCTGTACCTCTTTGTTTTTCCTCTGCCATTTTCAGAACTGAGTCCATTGGTACAATCCATGTGAAATAAGTCTCTTACTCGGATGCATTTATTTGGTTAAAAATACAGTAAGATTATGAAATATTATTACAATCAAAAAGAAAAACTGTTTTCTATTTAAATATATATTGTAAAAGATCAAAGCTGAACTTTCAGCATCATTACTCAGTTTTCAGTGTCACATGATCCTTCAGAAATCATTCTAATATGCAGATTTGATCCTCAAGAAACATTTCTGATTATTATCATCAATGTTGGATAGATTGGATAGTAAATACTGTTACTTTTGATTAATTTAATGCATTTTTGCTGAATAAAAATATGACAAATTTGAACAGCATAATCATTTTCATTACAAAAATGTTATCGTTACAATCTCTCATTTTCTTGGTTTCTCAGAACTGTTTGTGTGTCTCTGTTTTTCTCCCTTTAAGCCTTTAAGATCACAGGAATTTCTTATTAACCTATTGAACACTTGGCCGGTCCTGGAGTCCCTGAAGTATGTAAAACCTGTTTATTCAGAGCTTAGTAATAATAATCACATTTGCAGTTTTTTATGGCGGTGTTAAATGAACAGAATCCAGGCCTGGAGACTCGGAGAGCTTCTAAATGTGGTAATCACACCTTGTCTGTCAAAACTGAAGGTTTTCATCAATTGATAGCCAGAAATATTATTAAAAACAGTATTTCACAGTTTACTGACTTTACAGACTTTAGTTTTGTAATTATTTCTGACTTTCGGATCTCCAAGTTAAAGAAGGTATGAGGAAAAAAAATAGGGTGACAAAAGACTTGGAGAGAGATGATGATGAACTGGATCAAGTTCTTACATTTTGATAAAACATTATGAAGACTAATTGTTGTTTGGACTAACGTGCATTAATGAATTGTAAAAAATAAGGAGCAAAAAACTGTCAAATTAGATTTCATTACTTACTTCAAATGCATATCCAAGCAGTTTTGGTAAAGTGGATGAATTTATACCTTTAACACTGGGTTGTTTCAACCCATGTTTGGGTCACAATCACATACGGACAAACCCAACCGTTGGGTTTGTCCATATTTGACCCAAACAAGGCTTGAAGCAACCCAGCATTTGTTTAGAGTGTTAAAACAATTGGATTTTCAAATGTTTACTGTTGCATTCGGATGTAAAACAGGTCATCTCACTTACAAGCTCACTTTGATTGCACGTTGTCAAATCGAATCGTGTAGATAGACTCGCACAGACACATGTAGCACACGTGCAACACTCATGCTCATCTGGTTTTAATCTGGTTTAATGGATTGGGTCGGAGGGCATCTGTAATTTCAGCACATCCATCTCCTATAGAGGCATATTAGCCTAACCAGACCTTCACTGACGCGAGTCAGAACCCCACAATCTCAGTTTGAGTTTGTCATTTTCCAAAATTGAGCTGTAATGGTCTTATTGTGAACGATTCATCAATGCCATTTCGTTGGAAGTTATTCCAAAGGAAACATGTTTGTCTTTGAAAACTTTTAATAAATATAATACCTCACACCAACTGGCAATATTCCTCATTTAAATAATTCCCGCCCTAGGCATATACTAAATAAAGGGGCGGGGCCTGGTTGAGTTAATTAGTAGTGTGTTGAAACTGGCAGTTATGGTAAGGGGCGGGACATTTCACAAACACACTTAAAGCGTTTGACCAATCACAACACACCGGTCCAGCCGACCAATCAGAGCACATTGTGCTTTTCAGAAGGAGGGGCTTCATAGAGTCTGACAGAGAGTGTTACTGACAGACTGGGAACAGAGGTGCTGCAACAATGGAGAATATGTGAAAAATAATGTGTTTTTCAACATTCAAGCATGAAAATCTAATCTAGTAGAGCCCAAAAACAAAATCATGACTGAAAAAGGGCATAATACAGCCTCTTTAAAGGACAAATCCAGTGAAAAATGAACCTGGGGTTAATTAACACATGGTTACCGAGTCGATCGTTCCCTGCGATGCGTTTTCATGAAAATCGAATGTAAAGAGTTTTATCTTTAAAAACAGATTAATAAGAAGATACTTTATAAAGACAGTACATTACACGTTTACATGCAGGAGCCATCTTGGAAAACAGTCTCGACTAATCGAGCCACGAACGCCGCGCTACGTTAGATTTCACAAACGTAATTCCTATCAACCAGCTCACTTAGCGCGCTGTTCGTGGCTCGATTAGTCGAGACTGTTTTCCAAGATGGCTTCTTATTAAACTGTCTGTACACTTACAAAGTTCTCAGTGCTTCGGTTTGCATGTAGGGACCCTCATTATGTTACCGTGTTAGTGTGAGGCTATTTTGAGCCTTGTTAGTGGTATTAACTAGCGATTTACTTTTACTTACTCTGTGCCCCATATACTACTGTTATGAGCTAATCTGTTTTTAAAGATAAAACTCTTTACATTCGATTTTCATGAAAACGCATCGCAGGGAACAATCGACTCGGTAACCATGTGTTAATTACCCCTAGGTTCATTTTTCACTGGATTTGTCCTTTAAGAACTACAATATTATACCAGATATATTATAATCCAGATATGAGTTGTGTAACGGTGTATTGTGTTTTTCTTCTTTCTTCTCTTTCACCGACTTACTGTAGATGGCAGATGCAACTGATATCACTGGGAAATCAGGGCGTTTCAGCATATTTACTGTAATGTGGCACCGTTTCTGGTTTCTCTCACCCGTAGGTGCGCTCATTGCAGGATTGTTAGTCTTTCTGTCGGGCTCTTGGTATGTAAATCCTTTTTTTCACTGCCACATATTTTCCATGATAATTCCTAGAGCTCGGCTCTTCTCTAAGCTGCAGGGCTGCACAGAAAGACCTTTAAGAGGATCTAAAGCCGGGCAGGTGTGCGTTTACTGGTTTTACTGAACTCTCTTCAATGTACTTTTTTGGAGCTGAATGATTCCACAGATTGATTTCCATATGTTGCCTTCTGGGATCTTGCGGCAGTGTGGGAAAAATAGTATTTTCTTCCTTCTATTTCACTTTACAAACTGTAAATACATTTTGGGATTGGGAGTTGCAATTATGAGAAATAAAATTATTAATTAATTGTTATTTTTTAACTCCGGGCAGAAAAAGGCTTCCATACATACATAACAGAAGGTGCACCCAAAAACCATAAAGTTGCATTTACAATAAAAAAGTTGCAATTATGAGAATTACATTGAGGTAAAACTTCACATTGTGATATATTAAAGTGGCATAAAAAAAATTAAGCTGCAAAAACAAGCTTCCACAAAAAACAATGCATTCAGAAGAAGAAAATAAGGGTGTTTTCACACATTAGTCCACTATAAAATAACCTCAGACCTCTTTAAGTGGATCAACAAGTAAAAAAGAAACCAGATCTTTTTGCATTCACACCATACCTATTACGCTTTTGAAGTCATGCAATGAAAATAAAGTGATTATGAATTTTTTTTTTTTTACAATGACTGTCATAAGCGAATTGCACAGCAAACTGTACCTAGAGCACATTTATGTTTTGTTTTAGAGGAGTTTGAAACACTATTAAAACTCCCAAATTCCACAGTCTGGGAGATCCGGTTGTAACACCCTGTGAAACTCATAGAAGCTCCTTAGCAAACACTGTCATGGTAACAGCCAACTTTGTATATTTAAAAACCCAGTTGACTTTGCACTTTGACTTTGAGCGGTTCATTGTGGGCTAAAGAGTGTTAGCACTAACCCAAACCAAAGACGGGGTTACCCATAACAACGTGGGCGAGATTTAACAGCGCTCGCTGCTTCACCTTGTATGGTCAAATGAAAGTGGCTTGAGGTTTTATCTACGGCTTCCCCACACGCAAGCATCACAGAAAACAAGTAAACAAGCGCCGGTCGACGTCGACATGTGAAGAAGAATGATGAGAGGGTTAGCAGGCTAAAATAAACACTGGGAGACAAACTCACCATAACTAACCTTTAGTCCTGTCACGTTTTATTTAACACCGTATACCTAGTGTACGGCAACTTTGTATGTCTTTTGCAAATATTTTTAGAAGTGCTTTCCCTCTCCTTTTGTTAAATTCCAGGCAGATTTTCACAGCTGCCTCATATGGGAACCTGCTGGAAGGATTTACAGAGGTTTTGTCCAACATTTTGCCCAAGTGAAAAACAACAGGGAATATGAGAGAGAGAGAGAGAGAGAGAGAGAGAGAGAGAGACAAGGTTATCTATATAAGGTAAAAAGGATTGGTGTGATTTGAAGATAAAAGTAGAGAAATATGAAAGAACAACATGAGTGAAGTATCTAGGCTGAGCTTTGATGTTCAAGCCTATATGTCATTTCTTAGAAGAAAAATAAATGTTTTAGTTGAGCTGTGCGAAATAGAACAAATAAATAAATAGATATCCTTGTTTTGTATTGAGACGTCTTGCTGGTCGCAAGCAAGAATTTGCAAACAGTTTGACTCTCGAACAAATGACTGTTTCTATCCAGTGCGACTGAAGGGTTAACTGCGTATTTTAGGTCATTATTTAGTATTAAAAACTGCGTATTTAGGTTTAGGTAAAGACATGACAAACATGACATGGCAATGCATCAAGCAAATACATTTTATTCACACAAGAAGTAAACGTCTCATCTGGCTCCCAGACTCAAAAATCACTTATTGTGAATCTGAAACTGATTCATATGGAGTGATTCCTGAATCACTAAACTGCACGCAATTGCTTTTTTTGATGTACAACTGGAAATTAAATGAGAGCTGTATTCGTGTTATGCTATGCTTAAGCTTTTACTGAACCAAAGAGTAGTTAAAGAAACATAATCAATTGTACCAAACATATGCCATTCATTATGCGAACTATTCTTCCATAAACTCATGAAAACAATTTTTACTCAGAAGTTGCTTGTAAATGTCACCCCCCCCCCCCCCCCCCAAAAAAAAAACAGCAAGGCATTGTTCAGTGTTAAAGTCCCACTGTAGTCAATAATTGTATCCCTTAAAACTCATCTTTGAACACCAAAATGACATATATAAGTGTTTTTTCCCATGAATTTTTTTCTTTATGCATCAAAATAGCTTGAATGTAAAACTACACCCTTACCTCATTTAGTATACTCTTGTGTAGCATACTCTATTCTATGAATATGCTAATGAGCCCCACCTCCAGTCACTCACACCAGCTCAGAGATCCACTGGTTGACGATCACACGTTGATCTGATTGGTTACAAGGTAGTTTGTGACGTCAGAAACACCAGCGATTTCAAACCGTGTTTTTGAGACTGTCTTTGGTTCACTGCAGTTTCAAGCAGAAAATACTCAGCAATGGTGTCGACATGAATTTACACATGGTTTGTCTTAATGCATATTAAAAACACCACATAGGCATATAAACAACATTAAAAACTTGATTTTCACCACAGGGGGACTTTAATTCCTCTCACACCATAAAGCATGGCACTAGTAACTCCAAGCTTATGGATTTGATTCCCAGGCAATGCGTGAACTTATAAAATGCAATGAAGCATCTGCCAAATATACATAAATGTTAAACTCCTCATGATTCCCATCCCTACTCAGAAGTGCACTGTTTTTCTGTGGCGTTCTGCTGAGAAAGGGATGAGATGAGATGAGGAACTTTTAAGTGCATCCTCATTGGTTAACGTGGAATCTGCTTAGCCAATCAAATCAGAGGCCTGTCTCACATGACTGTAAGACAACAGCAATTGTCTCCATGAAGATACTGTAGTTTTCCTGGAGGGCCGGATGAGACTGTTCACCTCCTGCGTGAATGAAACGTCCCTTTTCCTGATGCATTGTTGAGTCTGTCACATCTTTAACTGTCTTTAATAAGAATAATTTCTCATCAAAATATGTAGTATATTGGTTTGTAAATGATTTATTATCAGTTCAGCGCTCTGTAAAAACTCAGAATTGAGACAGTTTGTCTTTTTGTTGGCTTTGTTTTCATGGTGTTTGTTGAAGCTGACATGTTGTTGCCCTGCGTTGAGTTGGAGGCTTTTAACTGGGTCAGTGTGTGTGATGTCTGTGGAGACTCACGTATGTAGAAATGATTCACTGTCCCAGGAGCCTCTGCGCTGGTGTGCGGCCCACGGTGTGACAAATGATGTCACCCTCACTGTGAGAGAAATGTCATTCGCACCGCACAGGGACGAAGCTCTTCTTCGCTGAGAAGGAACATACAACCCCGTCCTTATAAACAAAAGTGTGCTGGGAGTACTCTTGGAAGTTTTTGATGGTATAGCTAATGCTTTATTCTACCAGTAGGTTTACCTCTGGAAGATTGTGAGCGCTATGAACACATTGATCGGTTTGTTTCAGCGGCCTAATATGACGATTTTTGGATTAAAGGGATAGTTCACTTAAAAATGAAAAATCTGTCATCATTTATTCACCCTCAAGTTTTCCAAACCTGTATAAGTTTCTTTGTCCAGTTGAGCACAAAATAAGATATTTTGAAGAATGTTGGTAAATGCAGGACACCATTGACTTCCATAGTATGGGGAACACATACTATGGAAGTCAATGGGGATCAGTAACTGTTTGGTTACCAAAATTCTTCAAAATATCTTCTTTTGTGTTTTGTGCAAATAAACAGTAAAGAGCAAAATTTAACTTCGAAGGGTAGTTCACTTCATTTTTCCGCGCTCTTTCCCTTTAAATTTAGGTATTGCATCTTTAAAATATAGTGCACAAGCAATATGGACTATAGTGTTTTAATGGAAATACAGTAAACATAATAAGCAGAGCAAATAGTTTTACAGTTTAGTGCACTGTTATAAATAAGAGTACTGCATATTACTGCACTGAAAAATAAGGTGGATAGAAAAAAACAGGGCTCTGAATGACATCAGGGTGAATGAATTTTGACAGATTTATTTTTTTTTTTTTTTTTGGATGCACTATCCCTTTAAATAAAAAGCCCCTCTCAAATGAGTACCAGTGTGCCAAAACCTTGTCCAAAGTCACAGACAGACCCCTCGACAGACCCCAGAATTGCTAGTGGCGGCAGATGTATTTAGTTACTCTTTTCCGCCGTTGTGTTTTAGCAATACTCACCATTAGCTCGCAAAAATACCTCCATCACTTTTAGATGAATGCGGTGCCTTTTAGCTGTTGTCCGAATGCCAGACTGTAACTGGAGCACGTGTAGATCCACAAGCACCAGGCTCTCCCTAATTCCCTCCATGTGCAGCGACTGTACTGCGCTTTTCTACACAACACACGTTATGCGGTTAAGTTCTACTACGATTGGGATTGCGTGGAATTGTACGAGAGAGGGAGGTCTAATTGAAAGCAGATTATGGATGTGTTTCCTCATCCAAAACTGTCACCCGATATCTTTTAGATCAGAGTAACGAATCGAAACTCGAGCGAGCGATTACCTCACCAGGGCGAAAATGAGGCAGGTGCTTCATTTTAAGAAGTCTTCTGGGACGTTTTAACCGTTGCTTCAGGGAAATGGTCGATATTCGTGGTCACGTCCAGTGAAAAACCATTAAACACGCGGAAACAATCAGGATGTTTATTCGCAGAGTGCACGTGTGTTTTTAAGAATGCAGTAAAATGGGGTACGCCTGAAACAATGCCAGTAAAACACACACACGCTCGCCGACACACCCTCACCCCGGGTCAATCCGGCACGCTCTGAATGTGTTTTTAGCTGGGAAATAAGGGATCCTGAGGGTGGACTGATGAGGGTTGGGATGACACCACCTATTCCACCCAGGATTTACGGGCCGAGGGCGAGCCGGCCTTGAGGGAGGGTCACTCAAAGACCACAGGTCTCGGCACGCAGATGTAGCCACTCGCATTCTTCTGCACTATCGGGAACTAATGGAGAGCAGATTTAGTGGCTTGCCGTGTTTTTATTGTCCCACAGGTGCCTCTTCGTGAGCTCGACTCGTGGACCTGTCAAGCGTCCAAACCTGGACTTCCTGTAGTCTTCTATCCAGCCCAAAGCCGATGTCAAACTTTGAGGAAGCGTTCAGCTCTTGGTTTCCGTAGAATACACTCAGGGATGTTTTGAATTGGTAATGAGGTCCTCAAACGGTGGTTTTTAATCTGTGCCGGATGCATTTCAAAGAAGACCAGGAGACTCAAGGGCCGAATGCCATTCAGAACTGAATTTAGAAAGCATTTGCTGAATTTGAATTGAAGTTGAATTAAATAGGAGAGTGATTCGCTATTCAAATGTAAGGGAGTAAATCAAAATATGAACTAAGAAATTCATCTAACTTGTTAACTAGAAAAGTAATGTTTGTCATGACAAATGTTACATCTTGAAAGTTTTGAAAATCCATGAAGTTTGAAGGTTTATAGGCCTAATGGATGGACAGGCAGATATATAAAATATATACAAATTAGTTTATATATCTCTTCATATGTAATGAATTAACTTCTGTTTAGCAAAGCTGGAATCACTTAATTTGAATGCATCACCTGTTTTTTCTTTGAATTCCTTTAAACTTGAAGGTTTTCCCCCCAAAAGCTTTTTCAAGCCATTATTTAATATTTTGCCATGATAAACTTTCCTTTTCTAGTTGAACATTCCTGCTATATGAATTTCTTTGAATTCACAATCTGTTTGCTACCTAGAATTTGAATTTAAAAAACTTTCTCAGTTCTATTCCAAATGGTGCAGTGCCTTTAGAAATATTGTTTGTCTCATAATCAGGGCCTAAAAAACTGCATTGCGTTTAACTTTCTGTTGACCGTCACAGAACCAATGCAACGATAAGACTTCAGAAACTTGCAGATTACGCCTGATATAAAAGCTTTTGGGATTGAGAAACACACTCCTCCTGCTATGTGTGCACTCATGGTGGTCCGATATGATCATGACTCTGTGTGTGTGTGGGCGAGTTCACTGACGTCGTGCCAGTCTTCTTTAATGACTGCATGCAGAGAAGAGCTGTGTTACATTGACCTGCTTCCACAAAAAACAAAAAGTCCCCATTTTCATGATTTTCCTTAAAAAAGACAGAAAAGGATGGAGCAGTAGGACGGATGTTTAGTAGTGCAAAGCTAGTGGATGAATATTGCACATATCTGAACTCTGAATGATGTACATATTTTATGACACTTACGTGCAATAATTTAGCATAAGATGACTAATAGATGTTTTTGTGTCACATTCTCAAACATTTAATGAAAGTCCTGACAGATTCGCGTTTCAAACAACACCCATTTTGCTTGTTGTTTTAAGCCGTTTCCTGACCCACAGGTGGATTGTTTGGTTTTCTGCCCCGGGGCGACAAAACAACACCGTGGGAATCATGAGCCATATCACATCTTACTGTTTTGTTTTTCTCATCATTCTGTTATGCTTATTACTTTCTGTTATTGATATTGCTTCAATGTCAACATTTTGATGAAGGAATTCGAGTTAGCTGGTAATACTTTATTATTATTATCACACACACACACACACACACACATGCAATCTGCTTGTCATATATATTGCGTGAATCATATGGTATTTTTATATTGTGCTATTTGCCCTTTTTGGACCTTGACAGCCCCTGTTTCCCATTGACTTTTATTATATAAAAAAGAGCAGCATGGACATTCTTCAAAACATCCTCTTTTGTATTCCACAGAAGAAAGTCATTCAGGTTCAGAACGACGTGAGGATGAGAAGGCAATGGCAGAATTTGTATTTTTGGTGAAATATCCTTTTAAAATGATCCGGTGTCACTCACTGTAATGCTACACATGCTGGCTGAACGCTGTACTGTGTTTCTAACAGAGAAGATATCTTTCTTTAACTACTATCAAGAGGAAAAAAATTGACCTACATTCTCGTATAGGCTTTGAGTAGCATGAGGCTGGTCAGTGTGTATGTGTGTATGTGTGTGTGTGTGAATGACAGGCCGTCCCATTGGCTGCTCCTGCTCATTCTCTCCCGCAGCATGACAACATCACGCAGAGTGATGGAGAGAGAGAAACAAAGATGGTGCAGTGAATGAGTGTATTTGTTGAAGACAGGGAGGATGAATGTTTTCGTGTTTGCCTGCGAGAGACAGAAAGTGTGTGTGTGAGTGTGTCGTAGAGGGCCGACCACGTGTGCCAGTCTGTGTTGTTGCTACCCATCCATTCCCTCTCGACCAATCAGAGACAGCGAATCCAGAACGAGTAATGATGTGGCTTACGAGCGAGTGTGTGTGTGTGTGTCTTTGCCTCTGGGATGTGTGTGCTGCAGTGTGTGTGTGAGAGAGAAACTGTCTGCATGCTCTCTCAGCACATCAGATATTTTTTGAATGAAGCGTCCCAGAGGAAAATGTTTTTGCTCTTTTATATCTCAGGAGACTTAATGGAGTTCTCTGTTGTGCTGCATATACTGTAGAAACTTTGTCTCAGAATTTGTTCTTCTCTTTCTAAAGGTTCAAAAATGGGTTTTCACAGCAATGCCATAGAAGAATCATTTTTGGTTCCTCAAAGAACCTTTCAGTGAACCGTTCTTAAAAGGACACTTTTCTCACATTGTGAAGAGCATTTCAAAAATATGAACTAAAGAACCTTCTTTTCACTATAAAGAGTCTTTTGTGGAATGGAAAGATTCCATGGATGTTAAAGGTTCTTTATGGAACTATAAAGAACTTTTACTTTCAAGACTGTAGGAGAAATAAAAACAAGATGATTGTTGATATAGAGCTATAAAATGAATGGAGCTCAGATCAGGTCTTGCAGAAACTGTGATGAGAAATGTTTGAGTTTATATTGAGATCTCTATAACTTTTGATATATAAGCAAGATTAGTGGAATCTTTTGCTTAAGAAATACATCTGAGAAGTGGGAGACTTAGTCTCCATTTAATCTGATTTATGAGGAACAATAGATGTTATTTTTAAAATACACAAATAGTATTTTATAATGTATATATGTATTTTTATTATACAGGGTGGGCCATTTATATGGATACACCGTAATAACATGGGAATGGTTGGTGATATTAAAGTCCTGTTTGTGGCACATTAGTATATGTGAGGGGGCAAACTCCTCAAGATGGGTGGTGTGTACTAATATATACTAATGTGCCACAAACAGGACTTTAATATCACCAACCATTCCCATGTTATTACGGTGTATCCATATAAATGGCCCACCCTGTATATATTACATGAATGTTTGACTTTCATGTAAGACTGAACCCGATTCAAACTTCGATTCGCTCACAGTGAGTGGTCTTTTTAAAATCTGAGTTCAACACACTTTAGTATTTATATTACACATACACATATTGGGTTTCTCACATAAATTCTGTCACATGCAGTGAAGTGCAGTTGACCTGAAATGAATGACCTCACATTAGAGACTCCGGCGGAGGGTTTCCCTTTATGAGCTTTTAAATGGCTTCTTTGAGCTCATGCATTGTCAGACATTACAGATACTGACGGCAAACACTAGTACAGGACACTGCTCGCATGTAATGGGGGAAAGTGCATGTTTCAATCCCTGGAGCGGCTATTTTAAAGGTTACTTAAACCTCAAACTGAACGCAGGCCTTAAAGTGTTTTTTTTAAAGTCCATACCACGTTGATGGTTAAATAATATAAGTGGACATATTGATATATAACATTTCAAATGTATTATTTAGCATAGTTTGGGGGCGGTAGGATTTTTTTTTTGAAAGAAACCTCTCATAAAGACTACATTTATTTGATCAAAAATACAGTAAAAACAATAAAATACTATTTTAATTTAAAATAACTGTTTTTTATGTGAATATATTTTAAAATGTTTTTTTTTTTGTGATCAGAGCTGAATTTTCAGCATTGTTACTCAAGTCTTCAGTGTCACATGATCCTTCAGAAATCATTCTAAAATGATTGATTACTGCTGATTTGTGTAACATTTATTATTATTATCAATGTGCAAAGTTGTGCTGTTTCATATTTTAGTGGAAACCGTGATATTTCGTTTCTTTGATTAATAGAAATTTCAAAAGAACAGATTTTATTTGAAATAGCTATATCATAAAAGACTTTCAATATTGATTAATTTAATGCATCCTTGCTGAATCAAAGTATTAATTTCTTTAAAAAAAACACTTCCTGACCCCAAACTTTTGAACAGTAATGTATAAACACACTTACATTGTTCATTGACTAAATATATGTCTCTTTTTCTCTTTCATGTTGTCGCTCCATCAATTCTGTTTCTTCATCTTCTCCAGGTAAGTAACAATTCTAATGCTTCAAATCCTGTTTATTGTGTCTAAAGCGAATAATACAAGTTGATTTTGCTGAAAAAATCAGTTTGTTTACATGCTTTTGTTGTTGTTGAATCTGAGAATGTACATGGAGGGAAACTTTGTACTTTTGTACCATGATTAATTCCTGCAAAACCAGCCCCAAAATAATCACTATGGTATGATCCTTTACAATATATGACCCTTTACAGATGTGGCCTAAAATCAGACATACACTCCCATGCAGAAGATTTACACACTCCCATGTAAGTTGGCAGGAGTGTGTGGGTCTTCTCGTATGTGGCAGTTTCCATGGAGACAACGGGTTAAAAATAACGGCAGAGACGGCTTTCCCGTGCCATTTGCTGGCACCGCAACCACCGAATGTTATGATGCGCTCGGAGGACGTAACACACACACACACACGCTGTGACGTAGTGTGGGGTGATGAACGCAGGAAGGTCCAGTGAGTTTATTTTTAAACCCAGCTGTCTGCGAAAACGTCTGACCACATCCTCTGATTTAGGACTGTGGAGAAACACTCAGAATGTGTAGAAAAGCAGCAGAAACCCATATTTTCAAAAGAGAGAGAAATGAGTGAGCTGCCAACTGGAGCTACTCACAATTGCTATAAATTGTATACACAATTGTCACAATTGCCACCTAAATGTGATCCAGTCCACTTTTCATGACCTGATCAACACAGACATGGACTTGGACATATGTTTATATAATAATATAATATATGTTAAATAATGTTCATATTGAAATGATAGAAATTAGCAGTCACACTTTAAATTAGGGTCCAATTATCACTATTAACTAACTATTAATTATGACTTTTGCCTTAATAAACTACTAAAATTACTGCTTATTAATAGTTAGTAAGGTAGTTGTAAAGTTTAGGTATTGGGTATAGATTAAGGGATGTAGAATATGATCTGGCAGAATAAGGCATTAATATGTGCTTTATAAATACAATAAACAACCAATATCCAAGTAAATATGCATGCTAATAAGCAACTAGTTAGTGAGAACTTAACCGTAAGCTAAAGTGTTACCAAATAAGCAAATGGCATTTTATGTTAACTTATTAATATTAATATACACTACATTGGTCTTTTGGTCACATGACCTATGAAGCATCATTGTGTACCTTCATTCTCTACTAGCTCTGTTAAAAATAACAAAGTTGTGTTAATTTTCTGGATTCTTACACTGAAAATAAAATTGGTGTTGGATTGTTGAAACAATTTTACAAGTGTAGTTGTTACACACAAGTAACACATTGAATTAAATGTGAAGTTTTGAATTAGAAAAACTGAAATAGTATTTTCTTGTAAATCATACTCCAATAATCTCCGGAACTGTTTTTTACCGTGTACCATTTCAAGTCATTCAGTTTGTATGTTGATAATATAACAGCGTCAATCCCTGTCTGCTAATGTGTCATTACGACTTTTTATCTCACAATCGCCAGTTTACATCTCGCAATTCTGACTTTTTATCACACAATTGGCAGTTTACATCTACATGCGAGTTATAAAGTCAGAATTGTGAGATATAAACTCGCAATTGCGAGAAATAAGCTCGCAATTCTGACTTTTTTTCTCAGAATTACATTTATATCTCTCAATTCTGACTTTATAACACGCAATTGGGAGATATAAAGTCGCAATTGTGTGTTTTAAAGTCAAAATTGCGTGAAAAAAAGTATGAATTGCGAGTTTATTTCTTGGAATTCTGACTTTATAACAAGCAATTGCGAATTTGTATCACGCAATGTTGACTTTATGGACCCTACCATACACCCAGCGCAATGTAGCGCCAAGTGCAACGCAAGTGTTTTTTGCTAGTTTCAGCCCGACGCAGTTATCATTTTCACATCCGGCGCCATGTTATTTAAATAGCAAATGCATTTGCACCCATTTGTGCACCCATGGGCTGCTGGTCTGAAAACGAGGTGTGTTCTGGCGCATTGTTGGACCGTTGATATTTTGAGGAACTGAAATAGACTGCGCTGACCAACTGAAACCTGGTCTAAAGTCAATGGAGCAATATTTTTTTTGTTATTTAAAGAGCGCGTAAGTAATATGCGCCTATAGGCGGGTCCACAACACGTGTACACTCTGCTTATTACACACACAGGGATGCGCAGAAGCACACAAACATGCCATATAAAAATAAAAGGATTACAATGTAAAAGAATATTATTGTGTACATAAAGATATGGTGGAAATCATAGACCACCGTAGATGGTCTGCTTTCTCACTCTAACCTCGCGCACGAGCAGATCCGTTTGCTTTCTGGAGAAGCCTTCAGTTTTTCCGCTTGCAAATTCCGCCAAATAAATAGCAATAGTGCAACTGGCTTTTAAAGGGAATAGGAAATTACACTGTAATTGTTTTGTTGCACGTTACGCCCAAAACACACCCATTACTCATTAAGAGAATAGGGACAAGCCTTTTAGACCATACACCTGGCACGCCGACCATTTTTCCCGTCGTTAAACTAGCAAAAGTGGGTTCAGACACGCCCTGAGTGCATGTGCGCTTTAGACCATGCGCTTAGATCCTTGAAATAGGGCCATATATCTCCCAATTCTGAAAAATAAAGTTAAAAAGTCACAATTATCTTTTAAAATGTTTTATTCTGTGGCGGAAACAAGCTTCCATATCAGGCGGCATTTTTCCACGTTGGGCTCATTTCTCTGACTGACTGACAGAGTTATGATGGCTTTCCCATGCGTGTCGTGCCTCTTCTGCTGTAGGCAGTCCGTGAGGTTTGGAGATTCTGACATTTTCTCAGAAGTAGACGGCAGCTTGTGTGATGAACATGATGAAACGGAGTGATGTAAAGGGCCTCTGGAGTGCGCTAAATAAGTCTTTTTTCCCTCACTTTCTTAACTCGCTCTCACCTTCCTTCAAACTTCTTACCTGGACCGAGCCTCATGTTTGTGGGCGTGCAATGAGCTGTTGAGTGACAACTGTGGGAATGGTTGAAACTAGATGCTCCTCTCTGTGTGTGTGTTTACTCAGGGCTCACTATGAGACGGTTGCGTAACTTGCTCCTTCATCTGAGCTGATTTTGGCCGTCGCTCTGCAGTCTGGAGAACCTGAATCAAAGGGAGGCTCTCAAATCACGTGTATCTCACACGGCACGCGCCGGCCGATTCATTGCACTCGCAGAGCACTGAGAGCGAGAGGAGGAAGAGTGTGTGTAAGAGGTGGTGGACAAGGAGGAAGAGGATGAGGATGAGAAAGGTGTGGACAGGCTGGATTCAGCACACTAGAGGGTTTTTCCCTTTGCCTGGCATGAGACGACATTGCCTGTGACGTGGACAGAGACCTCAGGCCGGGCCAACATGAAGACGTGATGCTGAGGCATTACGAATCTCTCATTGACCTTGATTTTGCAGTTGCACAACTCTTTTGCGCATGGTCTAAAGCACCCGGCGCACATGCACTCAGGGTGTGTCTGAATCCAATTTTGCTAGTTTAACGATGGGAAAAATGGTCGGCGCATTAAACTCTAAATTCATCTGACATGAAGTACATCTTTCCCATAAATCATCTCAGATGACATCAGAGAACAGAACTGGCGTTGAGGTGGGCTTGTTTGGCACTCGAACCGTGTGATGAAAGATTTATTGTATTATTCTCTTCCTTGTTTTAGTTGGCAGGTCCTTCATGCAGGCGAACCGTAATCGTTCTCTTTCCTCCTCCCTGTTTCACCAGGATAAGCATGTTTGATTTGCTCTGAGACAAGTGACTTTTTTTCTGTTGTGGATGGCGTGATGGAGAGATGGTCTCAGGTTGGGCTTGTTTAGTTGAGCAGAAACTTTCCCAGCCCGGGATGGTGAAGTCTCAATTGAAGCGTTGTTGTTGGGATCTCTCGGATTCTCTTCGTAACAGCGAGGTCTTTGTTCGCCCGTGATTTTTCAAGGAAGAGAAACACACACCTGCTAGAGATGGGGACTCCCCAAATTTACAATCACCTCTCAAATTTAACTATCCAAAAAAATACTTTTATAAATATTACTATTACTCCACGGAGGTGAAGTGGAGGTTTTTGGGAGTTCTCAGAATCCAACACGCATAAATAACACAACATTCACAAGAAAGCATCAAAAAAGTAACCATATTTTTTGGACATGTACCATGGTAATATCAAGGTTTTTTTTTGTTTACTAAAACTAAAGCCAAATAATTTTAAAAATTGTTTTCAGTAATTGAAATAAAGCTGAAATAATATAAAATATAAATATTACGTGAAAATGTAAACTTAAAAAAATTACAAAAAAAAATTACAAAAAACAAAACTGAAATAATGAATAAAAATATAATATTGTAATAAAATTTAATTATTAAAAAACAACAACAGAAACTAATAAAAATGACAAAAGAATAACAAAATTACTAAAAAACTTAAACTAAAATGAGCATGAAAACTAAAATTGTAAAAATAACAGCTAATTCAAAATATGAATAAATAGTATATAAATAATACTAAAATAACATTGGTAATACCATGGTATTCTTGAAAGTATGTTGGAATGCCATAATTATAATTTCATATATATTTATATGATTAATGTCCGTATAATTAATGTTTCGTATAATTAATGTCCAATGGTATTTATTCATATGGTAATCCAAGGTACTTCCAATTATACCATAGTACTTTTTGGTGCCTTTTTAAAAGTGGCACATGTCTAAAAGATATTGCATTACCATGGTACAGTGTCCAAAAAACATGGTATCAGCATGACACACAAAACTTCCACTGCAAAAAGTACTTTAAAATTAATTAGGTACTTCAATGATAATAAAATGGTACATGTCAAAAAAATATAATACCATAGTATTTTTTAGAGTTGGCATGAGACATGTCTCTTTAAAAAACAGTATTATCTTAGTATCTTAACCAAAACACAAACAAACATGATTTACCATGATACCTTGTGTAAAAAAAAAAGTGTGTTAGAGAGGAAAGTGAAACATGGGCAATCATCTATATCTCTCTCGTGATCAAGTTTTATTGGCATGATAAAAAGGGTTTATATCGCACAGCATCACTTATTGAGTGTGTTGTGGACTTCAAAGGCAGTGGAGAGCAGTGTATCCAGGCCAGAACTCTCTGGGAGATCCATTACAAGCGCATGAGAGCAGGTTTAAGTTGTGTGTGTGTGTGTGTGAGAGACCATGTGGCCAACGATGTCAGCTGCATCTGTTTTGAGGTATCATTAATGTCTGTAGCACAATTTTAATATTTAGTATTCTTGGTTAGCCAGCATTCATAATTATGCAGTTCACTAAGCAATTTAAATGAGTATAATCAATCATTGCTTTGTTGACTTTTTGATGAAAAGTTTATGATTCATTGATGATTTTCCACCTTTAGAAACAGAATGTTTGTGTTGTTTCAAGCCAATGCTAATGCTTTATTCATTCACGAGGGCTGCGTTTGTTTTTCGTGGCCATTGTGTTAGCATAACTGCGCTGAGATTAGCAAGTTGTTTTTGGAGCTTGTAAGGCCAAATGAGTTTCTTTCTCATGGACTGTTCAACATTTCACGAGTCATAAAAATCATTTTTAAAATGAGCTTTTATTTTTTTGTGGAGAACACACACTTAGAAGAGCTTCACTCAGAACTAAAACCCCCTTGATCCCGCCAAACTCGCACAAAACACAGCAGTTCCAGAATTGGCAGGCTATCTGTATGAATGGATGTGAAGCAGTGACTGAGGTCTGCTCTCAATAATGTCTCCTTTCCAAAACAACTCCACCAGACCTCGAGCCAAATGGATCTCCATCTGCATCTGTAAATTCTGCTACTTTGACTCAAAGGCCTGTGAATATCCAGATACGTGCAGATTTTCTGTTCAGTTTCAGATCGCGCAACCTGAGTTGTGAGCAAATGCAGTTAGCTAATAATTAGAGACTTAAAACCAAAACACAAAAAAAAAAAAACAATTGTGATGTATACAAAGTTCTGACATTAAAAACTCTAGATGGCGGCGGCTGATAGGTCCTTAACTCAACCTGCTTGCATTCACACAATTCTCTATAGGGCACAGCTGATTGGTTCCTGCTGTATCAGTAGCCAATGAGCTGCTCAACATTTAAATACTTGGTCAGCATTTGCTGTAGCAGTTGCAGTGCGCTTTCAGAAACCCTCCACCTTCCCCAGCTCCACCTGTATAGATCTGAAACGGGTAATTCATGTATGCTGTATTGTACAGCAGCAGCAGCAGCATGTCTTTCTTGCTCACAGCAGTGTGTCGTATGTATTGGCAGTAGCAAGTCCCGTACTTGCTCTCAACAACAGCAATAACCATCAGCAGCAACAGCAATAAAAGCAGCAGCGTAGCAGATCTATTCCGCCAAGACCAAACATATCAATATTGTCATACCCATTACCATGCCAAACACTCAGAGTTGCCATGACAGAAGTAAAGTAAAGATATAGTAAAGTAATGTCAATTATGGCAATAGATTAAACAGCATTTTATTGATAAGAATGACATTTTTAGGCTTTGTCTGGGCTGATATTTGCTATAGTAGTGTTACGATTGATTCCACTGGAGGCAAGATGTAGCGAACCCAAGTGCAACTTTAATTATCAAACATAAAACAAAGGCTGAAAACTGGAAACTCAAAACAAGAACAAAAACCCTGGACAAGAAGCATTCACGACCAGAAACATTCAAAACTAGACCAAGACACAGGGCAAACATGAGGGCTTAAATACACAAGACTAAAGACTAGACAAGGGACACCTGTGAACAATGAAACAATGAACCAATGACAACATGACACATCAGACAAGGGAACACATGGCAGGATCACATGACTTGAACAAGGGATCACATGACATACATGAAACAGGAACAAGGAACAACCCACAACGTGACAAGTAGGCAGGTGCATGTATAGTCAAGTGGTGCTGGGGAAGGTGGAGGGCTAATAAAATTCCCATGGCGCGCTGCACTGAGTTGAGCCTGTTCGGGATGGAAATAAATAGGTTACGTAAATAGAACAAACAGATCAAACAGTCCTGACTTTATACAAATTATTCAAATCATTCAAAGTGGTGCCAATAATCTCCACACACTTTCACTATACCCTGTAATCTACTTCTGTTTTTAAGATTAAGTGACCAGCACAACACTGAAAGAGTAATGACAGATTCAATAAAACAAGAATGATGCATTTTCATAAAAGTACTGTCCACATTAAAACTACATTGCTATGTGCCTAATGAGTCTCATTTTTGTTTTTAAATATATTTGTAATATATCAGAACCCTCCCAAATAATTTGTGCTCTAACTTTTAATTGAGCTTTTATGGTTCTTTGAAACATTCCTTTATGTAATATATAGAATTTTTCCTTTTTTTCCTCAGAATTTTTCCTGAGACTTTGAATTGCTCCTTTTTTGGGTGGTTACACCCCAATCCACCCCCAGCCCCCCACTTGGACCCTTGTTTGGCTCAATGAGCTATTCAGGTGGTGATGAGCTTAATGGTGATTGGCTGAAACTCGACCTTTGCTTAGTTGAATTCAAAAGGGTCTCCAGCGTTGAGCCTAATAACAGGAAAATCACCATGGCCGGTAGTTGACCTTTCCCCTTGAGTCAGATCAGAGACCTCTGGGTCTGTTAGGAGTGCTGTAATGAGGTGGCTGGGGGTCAAAGGTCGAGTCTGTGAAAGTAGGTGGTGATGTCTGTGACCCCGGGCGGTGCAGATAAATGGCCAGTGGGAGGTCCAGTGTGTGCATCCGTGTGTTTTGACCCAGAGCACACAAGAATGACTGCGGGAATCAGACAGAGAGAGACGCAATGCGAAATAAAAACATTTCTTAAAAGGTACAGTGAGTATAGCACAGCGTTAAGTGGAAACTGAATGTAATAATAAGGGTTCCCAAACTATTTGACCTATAAATTGGGTAAAGAATCCAAACTCCATCAGATGACAGACATTTGACATTTGTCCTCTGGTCAAAATGTCTTCGGTGGACATTTTGAACACAACTATTGTAAGTGTCCTCTCATTTTTTAATACTTTATCTACAATAACCATTACTAACTTATTTTCAGATACAGTTTGAGATATTGTTATTACCTGGCTGTGGAGATTCTATGAAGTTTAGCATCTGGAACTAGTTATTACCTTATACACCACTAGAGGGCATTACATCTCCTGTCCTGAACACAGAATATGCCTTTATGATGCTGTGGTATTTTATTTGATTCACTGCAAAATCAATGTGGTAAAGTAGTATTTTACATGGTTTGGGTCCCTCCTTCAATGCAGGTCTGTGGAATTTGTTTCACCTGTTCTATCGTCAAGCAAAATAATATGATGCATCTGCACAGCTGTATGACACGGGTTACACGCCTAAGTTAAATTAGTGTCAGGCGTTCGGTCATATTACTAACCGTAAGTACAGTATGAGCAATAGTACTAGGGAAGTGCAGTCATGAAAATATTCCAGAGTAATACATCACAGCTGGCTAAACAAAAGTTCTGTGTGTAAACTTCAGCGAACACTGCTCTACTCTTCCGTCAGCCTTTGAAGATGTTTTTCTCTGGGACTCTGGGGTTTGCGTTCACTTCTGAAATTAGACAGTTTCATCTTGAGTCACTTTCTGCTGATTTGTGACTTTGTAAAGGATATCTGTTGTTTTTTGCTTAGGAAATGAAAGCATCCAGCGGACCTGCTGTTTTCAGGGGGTTTTAAAGACACATGCACAGATCTTAGGTTTAGGAACGTGTTCCCATGGGCTGCTGGATAAGAGCTTCTTGATGAGTTTGGGTTTGTGCTCCTCAGGTCCGGATCTGAGCGTGAGCTGCTATGCAAGTCCGCAGTTACAGAGACCAGACCCCTGTCAAACAGACCATCAGACTGATTTTTGCCTGACAGATGAAAGAATAAGTGCAGAAAATGTCATGAAATAACATTGACCAGAATATCACAGAGGAATATCACAGAGACTTGAGAGAAGACAGTAAGAAACCACCTAGCAACCATCCAGAGCACCTTAGAAACCGCATAGCAACACCCTGATAACAGGGTTATTATAGTAAGATAATACAACTAAAACCATAAAAATTAACTTCATGTTGTTATTTTATTTCAACTAGGAAACATTTATCAAAACTTGATGTACTGAAATAACTAAAACTGAAGTTAAAAAATAATACAAACTTTAAATAGACATGTATTAGGGTTGCACCGATATGAAAATTTTGGCCGATACCGATAACTCTTTATATTTGAAAGCCGATAACCGATATATTGGCTGATAAATCTAAATCCAAATTTTTATAAAAATTTTGAGAGCCTGATTACAAAAACAAGTCTCACCATTAAAATGTCCCAAGCACACAATTATGATGTTCTCATTATAATTTTATGTAGCACATGACAGACTCGTGCCGTATATTTTCCTTTTTTTTTAAGTGATTCCAATTATATTTCAAGCAATTCAAAGCTATCATGGTGAACAGTGCGCATCTGAAGGAAATAATACATCATTAATTGGCTTTAATACAGTATATTGGCTAAATTTTCTTATTGGGTCGATAACGATAACATTAAAAATCAATATATATCGACCGATACCGATATTAGGGCTGGGACAATAAATCGATGCATCGTGAATCAAGAAATGATTCTTAGATTTTCCGAATGCATATATATATATATATATACTGTATATATATATATATATATATATATATATATATATATATATATAGGTACACACACACACACATGCGTATTTTGAACACATTTAGCCCAGAATTTTCCTTTCCTGGATTCTCTTAAAGCTCATCAAATAGGAGCATTTCACCTCTGTAAAAGCAATTATATATAATTATAAGTCAAATTAAGTATTTAACTAAATAAATCTGAAAATTACTATAGTCTCATTTAATAGCCAAATTGGCGGAGGTATACAATTACCTTGAGATGTCACAGTGCATTGTCATAGTAAATGTGTTCAATAACTTGAAAAACAGAAGTATTCTGGATTTAATAACTTCAGACTTGAATCTAGTTGTGTTGGAAAAAAAATTACATTTACATTCATGCATTTTGCAGACGCATTCAAAGTGACTTCAAGGAATCAACCATGACCTTGTCATAGTGTTTGACATCTAAATTGGTGAATATTTTTGCAAGAGAACTGTAAATGCAGTATATCATTGTATAGAAATGTACACATTCTTGAATAGAGAATATTATAATATATAAATGAATAGAAATATTGTAATATATAAATGTGTTGAATTTGTTTTATTAAAGGGAGAAAAATGTTATGCAGGAAAAACAGACTTCTTCATTATAGGCATTTTAAACAGAGACACACTTTCTAAAATACCACATTTTTAATTGACTTTCATGGTGGTAAAAGACACACATTTGAAAACAAGTTGATGCTGATGCGCTTTGACGGTTCTGAGTGAAATGTCAGAGTTTAGTTTGCTGTGTTACAGGCTCTGGTTTGGAAAGGGAATGTCTTTTAAACCACATCACTTGATTCTTTAATGATTCGGTACGGGCGTCCCGCTAATGAAAACAAGACGCTGTGGGTATATAGTTTAATCCAGTCAGCGTTACGCACAGTTTTGGTCTAATTCATTCTCACTGAGCACACAAATACCATCCATGTGTGCTCTTAGCTGTAGCGGTCAGGCGGTGTGTCACACACTAAACCACTGCAATTCAGCGCTGGATAGAAGAACCAGGTCGCCTGATCCAGTGTCAGTTTAAGAGAGAGGAGAAAAGACGTCCTGTGCTTCCTTATCGGCTGATTTCAGACACAGATGAGAAGTTGAATCGACTATTTGAGCAATAAGTTGAATGGAATCAATATAACAAGGCTGTTTTAAATAAAATAAATGTAACAAGACCTTCTATTTTGGAAAATGTATGTGTACAATTAAAAAAAAAAAAAAAAAAAAAAAATTTATTAACTTTATTGAACCTTTATTTTATTGTTATTTATTAAATGTATCAAAAGGGCAGTCCCCTATTATCTAATGTGATACATTCAACAATGTTTTTTGCCAATTAAATAATTTGTAAAAAAAATTTCTTTATAAAAAATTGTGCATGTCAGCATAAAACTTTAAATTGCTAATTTTGTAAAAATAAATAAATAAATTATATATATATATATATATATATATATATATATATATATATATATGTATATATAATTTTTTTTTTTAAATAGAAGGTATATATATATATATTTCAGCAAATCAGCATATTAGAATGATTTCTGAAGGATCATGTGACACTGAAGACTGGAGTAATGATGCTGAAAGAAATTACTACACACATTTTTTATACATTAATATTGGCAAAAAATGTATATAGGCTAAAATAACCTTCTTTTTTTATCAGAGGTCATGTGACAACAATAGTCTTTGAAATCTTAATGTCCTAATGCATACTGTTTCATATACTAAAAAATAGCATACATAAATCTACTCGCATCAAAAATCTTGTTATCTTAGAAACTTTCTATCATATTTTCTTTTGGTTTATTTTTCAATTCTAAATAAATGTTGTAGTCTTAAAGGGATAGTTCACCCTAAAATGAAAATTCTGTCATCATTTACTCACCCTCAAGTTGTTCCAAACCTGTATGAATTTCTTTCTTCTGCGGAAGATATTTTGAAGAATGTTGGTAACCAGACAGTTTATGGACCCCATTGACTTCCATAGTATTTTTTACCAGCATTCTTCAAAATATCTTCTTTTGTATTTGGTAGAAAAAAGAAACTCCATCAAGGTTTGGAACAACTTGAGGGTGAGTAAGTGATGACAGAATTTTCATTTTTGGGTGAACCATCCCTTTAAGGAAGCTATGATTGAAAGCCGTGGAATGATGATGAGTGTAGTTTTACCTGCGGGGCAGCAGCGGCTGTAGTGGTCATGGAAGCGGATGGCAGACGCAGGCTTAATAAAACCTACAATCACATTCCTGGATGATCTATGAGCTCCACCTACTGAGACCAGATCAAAGAGCTTCATCACAGAGGAAGGAGCCAAAGATCAGGAGAAAGAAAGACAGAGAGAATTAGAGGGAAAGCTTTTCTTCCTGTGCTGAGATCATAGTGGAGATATTCAATAATAATAAAAATATACGGCTATAACCTGCAAGTGCACAAATCGCAAGTGTGCAGTAACAAACCTCAAGGAGGCGATAGAGTTACCTTTAAATGTCCAGCTAAATATAAACATGCTGACTTTAGGACACTTTTAAGTGTCAAGAGTGTTGAAAACTTAATCACACTTTGGTTACAGTGATGAATTAGCACTCATAACAGATCCACTGACCCAACAGCCTTATGTCTCGCTGACGTGTGTGTGTGTGTGTGTGTGTGTGTGTGTGTGCACTCTTGGCTTCGTTTCAGACGGGTAACCCAGCCAAATTATAGCTGACTTATTAGACGTGTTATTTTTGGATGTCTACCTGCTGTCTGAGACTAAAGCTCCTCTCTTCCTTCTCACTCATTCAGTCTTCAGTGTGTCCATGCATGCAGTGCAGATGAATCATTTATGACCATACTGGAAAGGAAAACTAAATATAATACCCAGCTATAGCACAGCTTTAGCTGTTGGGAAGTTAGTTGGGAAGAGGTTGTGATAAAAGATTTTCATCCTACATACTTAATATGACTGATATAGTTTTTAAAGTATTTTCATAACTTTGCAGAAACATTGCTTTGGTGTTGTTAGCACATCCCTTTGAATGTTTTATAAAGCACATTATCACATCCAACCTCGTCCTACATTCAGCATCACCAAAATATTGTTGCCACTTTCTTTAAAAAATACAGTGTTTATCAATAACATTAAATGCATTTTAGAGAGATATAAATAAGGAACATTGTGTTTTTGTTTTTAAAAATATAACTTTTATATTGATATATTGAGGCTACCTACAGAAAACCTTTCAGATTTGAAAACTTTTATCATACATTTCCAAACTGTTTTATTTTGCATGTACACTAATGTTCAAAGGTTTTTTGTAAGAAATATAATTCTTGTATTCAGCATGAACACATAAAATTGATCAGAAGGGTCAGTAAAGACATTTATAATTACATCTATTCATCAAAGAATCCTGAACATTTTTTACTACGGTTTCGACAAATATATGCACAACTGTTTTCAACACTGATAATAATAATCAGAAATATTTCTTGAGCATCAAGTCATCATATTAAAATGATTTCTGAAGGATCATGTGACACTGAAGACTGGTGTAATGATGCTGAAAATTCAGCTTTGATCACAGGAAAATATTTTTCACAATATTTTTTTATCAATCAGATTTTTTTTTTTATCATATAAATGCCACTTTGGTGAGCATAAGTGACTTCTTTTTTTATGGTGTGGTTTATAGAATGTTTTTAACATTACCGTGTCATACAACCAAAATGCAATGTTGTGAAGTGCTGTAAAAGTGTTTTATGCTAATGCACAGAATTTTGAACTACTATAAACACACATCCACCTCTCTCGTCTCAGGTGTTAACAGCCCAGTAAGGTGTTTGTGTGTTTAAACACTGTTCTTGTGGTCTCACTCCAGCATTTGGTCATGATGGCGCCAAGGTCAGCAGAGGCTGAGAGTGGGTCGGATTAGAGGAGATTAAGACGGAGGCTGGTATTTCTCTCTCTCTCTCTCTCTCTCTCTCTCTCTCTCTCTCTCTCTCTCTCTCTCTCTCTCTCTCTCTCTCTCTCTCTCTCTCTCTCTCTCTCTCTCTCTCTCTTTCTGTCTCTCTCTCTCTCCCTTCATCTATAATTGTGTTTGTAATCAACACAGAATAAGTGTCCTTGTCTTTCTGAGACATGTCTCAAAGCCTTGCATATGAAATCTCCTCTCATTTAGTCAACAATACTCATGCAAATGAGAACCTCCAAAGGGAAATGTCATTGCTCAAAAGTTGCACTTAAAAAATAATAATCTTATTTTAGTTTTTACTTTGTCTCAGATGTTTTTTCTAAAATTAAACTAGTTTTGGCATAGTCGTATAGAGCTATACAGTTCATTTGGATCGTGTAGCTTTGTTTAATGATTACTTTATATTCAATCTCTGGCTTTCTTTTGCAGACTATGGTCAATTGAGTTTGAGACATTGTTTAGATGTATTCTAGCACTCAAAAGGACATATGTGAGATTAGTGCCCAAGGGAAGCAGGAAAAAGTCTCCATTTGCTCTTGATTTAATCCCACTGGTGTATGAGAAACAATTAAGACACTAAGGAGATGTTATTTGTGTTTTTTTTCTCTCTGTTATGGACCAGGTCCATAGAGCTGATCTGTAGTTTACCATCTGACTCTTCTACACCACCATGACACAGCAGTGATTAGTGTGCCAGCTAACACACGCCTATATGCAAGTCTGTTAGTACACTAGCCACAACTCACAGTAAAGACAACCTACCTATTTACTGTAGTAACTGAGCCATTTCAACATTGTGTCTGAAAACAATAGGTTGTAAATTGCATATTGGTTTCTTCAGAGCGGTAAGAAGATCTTAGAGCACAAGTCCTTGTTTTATGGGTCGTTTAATTGTAGCCTCATTGACAGTATTGGACTATTTGTCAGTAGACAGGATGCAGCTATTATACTGAGTCTAGTGCCCAAGAAAAGGTTACAGATCTAATTGTTTTATGTAGGGAATGTGTTTTGGATGGGGTTACCCTGATGAAGTACTGGTGTCCCCAGTCATCTAAACAAACTTAGCTCTTCCAGCTTCACTAGCAAAGGGCAATTTAAGTCTATGGAAGTCTGAAATTACTGCGCCACTAAAGAAATCACAAGACTGATGGCTTCCCAGGTTTCCTAAACACCTCTGTCTACAATTATCTGGACAAACAGGTAATACCACCCTCAAACTCACAACTTTGGTTGAGCCAGAAATTGACATGTCAGACCGTCCAGTCAACAGAACGTTTTGAAAGGGCACCTGGTGTTTTCATGCTTTGTAATTGTCAGCTTAGTTATCATTGTTTCTGCGTATTAAACTTCTTTGATATTGATTTTTAAGTTGCCTTGAATTGCTGATTAGTGTGAATCGATCATGCATACATGAGTCTGTGCAACTAGCAGCATTAACTGGCCAGAGTCCCACCAGGAGTGGTGTGGATTAGTGACCCTGTGCTTCCTTCCTTTGGACTGCACAGTGAAGCATAACAGGATTACAGTGGCCCAAGTTGTGGCCGGACTGAACCATGTGCACCAGCAATAGGGGGTAGAGGATATCTAGGGTAAAAGGCTGGAGATTGGGGGGGTTGCAGATGTTGCAGCAAAGCTGAGCTGAAAGTAGCCTGAGGTCTCAGTCAGTCAGAGAGAGATAGAGAGAGGGAGAGAAAGAAGTGTGCTGTGATTCCATGGGGTGATGAACAAGCCCCAGGGGGCTGAAGCAGAAAGGCAAATGAAAACATGAGAACAAAACCAAGGAGGAAGATAGAGACACACTCATCCCTTGCTGACCATCTCGGCTGAGACACTCCACCACGGTAATGGCTCTCGGATGCTGCATGCCGCTGAGGTCTAAAGGTACAGTAGATGTCTCTTGTCATAGTGACATCTTGATTACTACATTTTGTAGCTTTTTATGGCTGTCCAGTGATTTAGAGTTGATCCATACCTCTCAAATTCCGTTTTGCAATCTTATCCCTGGATGTCATTTGATTTATAGCCTAGAAACTCTGACTTAAGTGAACTCATGTCATTTGAATGTTACTAAGTCTACTTTTGCATAATTTTTACACTGTGAAATGTGCATTACTTCGCTTCTTTGGTGACCCAATGGACTTATTAACCGCGTTGTATGGTTGTGATGTTGTGTACCTGGAAGATTTGCCAGATTGGCACACTCTTTAGGCTAAACCAAACATTTGACTTGTGGTAATACCAAATGTGCTGTGACCTGTGGGGAGGGAAGGTGGTCTTCAGTGTGGTGTGGTGTCATTGGAACGAATGGCTAACATTTGGAGGACTAGACTTTCCCACGTCGGAAGGTGTGTGTGTGTGTGTTTGGATTGGGGAATGTCAGTGGTCGGGGTTTGGCTCAGGGTTCGTGTCTCAACCAGTGGCTGGTGATTAGAGGGTGATTGTAGACTGAAGATGGTGGGTTTGAGCTTGGGAAACAGGACAGCCTTAAAGTACATTCACACTGACAGCAGTTAAAATAGCTGGGGGTCACTATACTTTTTCTTGCAAGTAGTTTGTATTAGGGATGCATGATATATTGGTATGGCCAATACTGGATATTTAATTGTACATGCTTGTTTCATCCATTTTTACATTTATATTACCTTTGCCATAATCTAACGCTCTCCTAAAGGCTTTAGGATTTATTAACAGTGTTTAAAAAACACTAGTAATTTAATAACACTGTTAAATGTAATCTTAAGCAAATTTCAAAATGAATATGCATTTTTTTCATACTTTACATTATAATATAAATTTACTTGTATTTAAAATTGATCACGCCATTTTTACATTCTCATTTGGAGTTGATGTATTGCATGACATAATACATTTGCATAAAATTGGGCTCAATTTAGTTGCATTGCTGTCACTTTGTTGATGCAAATCACTGATTCTGCACCCTTGATTTTTAAAGTAAAAGAGCTCAGATGAAATCCAACACTGTAACTATTAAATGTTCAGACAGAATGTTCTGTTGTAGTTAAAGTTTCAATTCAATTTGAATGTTTGAGGTTTTGGAATATCTGCAATGATTTGGCGCCAAGGCCTCCAACTTCGGCTTCGCTTTCCAACTGTGGTGTTAAAAAATGCCATTTTACATGTTAAATCTACAGATAGCATTGATGATAGAAGAATAGCACTGACTTTGGAAAGATAGTAAAGAAAACAGGGAACAGGACCAGGAAAGGAAAAGGTTCAATGATAAAGTCTGTTCTGTTTCCCATCTCCACTTTTCATGCCAGAATAAGCCTGTTGGCTTATCTCGGATGATACAATCAGTAGACAAGCGGTCTCCACAAACCATCTCTATTGTTTTTGGGAGCTGTTTACTTCTGTCATTGTGGAACAGAGGCATTGGAGATGGCCCGTTTTTACCACCTTTGAGATTTCTCTGATTTGTGTGGACGAGGGGGAATTCACCAAGAATTAATTGTGCCTGTTAATAGTTTATTTGCACATTTTCTTTTCTTGTTTAACGCTCGATTCCCTAAAATTAACTAATGGATTAGTTAATGTTCATCTCTATCATAGTTTTATGAATAACTGCTGCCATGATCACTAGACAATGTACAGAGAGAGACTCTTTTGAATTACCTTTGCACTGCTGTTTTCAAAAGTGTTGAAACCCCTGTTGTTTCTTTTTCTCAGTTTAGTGTGGAAACACTTTAGGGTGTTTATCAGTTAGGTGCAACAGCTGCTGAAGAGACCCATGTAGACAAATGTCCCTCTCTCTCTGAGGTGTTCTGACTGTGGAGGGATAGAAAGAAAGAGTTGTTATTCCAGTTAGAGATCACTGCTGGGTTGCTCTTTACCCCATGCTGCTAAACAACTAACAACCAAACAGCTCTATAAGGATGAGAGATATCCCAGCCCCCCTTCCACACAACTACCCTGTCTTGAATCAACTTGAGAAATGCTTGAGGATCTTGTATTGCTTGCCAAAAAAAAAAAAAAAAAACATTTCAGCACCTATAAGTCTTAGAATGAGAATCAATATGGCTTTCTCTTTTCAGATTGTGTAGTTTGTTTCTATATAGACTGTTACTATAATGGTACTAATGGATTTCATACAAATGGTTCTGGGTCATATTCACCATTGTCATTAGTTTTTAATGCATTCAATAATGCACTTTATTATTTATGCAATGTCCCCATTTGACCCCACCCATAGTACCAAACATAATTAAATATTCTGTTTGTAGATTCTATTTTTTCTATTTTTTAGTTTAAAGGAATATTCACACCAAGTCATTATTTTCACCACAAAAACATGCAAAACATGCATTTTGGATTTTAATTTATTTTAAATATATATAGAATATAGATATTTAATAAAAACATTACATTATATATTATTACATATATAATTTTAAATATATATATTATAATTTTAAATATAAATATATATGTATATTATATTTAACTTTATAGAATCGTTGTTTTAATTTAATGTATTTTATTTTTTACAAATAAATAATATTTTTATTTATTAACTTTATTGAACCTTTATTTTATTGTTATTTATTAAATGTATCCAGCGCAGTCCCCTATTATCAAATGTGATAAATTCAACAATGTTTTTTGCAAATTAAATAATTTGTAAATATTTTTTTTTATATATATATATAAAAAGAATTGTGCAAAACTTTTCTCAGAGATTGATGACCAATTGGCATGGCACTCAACTGTTTGTGTGAACATTTTTTGTGTTTAGTTGCATGGCGTGATTCGGTGGTTTTCATCTTGATTGTGAGTTGATGGGCTGCGATGCTACATCACCATGGTTGACTGGAGCCGTGTCTGTCTGAGTAAAGGGAATCGAGAGGGGCAAGAGTTCAGTCCTCAGTGGGGGTCACACTTGGAAACCCTACTTTAAACCTTCATAATGCTTTCCACCACACTAAAGGCCATTTAAAATGCAGCCAAATCTGCTTTTTTTCTCAAATCAGATCTTGTCAGGCAGACTGTCCACACTATTAAAGGCAGGGTAGGTGATTTGTTCCAGAAACATTTTTGTTATGCTGGCTGAAAGTCTCTTCACATCCTGATACCAATCACTAAGTTAAATGGTCTAAATGTATTTATATGTAAATTTGTCGTCTACATTTAAATATATTGTCCTACCTGCCTGTCAGTGGATGTATTTCCATACCTCCGCGCACCTGCTCGCACAGACATCACACGTCATCAGTGCGTTTCATGCTATGAGTTAGACAGACGTCAGTCACCGAGCAGCACAAACGAAACAGCAGCCGCCTTTTACAGCCAGTTTATGCTGCGTTCACACCATAACTACTGTAATTTGCAAGAGATGGAAACCTGTGACGTTATATTTCGGAGCGGTTTGTGACTCGAATTTATGGGTTTCAATTGCACCGCGAAATGAATCTGCAGCAGTCAGGTGGTACAGGTCAGAGCTCTTTAAGTTGTTTATGTTGATTATTACAGTAATGTTTTAGGCATGAGGTAGTTTAATGCCGCCTCTCGTGACGCTTTTGTTTGCTCCCTGCTGTGTGCTTTCATGTGTTTTGGAGGAGGCGTGGATTTAGAGATGCTCTGAAGTTTATTTGTTTGTTTTTGCTGTCCAGACTTTCAGAAACCATCTGGATAAAATCTGGATATGATAATAATAATAATAATAATAATAAACTTTATTTTATAAAGCGCCTTTAAAAGCAACTTCTCAAAGCGCTGTACACAAAATAAGCAATGGGAGCCAGTCAGATATACAAAAAATATGATTTTTGCTGGCAGTCTAAACATGGCCTACGTGTCCAATAACCATTACTTCACCCTTGGACTAATGGATGGAAACATTTCATCCCTAAATTTCACGTTGCACTGTAAATAAACGTGAATTTCAACTGTGAATTCAGTTAAATCGAGCAACATTTTTCAACTCTTCCATATAGGCAGTTGCAATTAAACAGCAGAAACTGATGTGCTGTTGGAGATTTGTCAGATTAGTCCAAGTAGTATTAGTTCAAACAGTGGTCACTAAGCATCTTTTCAAGGTCACTGAGGATGTTCGGCATTATAAATCAGTACAAAGTACAGAGGTTAGATCTTTTGACTTGACTTATGATCTCTAGTTTGATTCAATTAATGGTGAACTTTGATGGAGATTGTAACAAATTTGGATGATATACACTATTGTGAAAAAGTTTGGGGTCAGTAAGATTTTTTAAAAAGAAATGAATACTTCTATTCAGCAAAGATGCATTAAATTGATCAAAAACATTTACAATGTTACAAAAGATTTCTATTTCAAATAAAAGCTGCTCTTTTGAACTTTCTATTCATTAAAGAAACAAAATGTATCACAGTTTTCACAGAAATATGAAGCAGCACGACTATTTTCAACATGAATAATAATCATAAATGTTTCTTGAGCATCAAATCATCATATTATAATTATTTCTGAAGGATCATGTGACACTGAAGACTGGAGTAATGATGCTGAAAATTCAGCTTTGATCACAGAAATAAATTACATTTTACAATATATTCAAATAGAAAACACTTATTTTAAATTGCAACAATATTTCACAATATTCTTGATTTTACTGTATTTTTGAACAAATAAATGCAGCCTTGGTGAGCAGAAAAGTCTTCTTTCAGTCATATAAACAACAACATTTTAAACAGTGGTGTACAGTATATATGTGATGCCAAACAATTTGGTTTATAGTTTCACATCTAAGGTTTCACATCTTAAAGAAGCATCCCAAAACTGATTTAATTGGGTCAAATGGTGGATGAAAACGAACAGGATTCAGTTCAGATCTCCTCCTGTAATCAGTGGAGCCAGGCACATACAGGTTTTCAATGCGCTCACCAAATAACTATAGTTTAATTAAGAACACTTTTCACTGCACAGGATTCTTGAGTATATTAGGTTTTTTGGAAAAAAAGGTTCTTGATGTTAAATTCTTCAGATTTTTCTCTGAACCACATCTTCTCCTATGACATAAAGCTGTGAAATCGTTTTTTGGGGAGCCTTATTTTTCAGAGTGAAGGGCAGCTATTACATCTAAGGGCCGGTTCATCTTCACATGTCAAAAGTCTTTGATCCAGACTCAGAACTGGCCCAGGACACCGGTCCAGCTCGCTTCCAGACAGATATTCTCCTTAAATGAAACCTCTGAATCTAGTCCAGATGGGAGAAATCAGAAATGAGAGGAATAATCTGGCATAACTACAGAGGAGAGCGGGGTATGGGATGGCAGAGGTGGTCTGCAGAACAGGCATATGAGCTGAAAGCCAAATCCAGGACGACACAGAGCAGGAGCGGGGCGGAAATGCTTAGCAGACGTCTTTTGTCTGGTAAACACAAGGCCCATGATGCATTATCTCGGAAGAGGTCTCTGGGAGAGGTTTTGCTGTGGTGAAGAAGTCATGCTCTTGGAGTGAGGAGATCATTCATGTTTGTGTTGCAGTGGATCATCTTTAAAGATGACGTGTGCCATTTTTGGGATAATAAACAGTATGTTTAAACATTATATTTGCTGTTAATTTGGGGACAAACTTTTAAATAGTGACAATTGCTCTTCATCTTAATCTACACTACTGTTTGAAAGTTGGGGATCAGTACGTTTTTTAATGTTTTTGATAGAAGTCTCTTATGCTCACCAAGGCTGCATTTATTTGATGCAGTAAAAGCTTATATATATATATATATATATATATATATATTATTACAAATTAAAATAACAGTTTTCAAAGTGAATATATGTTCAAATGTAATTTATTCCTGTGATCAAAGCTGAATTTTCAGCATCATTACTCCAGTCTTCAGTGTCACATGATCCTTCAGAAATTATTCTAATATGATGATTTGAT